>NC_045440.1:66913396-67049738 GCF_002776525.5 Piliocolobus tephrosceles
AAATAAATAAATAAATAAATAAATAAATAAATAAATAAATAAATAAATATTTTCTTTTTCTCTGTTTCTATTGCATAGAATACAGTTTTTGTTTGAATACGCAAAATATTTTTTAATTTGTCTGAGGATATTAGTTACAGTTTATTTTTGTTTTGGTCTCTGTCTTTTGTGTCACAGACTATGCTCAAAGAACTGGTGATATGCTATAAAGCTATTAGAAACTCCCTGTGGAGGACTGGCATACTGATGAGCTTTATGGTAGGATGGTGGTTCTCAACTAAAGGTAATTTTGTGCCTGGTGTCCGCACCCCAGGCATCTTTGACTGTCATTACTGGGCAAAGAATACTACTGGTATCTAATGGGCAGAGGTCAAGGATGCCGCTAAACATCCTACAAGGCACAGGAGAGCCCCCACCAACAAAGAATTATCTGGTCCAAAACATCAACGGTGCTCAGACTGAGACATTCTGCTGTAGAGGGGTGGCCAGCCTGCTTTCTCACTGTGGATCTCATATGTCAATAGCTAAAAGACTTTGGTGTGTGTGGTCAGTTTCAAATCTTTCAGTCCCCTGCTGGAAAATATAAACTTGGCCACTCATGTTTTGAGCTGGACAGAGGAAGGAGGCTGGCAGGGTTCTTGAGCTTTAGTATTCAGGCTTTCACCTAAAATCCTGTTTTCACTCTAGCACTTCATGCCTCTGTTCTCTTTGTTAATATCCTCTCTGGTTCAAATTTTTCCAGAGGGGTGGTCACCAGGCTAAGAGAAATGGGAATGAGGATATGAGACTCAATTTTTCCTTTTACAGATTTTGAGATAATCTCCTGGCTATTGATACCTACTTACCCTTACTTTTTACAGTGCTGATGTCTCCACTTTCTGAGCCACTCTGGGATCCTATGGGTTGATCGGCTTGCTTCTGGCTGCCATCACCTCTGCAGGCACTTAGATTTGACCTACCTGTGTTCTGCTAAGTCATTTACCATTCCTCCATCCAATTTCCCCCCAATATAGTGTGGTTTGGGGGTTACAGATGTTTTCTAGATTCATCAGAGATGGAATGTAAGTTTCTGTTTCTTGTTCTTCTTGTGAGAATAAGGAATTGGAAATATCTTTAAAAGGAAGCAAATGCGACTTCTATGCCAAATTGCAGAAACTGAATCATATTTCGCTGTATAGATAGATCACTTTTAGTTTATCCATTTATCAGTTTATGGACATTTGGATAGTTTCCACTTTTTGGGCTACAATCAATAATGCTGCTATGAACATTCATGTGAGAGTTTCATGCAGACATGCTTTCAATTCTCTTGGGTATATATGTAGAAGCTGAACAGTTGGGCCATATGGTAATTCTGTTTAAACATTAAGGAATTGTCAGACTGTTTTCCAAAGTGGTTGCACTATTTTACATTCCCACTACCAATGTACAGAGATTTCAATTTTTCCACATCCTTGTCAACACTTGCTACCTGTATTTTTTTTATTATAGCCATTCTAGTGACTATGAAATGGTATCATATTGTGACTGTGACTTGCATTTCCCTGATGGCTGAGGATATAGAGTATCTTTTCATGTGAGAATAGTCAAAACAACAATTGACATGAGAGAATGGTCATATAACAACTGACAAAAGTACAATTGAAAAATATTTCATTGTGTCCCAATTTTGTGTATCACATATGTATGAGTTTTTAATATATACATTTTATGTATTAAAAGAGAAAAAACAGAAAGAAAATAAGCAAAGTCTTAACAATTAATCTCTTACTTCTTTTACACATTTTCTTTACCGTATATGTATTAATATAATGAAAAATAAAATGAAAATGAAATACACTCCTTTAGTATGTGCAAACTTCCAGCAGCTATGTACTGACACACCCTCCCAGAAGACTACAGCAGTATTGGGAAAATAGCAATGTTTGAGCAAAGTTTACACAATTCACTTACGTTCTGGTAGAAGAACCAATACATTATAATTACATCAGTTATAATAACTGGTATATTTGTATGAATTAAATAGTGGAGACCCGTATTTGGTCTACTTTTGGCACTAGGTAAGCATAATTATACCGCATATCCTTTCCACACTTGTCATCCTTCGTCTTGTGCCTGTCATGATGGTGGTGATCACCATGACAATGGTAGGCATCCCTGAGTATTTACAATGTACTAGATTCTTCTCTTATTATTTGAGATGAATCTTTGCAATCTAATGAGGTAGAGGCCGTTAGTATATTTATTTCATACATGAGGAAATTGAGGCATAGACTAAGTGACTTGCCTGTTTAAACTAGAATTGCGTCTAGAAACCAGTAACAGAAAACCTGAGGAACATAGGCTTAAACATTTAGGGTTGGCATTCCTTACGCCACACAGCTCAAGGCCACAGAGCTGGTATATGGTGCAGATTTGTGTTCTTAACCTCTCTAGTGATCTGCCTGCAGGTATTCAGAGGTTTTATTTAGAGTGTATTAATGGGTTGGTGTAACATTTTGTCAAAAGTATGGCTTTTAGAATTGGGGTCACAGAGCCCCGTGGAGAATTTGAGAGGAATTCATGATCCAAGGAATGACATTCAGAGGGCTTGAGAGCTGTGGTCTGAGAAACATCTAAAAAGAATGCAGACTCATCATGCAATAAAGGGATTAGTTTAATTTCACCAGGGTTAAGAAGGGAGGGAAAAGGTGGTTTGTAGAATTCCATCCACCAAAATCAAGCTACAACTGTGAAAAAAGTAAGGTGAAGGTGAAACAAACCCAGGGAATAGGTATTATAAAACTGAGCCCATCTGAAGAATGCAATCTTAGATTGTCTCTTGCCACAGCTGTTGCCTTTGTAAGCATGTATGCTTAGGGCTTGCATCCTGCCCTGAATATGTAAGTGATAATCAACCATCTCGTGGTCATAGTCACGGTCAGCACAATCTCATTAATTGCCTGGGATGTTACAACTCCACCTCTGTCCAGAATGGTGTCTTCTTAACTATATGGTGTTTTAGATAAATTTAAATATAATAAAATAACCAACCCACAAATAATATTTTTGTGTAAAGTTCAAGAATAGGTAAGCATTGGGGGTAATCTCCTATACTTGTTATTTAAAGTATAATCCTTAAGGAGAAGCTGACAGATTACCTCTGTGATTTTGGTTTTACCTACATTACTAATTTCAGACATAATTCTAAGTTGATAGGCATAAGAATTTGGCTAATATTATGAATAGCTTTTAATAATGGGGATATTTTCTTTTTTTCTTTTAAGTTTATTTTATTATACTCTAAGTTCTGGGGTACAAGTGCAGAACGTGCAGGTTTGTTACAAGATACACATGTGCTATGGTGGTTTGCTGCACCTGTCAACCCCTCATTTAGGTTTTAAGCTACATATGCATTAGGTATTTGTCCTAATGCTCTCCCTCCCTTTTCTTCCCATCCCTGATAGGCCCCAGTGTGTGACGTTCCCCTCCCTGTGTTTTCATTGTTCAGCTCCCATTTATGAGTGAGAACACAGTGTTTGGTTTTCTGTTCCTGTGTTAGTTTGCTGAGAATGATGGTTTCCAGCTTCATCCATGTCCCTGCAAAGGACATGAACTCATCCTTTTTTGTGACTGCACAATATTTCATGGTGTATATGTGCCACATTTTCTTTATCCAGTCTATCATTGATGGGTATTTGGATTGGTTCCAAGTCTTTGCTATTGTAAATAGTTCTGCAATAAACACACGTGTGCATGTGTCTTTATAGTAGAAGGATTTATAATCCTTTGGCTATATATCCACTAATGGGATTGCTGGGTCAAATGGTATTTCTGGCTCTAGATCCTTGAGGAATCACCACACTGTCTTTCACAGTGGTTGAACTAACAAGGGAGATATTTTCTGAGAAATGCATTGTTAGGTGATGTCATCATTGTGTGAACATCATCGAGCGTACTTACACAAACCTAGATGGCAGAGCCTACTACACACCTAGGCTAGATGGTATGGCCTGTTGCTCCTAGGCTACAAGCCTATACAGCACGTTACTATACTGAATACTGGAGGCAATTATGACACAATGGTAAGTATTTGTGTATCTAAACATGTTTAAACATAGAAAAGATACAATTAAAATATGGTATAAAAGATAAACAATGGTACATTTGTATAGGACACTTACCATGAATGGAGCTTGCAGGACTGGAAGTTGTTCTGGATGAGTCAGTGAGTGAGTTGTGAGTGAATGGGAAGGCATAGGATGTTACTGTATACTACTGTAGATTCTGTAAATGCTATACACTTGGGCTACCCTAAATTTATTTTTAAAAATTTTCCTTCCTCAATAAAAAATTAACTTTAGCTTACTAAAATCTGGCCTTGGACTAGGGCAAACAAAGCGTGTCCCATTCAGTAACTTTTTTACTTTAAAAACCTTTAAATGTTTTTAACTTTTATAATAACACAGCTTAAAACCCAAACACATTGTACAGCTGTATGAAAAGATTTTCTTTCTTTATATTCTTATTCTTTAGGCTTTTAAAATTAAAACTTATTTTATTTTACTTTTTAAACTTTTTTGTTAAAAACTAAGAAACGAACACACACATTAGCCTAGGCCTACACAGGGTCAGGGTCATCAATATCATGGTCATCTACCTCCACATCTTGTCACACTGGAAGGTCTTTGGGGGCAATAATGCATAGAACCGTCACCTCCTGTGATAACAACAACTTCTGGATACCTCCTGAAGGACCTGCGCGAGGCTGTTTTACAGTTAAGTTTTTTATTTTTCTAAGTAGAAGGAGCACACTCTAAAATAGCAGTAAAAATATAGTAAATATGTAAATCATTAACAATTATTTATTATCATTATCAAGTATTATCTACTGTACAGAATTGTATGTGCAAGACTTTTATAGGACTGGCAGCTCAGTAGGTTTGTTTACCCCAGCATCACCACGAATACATGAGTAATGTGTTGCCTTATGATATTACGATGGCTAGGATAATACTAGGCAATAGGAATTTTTCAACTCCATTTTAATCTTATGGGATGACCACCGTTAGTGTATGTGGTCAGCATGTGGTGCATTAAGATATCTATATCAATATCTATCTATCTACCTATAGTCTAATTTATTAGATTATAAAATTGTAGTGCTTGTAAGGAATGTTTAGTTTACCCTTTAAGCGTCTGAACTCCTAGAAGAAAAACTTAAATATGTGAAATTTGCAAATATAGTTAAAATACTTATGAAAATGACTAAGAACTTGAGGAATTAACTAACTTTGTAAATGGTAATGGCTATTAAAAGGAATTTAGCCTGTTCAGCTTAAGTTAATCAGGTATTAATAAAATAATAACTGAAAGTGACTCATATTTTATTAGAATTTCAAATAAAATAAAAAGTCTTGTAAATTGCACTTAAAATTTAAGGCAGATGGGTTTTAAATTTTGTAACACTAATAAGTGAATACTAATTGAAAGCCAAAGTGACTGTAAATAGTTCTTTCTCTGTACAAAGGCCCCCTTGGACTCTAAAAGGCTGCACATTGACACATTTTTCATTCTGGATGAATAGAGCCTTTATGCAGCAATTCCTTGTTTACTCAGCCTGTAGCACTTGTCTAGACAGGACAATAGGCTGGTTAGTGCCAAATATGAAGGCAGCAGCAGGTTCCAAGAACTTGTGGTGTACTGTGGTTGTTGGACGTGATCTTCCTCTACGATTCCCGCCACTCTATCCCTTGCATAACATTCTTACTTAAAACCATTTTTTTTTTCTAACTAAAAAAAAATCTGGCCTTGGGTTAGGGCAAACAAAGCATGTCCCATTCCGCAGGTGTGGTTACTTGGACAATAAAGCCCAACTTGCATTGCTCAGTGGGCTCCATTGTCCCTGCTCTGGGCATACGTTCTTCTGGTGAGAGACTTCAAGACTACCCTCCAGAAAAGAGAGGATTCTATATTTTCATATTTTCTGGCAAACGATTTTAGGTTGTACTGATATCGTTTCTTGTCCAGCAGAACTTCAGTTTATTTATCTTGGCTGTAACAGAGTGTTGGATTGGGAATACACCTGCTGAAGAATCATTCTTTTCACAGTCCTCTACTATTTTCCTTTTTTTGGGTCTAAATGGATTACCAGTGGTATAATAGCTGTGTCCACTAGGATGGGCAGGGCTTGTTGGTTCTTCCTGGCATCTCCCTGTATGAGGCTGCTGGAGGAGGTACTCAGCACTCACTAGTAGGTTTATGAGTTCAGGATTTGAGGTAGACCTGCCTCTTGGAGTAGCCAGCAGGGGCTCTGCCTCTGATAAAGTCCCGCCTATTCTTTGGTGACAGTCGCATCTCAAGAAGTCAGGAGCCCTCTCATGTGCTCCTTCCTATTGTAAAATCTCTATTACTTCAGCACAGCTTCCTTTGTCAACTGGTTTTATTCATTTATTTTTGAGACGGAGTCTCACTCTGTCGCCAGGCTGGAGTGCAGTGGCGCGATCTCGGCTCACTGCAACCTCCGCCTGCTGGATTCAAGCGATTCTCCTGCGTCAGCCTCCCAAGTAGCTGGGATTACAGGCACGAGCTGCCATGCCGGCTAACTTTTGTATTTTTAGTAGAGACGGGGTTTTGCCATATTGGCCACGGTGGTCTCAAACTCCTGACCTCAGGTGATCCTCCCGCCTTGGCCTCCCAAAGTACTGGGATTACAGGCGGGAGCCACTGCGCCTGGCCAACTGGTTTTATTTTAATTCAAAAATTTTACCTGATGCTCTCAAGAATAACTTCAGTTCCAAAGCCCTCTTGTGACAGGAAGTGACAGAATTCACAACAAAGAGGCTTCCCTGATAGCCAGACAGGCACACAGGGAATGTGTCAATTAGCCCTTTGGCTTCCAGAGATTATTTCTAACCACACAGAGTTCTCAGAGTGGGAAAGATTTGGGATTGCTTTCCAGCCAGGTCGCTGGGCACAGTCTCAGATCCCTGGGCTGTGCCTCCTGTTGTGTTTCCCCAAATGCCTGGCCTGGGGCCCATCCCTGGGCCCTCTCTGGGTTCTGTCAACCTCCTTATGTGGGGCAGAGTGTGGTTGAATCCCTGCCACTGTCTGGCGTTGGCATAGTGCTGAAAGACAGTGCTACTGGCACTTCAGTCTGCTACAGACCACCTGGGGAGCTTGCGAAAATGCAGGCGCTGACTCCCCAGTCTTGGCTGGAGGGTGGGGGATGGGGATAGCTGAGAGCCTGGGCTTCTGTCGAGCTCTGGGTGATGCTGTGCTGCAGTTCTTGGACCAAAATTTGAATAGAAAAGATTGAAAATGTAGTTTAGGTCTCTTTCAATGTCTCTCCCTCTCTTTCTCTCCTTCTCTCTCCCCACTCTTCTTTCCTGCCTTTCTTCCTTCACTTTCTTCTTGTTAGTAAGACTCCTGTACCTAATTAAGATCACATGATTTCTGTCTATTCGAACTTGAGTTACACTTCAAAAATTTCCCCCTACACCTCCACCAGGATTTAGGAAAAATGATGTGTGTTTTTGTTGGAGATGGGCTGAAAAACCCCACTTTGTCATTCAAATGGCAGCCTTCTAAAATGACCTTCAGTCCAAAAACTTCTGCCCATAGTCTCTGTGGATTATTTATTTATAGTGTGTCAAATAAGAATCTAATCCTCTTTACATCACTTGTCTTTACTTTCTTTTGAATAACAGGTCTCAATATTTAAAAAAAAAAAATTCTCTTTAGAAAAAAATAATTTTCCTATAAAATTCTGGTGATAATGACCGCAACCAGATCCCAGGATCCCCATCAGTAGTCATCATTTATAATGGAATTTAATGTTTTAAATAGCTTGCCTATTATGCTGGGGTGAGAAAAAATTATTCCCTACAACCAAGGAATATTAAAATCAAAAGGATATTAAGTTTCTAGTCATTTTGGAACTGAAAACTGCAGCAATTATTTTGTTTGTTGTGTGCTCTGTACATATATATCAGCTTTTAAATTCTTTCTTGTTATTCTTTTTCAACTTTTGTAGCAGTAGCTGATCTAGTGCACTTACCGAAGGTGCTCCATTTCCTTGCTGTGTTGTCTTGTCAGATGTGGTCAATGATATCCTGTTTCTGCGGGAACAAGTGCAACTTCCTTCATGATGCAGAAGCAGGAGCTACCTCTGAGAATTAATAGATTCCATTAAAAAATTATGGTAAAAATTATCTTTATAACTTTACAGAGATGAAGGCTTAAAGATTAAACACTGTTGATACCTCTCCACTCTTACTTTCAACCTCCAACGTTTGTCAAGAGATTAGAGGCAGATCAAGAAGATGTTGTTCAGGTTGCTGGTTTTGTGGCTCAGTACCCTCCAGGTTCCTTGACACTCAGGTGCTATTTAGTCTAAGAAAGCATCTTAAAACAACAGGGCTGACTCCTATTGATGTCAAGGATGGGCAGGATGCTTGCTTGAGGTTGGGTGATTAGTAGAAGCCTTGGGATGGGCCTGGGTCCTCATAAAACTAATGTTCACCAAAGTGAAATAGATAGTGGGTCTAAATGACACACTGCACTTGATTACATACTGTCAGAATTCTCTCCTAAAATATCATTCATTTATCATGATGCCAGTTTCTAGTTCAACCAATTTTTAAAAAACCACTTCTTTGGTTTAATTGATATTAGGGCACCTAAAAATCATTTAAGTGTGACTACAACAACAAAACATTGCAAAGCATTTACTATATGCCAAGGGCAGTAATTTAATTCTTTCAATAATTCCTTGGAGAAATTATCTCTACTTTGCAAGTAAGAAAACTGAGACTCCAAGAAGTTAAGTAACTTGATCCAAATCTAGGCAAACACCAGTAGGTGGGTATGGGTGTGGACAGCCTTGAGTTCAGGCAATAAGGAGGTACAATGTCTGTAGAAAATTTAAATATAATAGTAAAACTAACTAAACACCACACTGCTTTTTTAAAAAGCATTTACAAAATTTGATCAAAAATATATGACATAAACTTTTCCATCTTAACCATTTTAAGTGTATAGGTCAGTGGATTAAGGAAGGGCATTCCTATTGTTGTGCTTCCATTACCACCATCCATGTACAGAGTTCTTTTTATTATCCCACACTGAAAGTCTGTACCCATTACACGGTAACTTCCCATTCTCCCTCCTCTATTACCTGCAAACCACCATAGATGTCTCATATAATTGGTATCATATTTGTCCTTTTGTATCTGGCTTATTTCACTTAGCATAATGTTCTTTATTATTATTATTATACTTTAAGTTCTAGGGTACATGTGCACAATGTGCAGGTTTGTTACATATGTATACATGTGCCATGTTGGCGTGCTGTACCCATTAACTTGTCATTTACATTAGGTATATCTCCTAATGCTATCCCTCCCCCTACCTCCCCACAATGGCACCCGGTGTGTGATGTTCCCCTTCCTGTGTCCAAGTGATCTCATTGTTCAATTCCCACCTATGAGTGAGAACATGTAGTATTTGGTTTTCTGTTCTTACGATAGTTTGCTGAGAATGATGGTTTCCAGCTGCATCCATGTCCTTACAAAGGACATGAACTCATCCTTTTTTATGGCTGCATAGTATTCCATGGCGTATATGTGCCACATTTTCTTAATCCAGTCTGTCACTGATGGACATGTGGGTTGATTCCAAGTCTTTGCTATTGTGAATAGTGCCACAGTAAACATACGTGTGCATGTGTCTTTATAGCAGCATGACTTATAATCCTTTGGGTATATCCCCAGTAATGGGATGGATGGGTCAAATGGTATTTCTAGTTCTAGATCCTTGAGGAATCGCCACACTGTTTTCCACAATGGTTGAACTAGTTGATAGTCCCACCAACAGCGTAAAAGTGTTCCTATTTCTCCACATCATCTCCAGCACCTGTTGTTTCCTGATTTTTTAATGATTGCCATTCTGACTGGTGTGAGATGGTATCTCATTGCGGTTTTGATTTGCATTTCTCTGATGGTGAGTGATGATGAGCATTTTTTCATGTGTCTGCTGGCTGTATGAATGTCTTCTTTGAGAAGTGTCTGTTCACTTTTTGCCCACTTTTTGATGGGGTTGTTTGTTTTTTTCTTGCAAATTTGATTGCATTCTTTATAGGTTCTGGATATTAGCCCTTTGTCAGGTGAGTAGATTGCAAAAATTTTCTCCCATTCTGTAGGTTGCCTGATCACTCTGATGGTAGTTTCTTTTGCTGTGCAGAAGCTCTTTAGTTTAATTAGATCCCATTTCTCAATTTTGGCTTTTGTTGCCATTGCTTTTGGTGTTTTAGTCATGAAGTCCTTGCCCATGCCTATGTCCTGAATGGTATTCCCTAGGTTTTCTTCTAGGGTTTTTATGGTTTTAGGTCTAACATTTAAGTCTCTAATCCATCTTGAATTAATTTTCATATAAGGAGTAAGGAAAGGATCCAGTTTCAGCTTTCTACATATGGCTAGCCAATTTTCCCAGCACCATTTATTAAATATGGAATCCTTTCCCCTTTTCTTGTTTTTGTCAGGTTTGTAAAAGATCAGATGGCTATAGATGTATGGTATTATTTCTGAGGGCTCTGTTCTGTTCCATTGGTCTATATCTCTGTTTTGGTACCAGTTCCATGCTGTTTTGGTTACTGTAGCCTTGTAGTACAGTTTGAAGTCAGGTAGCGTGATGCCTCCAGCTTTGTTCTTTTGACTTAAGATTGTCTTGGCAATGCAGGGTCTTTTTTGGTTCCATATGAACTTTAAAGTAGTTTTTTCCAGTTCTGTGAAGAAAGTCATTGGTAGCTTAATGGGGATGGCATTGAATCTATAAATTACCTTGGGCAGTAAGGCCATTTTCACAATTTTGATTCTTCCTATCCATGAACATGGTATGTTCTTCCATTTGTTTGTGTCCTCTTTTATTTCACTGAGCAGTGGTTTGTAGTTCTCCTTGAAGAGGTCCTTTACAACCCTTGTAAGTTGGATTCCTAGGTATTTTATTCTGTTTGAAGCTATTGTGAATGGGAGTTCATTTATGATTTGGCTCTCTGTTTGTCTGTTACTGGTGTATAAGAATGCTTGTGATTTTTGCACACTGATTTTGCTGAGACTTTGCTGAAGTTGCTTATCAGCTTAAGGAGATTTTGGGCTGAGGCAATGGGGTTTTCTAAATATACAATCGTGTTATCTGCAAACAGGGACAATTTGACTTCTTCTTTCCTAACTGAATACCATTGATTTCTTTCTCTTGCCTGATTGCCCTAGCCAGAACTTCCAACACTATGTTGAATAGGAGTGGTGAGAGAGGGCATCCCTGTCTTGTGCCAGTTTTCAAAGGGAATGCTTCCAGTTTTTGCCCATTCAGTATGATATTGGCTGTGGGTTTGTCATGAATAGCTCTTATTATTTTGAGATATATTCCATCAATACCAAATTTATTGAGAGTTTTTAGCATGAAGGGCTGTTGAATTTTGTCGAAGGCCTTTTCTGCATCTGTTGAGATAATCATGTGGTTTTTGTCTTTGGTTCTGTTTATATGCTGGATTACGTTTATTGATTTGTGTATGTCGAACCAGCCTTGCATCCCAGGGATGAAGCCCACTTAATCATGGTGGATAAGCTTTTTGATGTGCTGCTGGATTTGGTTTGCCAGTATTTTATTGAGGATTTTTGCATCGATGTTCATCAGGAATATTGGTCTAAAATTCTCTTTTTTTGTTGTATCTCTGTCAGGCTTTGGTATAAGGATGATGTTGCCCTCATAAAATGAGTTAGGGAGGATTCCCTCTTTTTCTATTGATTGGAATAGTTTCAGAAGGAATGGTACCAACTCCTTCTTGTACCTCTGGTAGAATTCGGCTGTGAATCTGTCTGGTCCTGTACCTTTTTTGGTTAGTAAGCTATTAATTATTGCCTCAATTTCAGAGCCTGTTATTGGTCTATTCAGGGATTCAACTTCTTCCTGGTTTAGTCTTGGGAGAGTGTAAGTGTCCAGGAAATTATCCATTTCTTCTAGGTTGTCTAGTTTATTTGTGTAGAGGTGTTTATAGTATTCTCTGATGGTAGTTTGTATTTCTCTGGGGTCAGTGGTGATATCCCCTTTATCAATTTTTATTGCATCTATTTGATTCTTCTCTCTTTTCTTCTTTATTAGTCTTGCTATTGGTCTATCAATTTTGTTGATCTTTTCAAAAAACCAGCTCCTGGATTCATTGATTTTTTGGAGGATTTTTTGTGTCTCTATCTGCTTCAGTTCTGCTCTGATCTTAGTTATTTCTTGCCTTCTGCTAGCTTTTGAATGTGTTTGCTCTTGCTTCTCTAGTTCTTTTAATTGTGATATTAGGGTGTCAATTTTAGATCTTTCCAGCTTTCTCTTGTGGGCATTTAGTGCTATAAATTTCCCTCTACACGCTGCTTTAAATGTGTCCCAGAGATTCTGGTATATTGTATCTTTGTTCTCATTGGTTTCAAAGAACATCTTTATTTCTGCCTTCATTTTGTTATGTACCCAGTAGTCATTCAGGAGTAGGTTGTTCAGTTTCCATGTAGTTGAGCGGTTTTGATTGAATTTCTTAGTCCTGAGTTCTAGTTTGATCACACTGTGGTCTGAGAGACAGTTTGTTATAACTTCTGTTCTTTTACATTTGCTGAGGAGTGCTTTACTTCCAACCATGTGGTCAATTTTGGAATAAGTGTGATGTGGTGCTGAGAAGAATGTATATTCTGTTGATTTGGGGTTGAGAGCTCTGTAGATGTCTATTAGGTCCGCTTTGTGCAGAGTTGAGTTCAATTCCTGGATAAGCATAGTGTTCTTAAGGCTTATCCATGCTGAAGCATGTACCAGCAATTTTCTTCCTTTTTAAAGGCTGAATAATATTCCCTTATATGTATACAACACATTTTATTTATCCATTCATCCATCAGTGGATTCATGGGTTGCTTCCTCCCTTTGACTGTGGTGAGTAGTGTGCTATGAGTGTGTGTTGCGTGTGTTTAAATCATAATGTGTTAGCCATTCTAAATGTCATTGATAAAATACTCCTCCCCCTCAAAAAAATTTTTTTGCCTAAGTTGCTAATTTTTAAGCAAATGGGAGTACTGTCGAATTTTAGTAATGTACTGTATGCCTCAAAAACAGTGAACTTTAAGATATACTTTTCCTTTAAGAAATATTTGATTCTACATGGAAGTTAATGCCTAGAACTCCCAGTTACAGAGTCAGAGTCAGCCACTATTCATTTAGAGAATAAGTTTATTATGGTTTAAAAGTTTCTGAGCTTACTTTGGGTGCAATTCATGTCTTGAACCCCTGTGGTACTACATATTCCTGTGTTTAAACATTAGATTCAAAATAAACAATGATAGTGTGTGATTATAAAGGCAAAGAACAGAACTTGAGTCACTCTAATTTTATCACTCTGTGGGAACAATTTGGAGGCTTTGTTCTTTAAGATTTAAAGCAGTGACAGCTATCAACTGTGATGTGCAATATTTTTGTTAAGTATGCACAAATTTTAATTAATTCATGAAATGTCGGACTAAATTTGAATATCTTTAGAGTTAAAATTTACTTTTTAAAATGGTTAACTGGGCTGGGCATGGTGGCTCATACTTGTAATCCCAGCACTTTGGGAAGCCAAGGCAGGGAAATCACTTGAGCCCAGGAGTTTGAGGCTGCAGTGAACTATGATTATGCCATGCACTCTAGCCTGGGTGACAGAGCAAGAGCCGGTCTCTAAATAAATAAATAAATAAAATACTTAATTATTTTAAACATAAACATTAATCAAGAAAATAATGATCATTTACTAATTGTGACCTGAATGCACAGAAAATAATTTTGTTGTATAGAGGAGAAGATGTTTTTAAAAATGATGCTCTCTAGTTGTCAAACATTCTAGGTATATTAAAGTCACAGGTTTATACATATCAGGAGATGTGTTCAAACCCAACTCTAATTCTATGCTGTTTTACCTCTACTCTATGCTATTTAATTATTAGCAAGTTTGTCCATTTTCTAAAGATAGTTTGTTGTCTACCAGTACAGAGTAATGGTTAAAACACTGACTATATAGCCAATACAACAGAACATTCTCTCGCTTTGGGAAACTTTACTTTTAGTGAGGAAGAAAAACAATGTAATCATTTGAGCAATTTTACAAATGTAACTGGTGTCTTGTTATTTGTTTTGCTTTTGTTTTGCTGCTTTAATTCACAAGGTGGTTGGATAGGAGGTAGATGGATGGGGGCTGTGGAGTAATGAGGGGTCAAGATGTTTTTCAATTTCCCAGCAGATGGAGAGCCCTACATAGTGTCTATAGCGCTCACTCGTCTTATACCCAACCTATCTAAGGTGGTGGTAAACGCTTTTCTGCTTCTAATTGGGTGAGGAGGAATATTACGATTTGACTCAGGACATGGAAAAAAGACCTAAATTGGAAAGACAAGAGTGCCTAGCTGTGTGCACATGCATGGAGAAGGGAAGAAGTAGAGGTTTCCCTGGACAGAAGGCAGGTAAGGAGTTTGAGGGGTTGCTGAGTGTTGAGGAGTGGAGTGTGTAAGGTGGGGTGAATCTCTGCCTTAGTGGAAAGTCAGTCCAGACTGGCCAATACATGCTGGGGCTTTGAGCAGCTTCGAGGGTCTGTGGTCTTTCTGTAACTGGTGGAGAGGATTGCTGGGGTAGGGGTCCCTGAGTTTGCCAGAGAGCCACTAAACCAGTCCAGCATGCAACTGCAGCATCAATTTTCTGTGGAGAAACAGTTTTCTCGTGTTGCATAAATTCAGAATTCTTGGGTGATCTCATGAGGGTGTGGGGTGGGGAGGGAGCCCACAGATTAAATTCTTATGAGTCAAGAGGTTGAGAATTAGGAGCACATTTAGTTTTAATTTTAGGAATAATGGAATGTGACATTTTTTTTGCACCTGAGTAATGAAGAGTAAAATTCCTGCTTGCTATACAAATAAACAAGCAATTGCAACACAGCATGATGAACAATGTTGGACGAAGCATCAAGTTCACAGAGAGCACTTAGGAGGGTCAGGGAAGGCCTCCTGGGAAGAGTTGTCTAAATCAAGACTGAAGAGCATTAGCCAGGAGAAGGAATGTTGGGATGCACTAGGGAGGGAGATGAGGAAAAATGCTCCAGACAAAGGGAATAAAGGCACAAAGGCCTATGGGAGAATGAGCAGGAGTACCTGGAAATGTAGCATGACTGTACAAGAAGTTATGGGGGGAAGATTGGCCCGAGGTGAGGTGAGCTGGGGACAGACCAGAAAAATCCCACACTGGGAAGTTAGGGATTTATCCTGAAGGCATTGGGGAAGCAATTGATGTGTTTTACCCAGAGGAATGACAGAATAATATTTACATTTTTAGAAAGGTCACTTTGACTATCAAAAGGAGAGCAAAGTGTAGGGGGAAGGAAGGGCAACTCTATCTGAAGACTAGCCAGCCAAAGGGAGGCAGGGCTCAAGGTGCTGGCAGAGCCGTGCCCTCTCTAGTGCTCTAGGGAAGAATCTGTTCCATGCCATTTTCTTAGCTTCTAGATTGTTGGCAATTCTTGGTGTTCCTTGGTTTGTAAATCCATCACACCAATGTCTGCATGTGTCATTGAATGGTGTCCTCCTTGTGTGTTTCTGTGTTTTCACATCATCATCCCTCTGTATGTGTCTGTGTCTCTTCTCCTCTTCTTATGAGGACGCCAGTTAGATTGGATTTAGGGCTCATCCTACTCCAGTATGAATTTACCTTGACTTAAGTAGTTATATCTGTAAAGACCTGATATGGTTTGGCTGTGTCCCTACCCAAAACTCATCTTGAACTGTAATCCAAATTAAAATCCCCATGTGTTGGGGGAAGGACCTTGTGGGAGGTGATTGGATAATGGGGGCAATTCCCTAATGCTGTTCTCATGATAGTGAGTGAGTTCTGGCAAGATCTGATGGTTTTTTATAAGGGGCCTTTTCCTGCTTTGCTCTGCACTTCTCCTTCCTGCTGCTATGTGAAGAAGGACATGTTTGCTTCCCCATTCACCATGATTGTATATTTCCTGAGGCCTCCCCAGCCCTGCATAAATGTGACCCAAGCAATGACCCAAGCTGTACCTTGGGTCAATCAAATCTCTTTCTTTTATAAATTACCCACTCATGGGTATGTCCTTATAGAAGTGTGAGAATGGACTAATAGAGTAAATTGGTCCCAAGGGAGTGGGGTGCTGATATAAGGATACCTGAAAATGTGGAAGTGACTTTAGAATCAGGTAACAGGCAGAGGTTGGAACAGTTTGGAGGTTCAGAAGAAGACAGAACAATATGGGAAAGCTTGGAACTTTCTAGAGAGTTGGAGGGCTTAGAAGATAGGAAGATGTCGGAAAGTTAGCAACTTCCTGGAAACTTGTTGAATGGCTTTGACCAAAATGCTGATAGCAATATGGACAAGGAAGTCCAGGCTGAGATGGTCACAGGTGGAGATGAGGAACTTGTTGAGAACTGGAATAAAGATGACTCTTGATATGCTTTAGCAAAGATACTGATGGCACTTTTCCCCTGGCCTAGACATCTGTGGAACTTTGAACTTGAGATAGATGGTTTAGCATATCTGGCAGAAGAAATTTCTAAGCAGCAAAGCATTCAAGAGGTGACTTGGGTGCTCATAAAAATCATTTCATTTTATCTATTCCCAAAGATATGGTTTGGAATTGGAACTTACGTTTAAAAAGGAAACAGAGCACAAACGTTCAAAAATTTGCAGCCTGACAATGCAATAAAAAAAACCAACTCATTTTCTGAGGAGAAATTTAAGTCAGCTGCAGAATTTGCATAAGTAACAAGGAGCCAAATGTTAATTGCCAAGACAATAGGGAAAATGTCTCCAGGGCATGTCAGAGGCCTTTGAGGAGGCCCCTCCCATCACAGGCCCAGAGGCCTAGGAGGGAAAAATGGTTTCGTGGGCCAGGCCCAGGGCCTTGCTGTTTCCTACAGTCTTGGGACTTGGTGGACTGTATTCTAACATGGCTAAAAGAGGCCAAGGTACAGCTTGGGTCATTGCTTCAGAGCATATGAGCCCCAAGCTTAGTGGCTTCCACATGCTGTTGAGCCTGCAGATGCACAGAAGTCAGGAATTAAGGTTTGGGAACCTCTGCCTAGTTTTCTTTTCTTTTTTTTTTTTTTTGAGACGGAGTCTCGCTCTGTCGCCCAGGCTGGAGTGCAGTGGCCGGATCTCAGCTCACTGCAAGCTCTGCCTCCCGGGTAAAAGGGTGTATGGAAATGTCTGGATGTCCAGACTGAAGTTTGCTGCAGGGGCGGAGCCCTCATGGAGAACCTCTGCTAGGGCAGTGCAGAACGGAAATGTGGGGTTGGAGACCCCACAAAGAGTCCCTATTGGGGCACTGCCCAGTGGAGCTGTGAGAAGAGGGTCACCATCCTCCAGACTCCAGAATAGTAGATTCACCAACAGCTTTCACCATGCACCTAGAAAATGCACAGACACTCAACATCAGCTCATGAAAGCAGTCCAGAGTGGGGCTGTACCCTGTAAAGCCACAAGGGCAGAGCTGCCTAAGGCCATGGTAGCCCACATCTTGCATCAGTGTGACCTGGATGTGAGACATGGAGTCAAAGGAGAACATTTTGGAACTTTAAGGTTTAATGACTGCCCTGTTGGATTTCAGACTTGCATGGGGCCTATAGCCTCTTTATTTTGGCCAATTTGTCCCATCTGGAGCAGGTATATTTACCTGATGCCTGTACCCTCATTGTATCTTGGAAGTAACTAACTTACTTTTGATTTTATAGGCTCATAGGTAGAAAGGACTTGCTGTGTCTCCATTGAGACTTTGGATTTGGACTTTGGGTTAATGCTGGAATGACTTAGGACTTTGGGTTAATGCTGGAATGAGTTCAGACTTTGGGAGACTGTTGGAAAGGCATGATTGTGTTTGAAAAGTGAGGATATGAGATTTGGGAGGGGCCAGAAGGTGGAATGATATGGTTTGGCTGTGTCCCCACCCAAAGTTTCATCTTGAATTGTAATCTGAATTATAATCCCTATATATTGGGGGAGGGACCTCGTAGAAGGTGATTAAATCATGGAGGTGGTTCCCCCTGCTGTTCTTGTGATAGTAAGTGAGTTCTCATGAGAGCTGATGGTCTTCTAAGGGGGTTTTCTCCTCTTCACTCTGCACTTCTCCTTTCTGCTGCCATGTGAAGAAGGACATGTTTGCTTCACCTTCTGCCATGACTGTAAGTTTCCTGAGACTTTCCAAGCCCTGTGGTACTCCGAATCAATTAAACCTCTTGCCTTTTTAAATTACTCAGTCTCAGGCAGTTCTTATAGCAGCATGAGCATGTACTAATACAAGACCCTTTTTCCAAGTAAGGTCACATTCCAAGGTTCTGGAAAAGAAATGAATTTGGGGATGGTAGGACACTACTCTTCTACCCAGTACAAGTTTCATGTGGGCACAACAAAGTTGATCACTGCTGGTTCTGAATTATGAGGCATCAGGTTGCTGTTTAATCAGTTATTTTCCCTTACAAAGTCAACACCACGCAAGGAGGGACTAATGTATTCCAGAAGTATGCCCCCTTGGCTGGCTTGCACATAAATTATCATATAGATTCACTTGGCTTTTTCAGATCTGCAAAGGCTGTGATTGAAGTTCCAAGGAGTAGAAAGATTACAACAAGCACTTGCTCACTGAAGTACATGTTATATTCTCCATTGAGACAACACACTGTATTTTTGACTCAACATAACCTATAAGAACTCCATGGAGGCAGAAGTCAAATATGTATTATTAAGGCATAATGCTATGCAAACATATACATCAATTTTATAAAATGCTAAAAAAAGTTTGAATATTGTTTTAGGAAAGGAAAATACTTTTAATTTTGAGGTCGAAATCTGTTTATAATCTGATAAGCTTATAATATATATATATAGGCTTGTAATATAATATATAAGCTTATCAGAAAAATCAGAGAAAGCTTATATTTTGTGACCATAGGTCAGTTTCAGCTATTTATCAAAATGATAAAACTGAGACATCAAGCAACTGAGTTTAATTCTTATTATGTCATATGCATATTTAGTGTTACACAGTCACAAGCTCTATGATTTACAATACTACATCTCTCTTCTTTTTTTGCTTGCTTGTTTGCTTTTTTCTTTTCTTCTTTCTTTTTTCTTTCTCTCTCCCTCCCTCCTTTCTTTCCTCCCTTCCTCCTTTATTTCCTTTCTTTTTTCTTTTTCCTTCCTTCCCTCCCTCCCCCCATCCTTCCTTTCTTTTCTCTCTTTCTCACTCTTTCTTCCTTCCTCCTCTCTCATTTTTTCTTTCTTTTTTTTCTCTCTCTTTCTTTCTTTCTTTTTTTCTTTTCTGATAGGGTCTTGCTCTGTCACCCCGGCTGGAGTGCAGTGGCATGACCATAGCTCACTGAAGCCTTGAACTCCTGGGCTGGGCTCAAGCAGTCCTCCTGCCTCAGCCTCCTTAGTAGATGGGACTATAGGTGCATACCACCACACCTGGATAATTTTTTATTTTTATCTTTTGTAGAGATGGGGCCTTGCCGTGTTGCCCAGGCTGATCTTGAACTCCTGGGCTTAAGTGATCCTAATGCCTCGGCCTCCCAAAGTGTTGGGATTACAGTGATGAGCCACTGTGCCAAGTCCTCCCTTTCTATAGAAGGAAAACATCCCTACATATATGGTTAGATGGGTAGTCTAACATTTCCTTGCTTTTAGTATGTAGCAGAACACTTACACTTTATTGTATTCTCTGTGAATTCAGACCATGTAGTCTATGATAGCCACATCTATATTGAAAATTAAATTTAGAAAAAAATTCAAATGCCTAGACCCATTTTTCTGGTCTGTAGAGAGAGGTCCTTTTGGGTCCTCAATCCATCATGAGACAGATGACTTATTTTATCTAATGAGAAGTCATATTTTGTTGGACTGCCATCAGTGTTTATATTAGCCCATTCTCACATTGCTACAAAGAACTACCTGAGATTGGGTAACTTACAAGGAAAAGAGGTTTAAATAGTTCATGGTTCTTCAGGCTTTAAGGACGCATTGCTGGGGAGATCTTGGAAAACTTACAATCATGGCTGAAGGCAAAGGGGAAGTAAGCACATCTTCACATGACCAGTGGCAGAGAGCAAGCAAAGGGGCAGGCACTACACATTTTCGAACAACCAGATCTCGTGAGAACTCTATCATGAGAACAGCAAGGGGGAAATCTGCTCCCATGATTTAATCACCTCCTACCAGGTCTTTTCTTCAACATTGGGAATTATAATTTGACAAGAGATTTGGGTGGGGACACAAAACCAAACAAAATCAGTGCTCTTTTCCAATTTGTCCATGAAATTTTTGAACTGAAATGGTAGCACAGTGGTCCTATCCATTGCTCTCCAGGTTTACATCTCCCTTTGGTGAGAACAATCAACCATATGCAGATCCATGTGGCTGTTCATCACTGGCCCCTGCGTTTCCCACGCACTTCATGGAGTAGTTGATGAGACTTTGCTGTGTGCCCTACTAAACCCACTAGCACTTTGTTTACTTCCCTCTTGTTATATGAGTTGCTAATAAGTAGGTGTGGAGATAACCATGTCGAAAAAGAAATGAGGTTAATTGTAGCTGATTTATTAATGAACCCATTATAGCTGTCAGTGGCCACATGTTTTCTTTTTAGATACTGAACAAAAGCACTATTTTACAATCAGTTTTTGAATTTTGTCCAGGATTAACATCACCAATACATACTATATAGATATAATAATAACTCCCAGTTTATTATTTTATTGAGTGTGTCCTCTATGCTAGGCATTGTGTTAAGTGCTTTACTTATATTATCTCATTGAATTTCTACCACAAGCCTATGGAGTTGATTTTACTCCCAGATGGAGGATGAAGGCCACAGTAGTTTAATTATTTTTCCAGCTCCACATAGCTTGTAAGTGGCAGAGCCAGCATCATCCTCTAGCCTGTCTGACTTGTAAACCCATGCTGATAACAACAGCTCTGGTTGCCTGGTAATGTCCTATACAAATCAGTATCATTGCACCTTCCAAATTTTTACTATATTATCTGTTGAGTGTCTCCCTTCTCTGGGAACTGTGTCTAATTTCTCTTTATAGGAAAGATCTCAATAAGCTTTTGTTGAATAAATGTATTAACAATGTCTTCCTATTACTCACAATCTCTCATTTGCCCACCCTCACCCAACACTTATCTTCTTGTTCACAACAATTTCAGATAGTGGCTCAATAATGTCAGTGTTTCTGGCAGCCAGAGGTTCTCATAAAATTCTCTCTCATCCAAGTCTTAACAAAAGCCTTTGTTTTAGCTTTTACAATCTGATAATCACTACCTAGAGAGAAAACACAAGGTGAAATAGAAAATGACTGGTTGTTTTTTCTTTTTAGCCATTAACTTTTTACCAACTGCCAGGTATGAATTTATGCCTGCCATATTATTCATCTCTGAATATGAATTACTACGCTTATTGCCCTTAATGTTTTCCTTTACAGAAATGGATGGTCATATTTAAATCAATAATACATTGGAGTAACACACTTAGAACTGAGCACTTCTTGGTCTAGAGTCTCATTTGTTTATTCATTAATCAAATCACATTTTGGGAGGGAGAGGGAAATGGGAATAATTAATGGGTACAAAAAATATAGTTAGATAGGATGAATAAAGATCTAGTGTTTGATCTTCATTCAACAAGATAACTACAGTCAACAATAACTTATTGTACATTTTAAAATAACTAAAAGAGTGTAACTGGAATGCTTATAACACAAAGAAATAATAAATACTTAGATAGATACCCCATTTGCTCTGATGTGATTATTGCACATTGTATGCCTATATCAAAGTATCTCATGTACCCCATAAAAATGTACCTACTATGTGACTGTAAAAATAAAAAAAATTAAAAAATTAAAAAAAAACCTAAATCGTATTTAAGATGTAATTTTAATAATGTAAGAATACTGGGAGGAGAGTAAGTTAAAAAATACTCCCTGATACTTAAGGAAGTTTGAATTATATGCATATTTGTGGCAACCTCAAAAGGAAGAAAAGCAAAAAGATGTCTATAGTCCCTAAAATGGACAGATACTCTTTTTTGGCTTTGGCTAACATATACCCATTCTACTCTGCCTATTCTGCCTACAACATGTGTTTCCCACTGGATACATTCCCAACCAGGAAGGTTTGATAGTTTTCTCTTCCCAGCCAAGAATTCTGTGTTTTGGTCAATAATTTGTAATAGGCTTGACATATGACTCAATGTGGT
Organism: Piliocolobus tephrosceles; assembly: GCF_002776525.5. Classification (NCBI taxonomy): domain Eukaryota; kingdom Metazoa; phylum Chordata; class Mammalia; order Primates; family Cercopithecidae; genus Piliocolobus; species Piliocolobus tephrosceles. The sequence goes on from NC_045440.1 coordinate 66,935,691, forward strand.
CTCTAACTTGATAGTCTGATTTAGGGAATAAACTGGATGGTGAAGGTAAAAATTTCCACCTACTCCAGGGTTGTAACTGAACTAATGGATTTAGCAAATGTCAAAAACAAGGAGTGCTCAGAAGGAGAGTCATTTGCTGAGATCCCTTACTAGGAAGGAATAAGACTAGAGTGTCTCCAAGTCATAGAGAAACCAGGTCTAAAGTCAGCTGTGAATCTGGATTAAAGAGGATACTACCGCACACAAATGGAAAGATGTTTCTAGATGGCATCTGTCCACTGACCTCATCAGGAGATGCCCATGCTATGTATCTCTTAACGTGGTGGTACTTCATTGCCCCCTTTACATGCTATTTATACAGCTATTCAATCCATGCAGTATATTTGTTTGTTAACCACCATTGGGAGGACATTGCTAGGTGTTAGGGATACCAAAAATGATTGAAGTCAATTTATTTTCAGGGTAGCAAGTGAAGCAATCATGCCAAACAACCCATCCGTTTTCCATCATAACATAAGAACAAGCAATTAGAACGTTCTACATCTAAATCACCATTACAAGATGGAGAAAAAGGGATGCATTATTACATGCTATGCCTGATTATCAAAGTGCCTCTGAATGTTAAGGATTATAAACATGATGTGTATGGTGCAGGCCTTACCAAGATGTACCATCTGATACATGTAAATAAAGTCTACTTTCTATACTAAAGTCACACTTTTGATAATAAACTATCATGCATTGAGTCATTACTCATGAAATTATTGTTCTTTAGTGCCACATTTGCCTCTCTCTCTCTTTCTATGCACACACACACACGCGCGCGTACACACACATACACACACACACAACCATTATTAACTTTCTGGCTAAACCATTTGAAAATAACTTTCACACAATATGACCCTGACCTTTCACTCCTAAATACCTGATCATACTTCTAAATGTCTCCTAAGGACAATAACTTTCTCTTACATAACAATAATTCAATAATCAAATTCAGGAAATTTAACAGCAATACACATTTCTATTACCCAACATACACCTCATTTGACAATTTCACCAATTATCCCAATAATTAAATGTCCTCTAGGGCATTTATTCTTTTGATCCAAGAACCAGTCCAGGATCACACTCTTCAATTTTGTTGTCATGCCTCTCATGTCCTTGTCCTTGGAATAGTCCTCACCCTCTCTGTTCCTTTGATGAAATGGATATTCCTGAGGGGTACCAGCATGTCTGTAGAATGTCCTTCAGCTGGGTTTGGCTGGGTATTTTGCCAAGTTTTTCGTGGAGTTCCTGGACACTGCCTCATGTGCGATCTGGAGCAGGTCTCTCTGGTTCTTCTCTCTGGCGCTGTCCCTGCTTTCACGTGGTGGCCGCTGTGCTCCTCCATTGCAAAAGAGAGTCCAACTATCTCTGCTCAATCCTCTCATGCCTCAGAGAAAGTGCACTGCAGCCCCATGACCATTAGATGGGTGCTTCTTCATTCCCCGCGGCACACCTCAGGCCAGGCTGTGGCTTTTACATAAAACTTCAGGGCTTGAGGTTAACACAAGTGTAATACAAAGAATACTGTCACACTGCTGCTAAACGTTGCTACTCTTCAAGCCCACATCCTAAATCACCATCTGAGAGTCTTTAAATAGAGGGGTTTCTGCCTTAACACTGGCCTGCCTCCATGTAGAGGGGTGGACTCACTCTAGCACATGTGCTCCCGCGACGTCCATGCTAGACAGTTCGGATCCAACAGATCCCCAGGCCTGGAGAGGGGAAAACATCATTCTCTACCCCAGCCAGTGACCACTTTGTTTCCTGATTTGGAAGGATTTTCTTCCCAGGAAGACTAACTCTAAAGACTCTTCTCCCTCTACCTGATAACCCAACTCTGAAGAATTAGGCTTCTGTGACTCAGCAAGTCCAGTCCTCCCAGACCACACTGACTAAAGTTAGACTGTCCGGTCTTACGTAACAGCAATGTGGGACAACCAGAAGCAGCCTGGAAGCACGGCCCCAAGCCAGATGCAATTCCTTTACAGCCTTTTCTCCAGCATGCGGTGAAGTGCAGAATGGTCTTTCACATGAATCCTAATGTAGCCCTGTTTTCATTCCTGATGTCCTATAAACAAATGCTGGACAAGAACCTATAAACACATCTCCCAAGAACACCCAGCATTTTTCAGACATAAATTCTAAATCTAGATTGAGGGAAAAAATTTATACCTCTGCAGGAACATAATTGAGCTTAAGACATTCCCAATTTACACTACCAAATAGACTGTCCGGAGCATTTGCATTTGGGTTACTGCACTGCATTTCGGCTTTCTTTAAGAAAAATAGTGAGTACTTGCCCTTACACCTACATAATTAAAAGGCCCATTGAAACGATGTTTGTAAAAAACTGACTTAGCAGTTTTGCCCCAATGGTAAATTCTAGCCTTCACCCCAGAGGGTGAGACTGCTTGTAACTTTAAGGCTGGAAGGTTTTCCGGCCTCAACTATTTTCACTCTTTTAAGGCAGATTTTCCACGCTGCACGTGGTTACAGACAGCATCCTTCAAATATGCCCTATTTTTCCCACTTATCACACCAAGCCCATCCTGCTGATCTCTCACTGCATCCCTTATTTTCTCACTTCTAGGCACTTGCTTTTGTTGAATATGCTCCTCATCACTGCAGTCTCCCAAGATTCTACTTGGTAGTTAAAGACAAACCTAATGCTATCTCCTGATCTTCCCAACTGGATGTGATCACTCTTTCCTCTTAAAATCCCATAACACAAGAGCTGCGCCTTCCTCTTAGAGTGGTTACACTCTACCTTATGTCATAGTTATTTGGGTTCATGTTTCCTGTCCTACTAGGCTTTCTTCAGGTCACTGACAAGCCAACAGTCATCTTGGCACTTCTCCCATTACCTAGCGTGGTGCCTTGCAAGGAACAGGCATTCAGAATGCTTGCAGAGTTGAATTGAACCAAAACCTAGTGAATACAAGGTCTTACAGGAAATTTTAGTTCTGACATAACATGGGAAATTTGAAAATATTAGTAAAAGAATGAGAGAAGGAATGTTTCAGTCTTTTCGTTTGCCAACTGCAGCTTTGGCCAAATATTAACAAAGACAGGTATTGTAAATGAAGCTCCTTTATGTCCAAACTTAATGAACATTCGATGATACAGAGTAGAGCAACTGGATAAAATGATTCTTGGGCTGCAGAGTTTGAGGTTTACAAGAAAAGTGTGATACCAGCTAAATAACAATTACAAAATTGCTACTGCTCTCTCTACCATTTAGTTGGCCGCACTGAAAGGAAAATTAAAAGTAGAAAATAAGAATGTAATAGACACTAAACAAAGGTATTTAGTAACACATTTCTGACGATGACATCGCTGGTATCGGATAGAGTCCCCAAGAGCCTTATTAGAGCTAACTATTGAGCAGCTAACTCTATCACAGTATAATGAGAAAGAAAAATGCTATATGGCAAATGGTACATAGATTCTTCTTGGGGTGGGGGTGCTCACCTTTCTTATGGGTAAAGCCTTGAAAAGCCTATGAAGAGAAATAAATTTCTGTAGGTCTTCTGAGGAAGGAAGGAAGACATGGAGAAATGTGTTTGCAACTAGAGTGGGGCTGAGGGAGAAGGGAGAGAGAGGAAAGAGAGAACAAGGGACATGAAGAAATGCCATGTTCAGTGGAATATTATAACTGCACAGGGTAACTCCTCTCCATGACCCCAGGAACATTCAAAAAATTTGACAAAAAGTTTGAGGTGATTGCATTTCTCGTGAAAATCAAATCTCATGAAAAACCAGCCAAATTCTGCATCAGAATTTTTGTAACAAAGTGGAGACAGTAAGTTCTAGTGCAGGGGACTGGGTGAGAGGGGATAAGTTCCCAGAAATCCTGGGGACTTCCCCACCCCATGGAAATTAGGGGCTTTGAAAAATTTCCCCCAGGGCACAGAAATAGAGAAGACCTTAGATAAAATCAGCATTATAGCAAATTTAGTGGCCACAGGTTTATCATTTAATATTCCAGGGGTATTAATCCAGGACTTATTTATATAAACACTACCTCCGTTGTAAGAAAAGAAAATAAAGCTTGAGGCAGTACAATGTGGCACTTATGAGCATAGATCCTGGAGCCAAATGCCTGAGTCTGGTTCCGTGATCTTGAACTATGTGATCTTGGTAAGTTACCTGACAGTCTGTGCATCAGTTTCTTCATCGGAAAAATAAGGATAATGAAAGCACCTATTTGTAAACAAAGGGTTTAACAAAACCTGCTATTCCTCTGGGAGACTTGAACATTGGTTGACTATGCAGTTCTGTCTTGGTAGCCTGGAAAAAGTAGAAGTGTTAACTATATCACTAGCATCACTGTTTATTATAAGAATGAGCCCTAATCAGTAAATTGCATCTGAACTTGGGGAATTAGAAGTGAACTGTAAGTATGTGATGGGGATACCCTGCTTTGGGCTGCCATGAGTATGGTGACCCTGGTAACTGGGCCTGTGCTTTGCAGGATCCTTGTACCTGTACCTATACAAGTTGTTCATATATATATATATATATGTGTGTGTGTGTGTGTGTGTGTGTGTCTCATATGTCTCATTTCATACTTTTAAAACTTTTTAAATATAGAAATAGGACAAGGAAACAATTTCTATAGGAGAGATTAACGTATAATCGAGCAATCATACTCCCTTGTATTTACCCAAATGAGTTGAAAACTCCACAAAACCTCCACACAAAAACCTGGACACGGATGTTTACAGCAGCTTTATTCATAGTTGCCAAAACTTGGCAGCAGCTGTCCTGTAATAGGTGAGTCCTGTAATAGGTGAGTGGATAAATAAACCATGGTACATCCCGACAATAAAATATTATTCAGCACTAAAAAGAAGTGAGCCATCACATCATGAAAAGACATGCAGTGGTGTTAAATGCATATCACTAAGTGAGAGAAGCCATTCTGAAAAGGCTGTATGATTCTGACTAGATGACACTTTGGAAAATACAAAACTGTAGAGACAGTAAAAAGATCAGTGGTTGCTGAGGGAGGGGGATCAGAAGGATGTATAGGTGTGGCACAAGGAATTTTTAGGGCAGTGACACTCTTCTGTATACTATAATACTGGTTACATCTGTCAAAAATCCGCAGAATGTACAACACGCAGAATCCTATTGTAAACTATGAACTTTTAGGTAATAATAATCTATTAACATTGTTTCATCAAGTAAAGCAATATATCACACTAATGGAAGACGTTAACATAAAAACAGGGGAATCTGTGTGCTGGGGGTATATGGGAAATTTCTGTACTTTCCACTCACTTTTTCTGAAACCTGAAACTGCTCTGGTCTGGTGGAGAATGAGGCTTTTAGGCCAGAGTAAATCCTGCACTTACCCCCTGTGGATCTTTTTTCGCTGAACCTGAGCTTTTGGACGATTTCAAAACTGCCATTGAAGGGAACTGTCTGGAGTTGCCCTGGGGTGAGCTGTGTTTCCTGTCTTACATCCTTCTCACCAGGCTGGTGGCCTGTGGTCACTTTGTAAGTCTGAACATCTGGTAGAGTCTAAGAAGACCACCTGTTGGGTGATGCACTATCTCAAAAGTGTTGTGACAATTAAATGAAGAGTTAACATGGGCAAAATACTCAGAACAGGGCTTGGGACATATAAGTGCTGTGTAACTACAGTGGTTGTAAGACTGAGTGATTGTGGCTTAACATTTTAATAATAAAATCTCAAAAAGGTGTGAATGATATGCCATCTGCAATATCGTATATGTATCTCCACAGATATAGATATCATATATTCATTATGTAATGCCTTGCAAATAATTTTCTGCTCCTCAGGCACCCCCCAAAATTCCACTATCTGGACATGTTTAAGTGATTACACCATGGAACCCAAATTAGGACTGCAAGTTTCCGAAGTCCAGCCTGCCCTCAGCATAGCTGAGTTCCCCTCAAAATGAACTAACTGACCCCAGAGCTTTTGAGTGACTATGTGTCTGAAATCTACGCTTTTCTTGTTATTGTATCCAAAGTTCCTAGCACGATGCCTTGCACATATTCATTTATTCACAAACCAATGTGTATCAAGGGCCTATACTGTGCCAAGTGCTGGGCTAGTATTAATAGTTGTTTTTATTTTTATTTTTTATTTTTTGAGACAAGGTCTTGCTCTGTTTCCCAGGCTGGAGTGTGGTGGAACAACCTTGGCTCACTGCAGCGTCTGCCTCCTGGGCTCAAGTGATTCTCCTGCCTCAGCCTCCCAAGTAGCTGGGATATAGGCACATGCTACCATGCTTGGCTAATTTTTGTATTTTTAGTGGAGATGGGGTTTCACCATGTTGGCCAGGCTGGTCTTAAACTCCTGACCTCAAGTAATCCTTTTGCCTCGACCTACCAAAGTGTTGGGATTACAGGTGTGAGCCACCATGCCCAGCCTAATATTTGTTTTTGAAAAGTCCTAATTGAAAACATGAACCTTGTGTTGAATACATTCTATGTGCCATCTCAGATCCGCTTGGCCTCGCCACCTCCTGGGCCCTTACTGTTTGTGTCTCGCCTGAAGTCTGCTCCCTGCCAGTCTCACACTATGCAGCCTGAGGCCAATGTCCAGAGTCTTGGATGAAACACCATGGCACAGGTTAAACACATCTGCCTTCACATACTGAAGGGGCCAGATGACGTCATGGAAGTTTGTGGGAGTTAACTCTGTGGGACAAACTGATGAATGAAGATGGCACATCAATCTCTTCTCCATCCCTCCCAACAATGGACCGTTCTGCGATATAGTGTTCAGGGAGTGCATCTGGAGATGGTTCCTTTATAGATGAGGCTATTTACACACTTTGTAAAGTGTCTCTTTACGAAGGAGTGACCCAACTTGTGTTTGCCTCCATTCCTTCCAACCTTACTTCCTTTCTCCCTCACTTTTGCTGCCCTGGGATTGCAACTCCCCCACAAAACATCGGCAATTAAAGTTTTGCCACAGGCCCTGATTTCTGGGCCACCCGGGCTAAGCCTTGCTCATAGATCCATGCCCTTAATAATCCCAGTTACCCTTCTGCTTATTGCACTCTGGGTCCACTCCTTGCCCCTCTCATTCATCACACATTCCAATTCCACTTGGCTCAGTATCACAACTTTCCTGATTATGTCTCAGTGTTGATTCCACATACTCACACCCACCTTGATTATCCCAGTCTCCTTTGCTTTTGCTTTTCCAGCCTCCATTCCTCCTTCTTACAGCTAATGATATTTTTCTGTTTCCTTGGGGAATTTGCTACTCTCTTCGCCTTGGTCCATGTGGTTCAGGTGACTGAGCCTTCTCCCCCACCACCCAGGTCCTGGCCAATCCATGTATTCCCAAGACCCGGTCATAGTGATTGGTTTGGAGACAGGAACATGACTAAATCAGTCCAAACAGAGCCTGTCTTGAGATCTTTGCCAGAACTACTGAGGTTTAGAAGCTCTTTCTCTTATTAGAAAGACAAAGGAGGAAAGCCTGGACGTGGAGAGAACCTGAGAACAGAGTCGGACCCAAGGTGGGGCAAGGGGTTGGCCTTTGACGGGGAGTTTTCAGCCACTGAATTAATTCATGTCTGAAATTTCCTATCCTCAATTTGGCTTTCTGTATCTACAACAGAAGGTGAACAAACTAATTGGTTCTCTCTCTATATAAATCCTGGGCATTAATATAAAAGCCTGGAGTACCTAATGTAATACAGTGGAAGTGCTCGCTATCACCTTGTGATCTGCGTATCTTTCCACTGCAGGGTTGTGGGATGGGCTTCGGTGAGTCATTTCACAGAGTCAAGGCTTGGGACACGGGCCCTTAGGGCACACACTCCACCTGGTGCACAAGTGGCTGTTCCTTCCACAGCGCCGCCTGGCCTGTCTCGACTTGACTCTGCCCTTTCCCTCCTGACATATGTTTCTGTCTGAGTGCCTTGCCAACAGTCTGATGCAACTTCTTAAATTCTTCATACTGCAGGGAGATTTTATGGCCATTTAGGCATACAGTTCTTCAGCAGCACAGAGCAGGTGGAATTTCTGGCACCCTACCAGACGGGGAGATTCAAGAGCAGGTCTTTTGCTGTAGGAGGTGGTGGCAGCTCTCAGAGAGACTTTTCAGTCGGACCACCCCACACCTTCCACAGTTGGCTTCTGCTTAACATTTATACTACTTGACTCATGTTCCTGTCTTTCCTAACTCTCCTCATAATGCAGTTTTACATCTGTTTCTGGGCTCCCCACACTCTCAAACTGCCTTGGGTAATGTTTCCTCACCCACCCTTGACCCTTCAGACTCTCCTCCTTCCTTTAAGTTGCCCCTTTAGGAAGGCGGGTCTTATCAGTTCTATGCCAACCTGATGAATGGGACCTGGCCACTGGCAAAGTCTAATTACTGTTTCTTCTGACTCAAGATCATGGTGTCCCTTGTGTCCCAGGCTAGAACTAACGACAACTTAAAAACTCATCCTCTACCTTGCCAGGTGTCCAGCAGACCTCTAGAATTTATGTCTATCCTGCTGTGTTTTCAGAGAAGTGTCCTTATGCAGTGATCAGACGTGTATTGAGCAAAGTCTGAAGCACATTTGGGGCTATCCTGCTTGCAGATGAGTGAGTGGCTGATGGTGAAGTCTTAAAGCACAGACTGAAAAATATTCCCACTCATGCAATGCGGCAATTTTCTCTGACGCTTTAGCCCCTTTAGTCCAGCACAATTTCTGGAGTTTACTTGGTGACCTGCACAGCAGCCATACCCTCAGTCTACTGAACAGACTTACTCTGGACAACCAGTTGAGTTTCAGGCGATATTGATGGTGGAATTCAGGTGTAACATGCATGGACCAAACAATAATTGTAAAACATCTTTCATACCCAGTGCTCTGGCTAGGGGCTAGTAGTTTAAACAAGAAAACATTATTATAAATTGTGAAGTATGCTTTGAATATTTGAACTTTGAATAAGCAAGAGGCAGAGACAGAATAATTGGGAAAAGTGTCTATTCAGGGAAGGCCTTTCTGAAGAGGTGACATGAGGTACAGCAAAAAGTAAGAGCAAAAGAAATGAGAAAGTAGAACAAAAAGAATGAGATAAATGCAAGCAGTTGAAGGAAGGGTGTTACAGCTAGAAAAAACAGTCTGTACAAACTCCCTGAGGTAGATATTTTACAAGAATGGAAAGAAAATCAGTGGAGCTGAAGCATAGTGAGCCAGGGGGAGAAATGGTATAAGATAAGAATTGAGGTATAGGCTAGGCATGGTGGCTCATGCCTGTAATCCCAGCACTTTGAGAAGCTGAGGCAGGCAGATCACTTGAGCTCAGGAGTTCAATACCACCCTGGGCAACATGGTGAGACCCTGTCTCTACCCGAAATACAAAAGATTAGTTAAAACAAAACAGAACAAAAAAAACCCATCTTAAAAAAAAAAAAGAATTGAGGCATGGTCAGCAGCAGAATGTAGGACCCTAGGGAGCTCATATATAAATCCGTGTGAGAAATGAAGGCATTGAGGTGAGAGAAGAATGTGGAATAATTGAAATTCCAAGGTCACCCTTACTGTAAAATGTATGGGGAATGGGTTGTAAATGGCAGAAGAGGAAGCAGGGGAGCTAGTCAGGAGGCTGCCCCTGGGTGTGGCGGCTGCGGGGAGGAATGAAGGATTTCTCCATCTTTTTGGAGGTTGATCAGCAGGACTTCCTGTTGAGTTCAACAAGATGGGTAAAAAAAAGAAGAATCAGCATGACTCTTAGGTTTCTGGCTTAAGAGACTGATCCATGGTGGCGTCAGTTAGTAATCCGGGAAAATCTGAGAGGTGAGTATATTTGTAGGGGTGAGTGGGAATCCATTTCATTTTGGAGCTGAGTTTTAGATATTTGTGAGACAGCCAAATGGAGCCATCCAATGGGAAGCTGGAATACACACCTGAAACCTGGGCAGATAGGTGTAATCTAGAAGCAGGGATTTGAGAACCATCAGCATGCAGATGGCCTTTAGAGCTGTAGGCATGGATAAGGTCCCTAGGAGGATGTGGTAAAAAAAAGAAAAAAAAAGAAAAAAAAAACCAGAGGGCAGAAGGCCCTACACCCCAGTTCCTCCCCTCAAGTCTTACCATATGTCCTAGTCCTTCCTTCTTTAGGCTTCATGTGCAGAAGATACAGTTCACTTCTGCCCTCTCACTTGGAATCTGATGGTCCCTCAGCAAGTTGGCCAACTGTGGTCACACTCTCAGAAAGCCCAGCCCCCATGCCTTTATCTTCTACACTTTTCAGATAAGATTCCTTCCCCCTCCCCACCCACCCTCAAGATCACCAAATGATCTTCATTGCAAAAGGAAAGAAGGAAGAAACCCTAAATCATACTGCCATCATTACCCAGCCAAGCAACTAAACCAACAAGCAAAACTACAGTATGAGCTTTCAGAGAGATTACCCTCCTGATCAAGTCTTGGAAGATAATTTGCTGTCCTACGATTTGCCTTTGGGGTGAATCACGTTTCCAGACTGCTCTCTTTTGACTTAGCAGTTAGTTTGTCAGTGTATATAGCCTGGATCACATGGAAGGCTGGAATAAGAGAATTTTACCAGCGTCACTCTTTGATGAGCATATGCTCCACTGACAATGAATCCCAAAGGGAAAATGAGTCCCGAAGCCAATATGCACCTGTAACGACACCACTTGTTTTTCAGTGTGGTGTGTGAGTTTCAAAGACCCCATTGTGTAATTCTCCACTCCTTTTTTTTTTTTTTTTTGAGACGGAGTCTGGCTCTGTCGCCCGGGCTGAAGTGCAGTGGCATGATCTCAGCTCACTGCAAGCTCCGCCTCCCAGGTTTATGCCATTCTCCTGCCTCAGCCTCCCGAGTAGCTGGCAGGCGCCTGCCACCTCGCCCGGCTAGGTTTTTGTATTTTTTAGTAGAGACGGGGTTTCACCATGTTAGCCAGGATGGTCTCGATCTCCTGACCTAGTGATCCACCCGTCTCGGCCTCCCAAAGTGCTGGGATTACAGGCTTGAACCACCGCGCCCGGCCTACTCCACTCCTTTTATGTTAAAGGGTCAGGATCTTCTCTTATCTCTGTATGAATATTCCCCATTCCTGGCAGATTCCCCCTCTTACCTGCTCCCTCCCACCACTCCCAGACTATGTCAGGAGCTAATTCCTGTACCAGAAAGAAGCAAACAGGAAGTGCCTTCTTTAAGGCTGTAGATAACCCGCAGCATTGAGGTTTCCTTTTGGTGTTTTGCACCTCTGCTTCAGTTCATTTTGCCCTGCCCCTTTCCTTCCGGTGCAGCATCAGGCCACTTTTCTGGCCTTTCTCTGCAGTTCTTAAGGCCACATGTTTCTCATCTTCCCACTATTTTCCTTGACCAATCATTGTGTGTGCTGCTCATACAAGTGGTGTGATTCACAACTTTGCCCTGAAGCTCAATTTGTTCATGCATCTGGGCTCCTGGCTCCTCATCAGGTTTGCAAACCTGCTGTGCAACCCAGACCCATAACTTCCGCATGTGCTTTGTTCCCCTAGCTCCAGCTTGTGGCCTATCTTTGTACTAAGCCACCACCCCCACAGTTCCTCTGCTGACATATAGTGTGCACATGCAAAAACTGCTTTTTGCTTCATGACTGCTTAAAATACCTGGATCCTGTGATCCTGTGGTTGCGTCTCTGTCCCCTCCTTATTTATGTATTTCATGACATTTTGACTCACCCAAATCTACTCCATCTCTGCTCCCCACTGAAAGGGTCTGCCTTCTGCAGCTTTTTCCTAGGGGTCACATTTGTGTGTATCACTGCTCCTAAGCAGCGTTAACTATTTTTTTTTTTTTTCTGAGATGGAGTTTCACTATCATGTTGCCCAGGCTGGAGTGCAACGGCATGATCTTGGCTCAATGAAATCTCCACCTCCGGGGTTCAAGTGATTCTTCTGCGTCAGCCTCCCGAGTAGCTGGGATTACAGGCATGTGCCACCACACCCAGCTAATTTTTGTATTTTTAGTGGAGACAGGGTTTCACCATGTTGGCCAGGCTGGTCTCGAACTCCTGACCTCAGGTGATCCACACGCCTTGACCTCCCAAAGTGCTGGGACTACAGGTGTGAGCCATCGTGCCCAGCCGCATGGTTACTATTGATTAGTAAAAGTGTTTCTTTTTCCTGACCTAGAAATATCTACTTCATGTTAATTCATCATTCAGAGCTGCTTGGGAGACCCGTGTTCAGCCAGCAAAGAATAAGGCAAGGATGGGGAATGATAAACTGATGGTGGTCCAGCCTTTACTGACATTTAATATTACATCAATTTCATGGGTGTGATTAGTGAAACTCTTTAAGGAAAGGACGTGTGGTTGTCACTAGTACTGTAAATGAAATTATTCTGGGTCCCCTGAGTGCATATGGTTCAATTATACTTCTTCTCTCTGAAAAGGTTAGGAAGGGCTGCGTGAGTTGTTTGGGACACATAAATTTTAGCAGAAGTGATATGTGTTACCTTGGAGTGGAAACTTTAAGAACCGTTGTGGACTTTGGCATACTTCCTTTTCTCTGCCAAGGCCAGCATCCTCTGACAGAAATACAGTGCAAATATGTCACCTTAAATGTTTTAGTAGTCTCATTAAAAAGGTTAAGAGAAAAAAGTAAAATTAATTTTAATAATATATTTTATTTAACTCAATATATCCAAAATATCATTTCAACAGGGAATTGATATTAAAAATTATTTGTGAGACATTTTACACTTTTATATTCATATTAAGTCTTTGAAATCCAGTGTGTATTTTACAATTACCTCTCAGTTCAGAATAGCCGCTTTTCAAGGATTCAACAGCCAGAGATGCCTAGTGAATGACAGCTGGACAGCACAGGCCCCAGTCAGCATGGAAGGACAGATAGAGCTTCTTTCTCTTCCCCTGGCTCCCTAAGGAGAGTGGTATAGGCACAGCTGATCTTCAGCGGATGCACAGGCAGGAATGAGAAGTAAGCCTCTGTTGTTTTCAGTCACTCAGACTTTAGGGTTCTCTGTTGCTGCAACATAAGGTAACTAATAGAGATGTTGATATAGGGTATTAGATACTGATGTAACAATGTGCTGAAATATGCGGTGCTATTAGCTACAGGAGCAAGCAATGAGTAGCAAGGAAATTCTTATCAACTAAAAGGATAGCAATTCCCTTTAAGTAGTGGTAAGACATTGGGTAAATCACTTTTGAAAACTTAGAAGGTTGTATGTAATGCACTTGCAGTTTTAGGGAAAGAGGTTGGATGACAACATTTAGTAGCATGTGTTAGTTGCCATTGGCTGCATTTATGGAGGAATTACAAGAAAAGAAATCAGCTGAAAAGAGAATTGTTGGATTTGAAAGAAAGAATGAAAGGAAATAATAGAGATTGTCCCCAAATTGTACAATTTGTGTGGCAGAGACTTATTGCTTATTATTAACCACAAATGGCAAAAAATAAAATTAGGAAATTTACTTAAAGTTAAAAGCAGATTCAAACACAAATTATCAAATTTGTGTTTACTTACTACAAATTATCAAATCAAGGCCTGACCATGGAAACCTCTGAATGGATTAAATAACTCTTTAAATTGGATAAAAGAGCTTAAGGAAAAGATACTAAAATCCTCGTTCTTAGACCCAAGGAATTCATAATTTTATGTTTGTATTATATCCTTACCTACATATCCTACTAAATTTAAAATTTTACTATCTGAAAAACCATGAACCAGGACTTTAAAAATCTATGACTTTCCTCTCTCAGACATTTCTGTCTCTGTCAACAAATGTTTAGGAAGGGTGATGGAAATCATCCCTTCAACCTGCAACACCACCAGCCTTGCCACCACAATCAGCCTTGAATCTACTGAGGCTAATTTAAAGGGTTTCTTTAATGTGCTTGTGTTGGTCATCATAGTAAAGTCCAGAAACTCAAGTACTATGGTTTGTTCATATTCCCCTCAAATTAATATGTTGAAATTCTAACCCTCAAGATGATGATATTAGGAGGTAGGACCTTTGGGAGGTGATTAGATCATAGGAATGGAGCCCTCATGAATGAGATTAGTTCCCTTCTGAAAAAGATCTAGAGAGACCCCTTGTCTCTTCTTCCTGTGAGGTTAAAGTGAGAAGACAGCTGTCTATGAGGAAGCAGCCCTCACCGGACATAATCTGTTGGCACCTTGATTGTGGGCTTCCTAGCATCCAGCACTGTGCAAAATATGTTTGTGTTGTTTATAAGCTACTCAGTATATGGTATTTTATAATAGCAGCCCGAATGGATTAAGACACCAAGTAATCTCATCTTTTGCACACGGAAGTCCATGGCATTTACATCCCCATTGAGCCACCCATCCCCAACCCCTGAAACTCTTTAACTCCTCTTCAGTTTCTGAAACACTTCAAGTAGAACTCTACTATGCCTTTTCATTTCGCCCCTCCCCAACTCCTAAACTCTGCGTATTAAAGTTGCACATCATTATACACTTCCCCAAGTATTCCCTACACCTTCTTGTTCTAAACAGAATCACTTCTTCCTTGAGGACTGATTTCTCTGCAGAAGTAACTGTGTATTTCTCTCACAACTCTCAGGCCTCCCACAGTCCAGAGGTATGCATGTATCTTTCTTAATTCTCATTGCTTCTTTCATACAATTCTTTCTTCTTTATCCCTAAAATCTCTCAGTTTTGAATCTCATGTCATCCAGTTGGATCACTGAATACATTTCATTGTTGCTGTCACATGTATATCCCTAAGATGTTAGTCCTGATTTCTCAATGATTTTATTTACTGCTCACGCACCATATTCTACATGATTCCTTCTTAAATATACCTCTGTGGTCTTTCCAGTGACTCTAGCCACTTGGTCCCTTTGACCTCTTTTCCCCACTGTTCTGGTTTTTCTCTCTGTCTCATTTCCCCAGAAATATCTTAGACTATGTCATTATCAAGAACTGTAAACACTCCATAATCTCATTTCCAAGTATTTCAAACTCTGAGCACCAGGGAATAGTACACTTCCTCTAGAACCCAAACACTCCTTGACAAGGAGATGGCCTCCAACCCATGGATCCCATTTTTTAAAGTGTCTCCTTCATTTATAGCCTTTTCCTGGTTCTTATCAAACTGAGGTTATATGATGTTATGGACTGAATTGTATCCTTCCTAAATTCATATGTTGATGTCCTAACCCCCAGTATCTCAGAATATGACTGTATTCAGAGATAGGGCCTTTAAAGAAGTAATTAAGATTAATAAAGTCATATGAGTGGGTCCTAACATAATCTGACTGGTGTCCTTATAAGAAAAAATTTGGAACATAAATTTTATTACCCAAAATTTGACTATTTTTTGGATAGTAAAATTTGCAACATAAAGATATCAGGCAAATGTGTGCACAGAGGAAAGACCATATAAGTGACAAGGGATTTTTCCCTTGACCTTGATCTCCTTTGTGCAGGGGAACTGGAGTGGCTTGTTTCACTCAGCCTGCCTCTGGCCACTCCTCACAAGAAGGAGTGCGTGAGCAAGTGAGTGTGGGAACTGGAGCGAATGAACGCTGGAACCAGCCAGTCGCTTCTCTCTGGCAGGAGCAGTCTCTGTGTGGGCCTTGCAGCAGAGTCCAAGCCCCCGCACTCTCAGCACCTGGGCTCTTGTCTATTGTCCAGAAAGAGTCAGTTCACATGAATGGATGGAAGAGTAGTGTATGCTGAGGATTGTATTGGGTGATGGATGTGGTTCTCAGTGGAATGGGGAGTGGGAAAGGGGATGGTGTGGGAAGAAGGTGATCTTTCTCTGAAACCACATTGTCTGAAGTTAGCCACATCTAACCGTAGTCTCTGAAATTCAGCCATTCATTTGTATCCCTGATACTCAGCTGCTTGTATCCCCAACGCTCAACTGCTTGTGTTGTTCTGCCAGCTGGTCTTTTCATGGGCACAGCATAGGGATGTGGCAGGCCAAAAAGGCAACATTTGGGCAGAAAAATGGGGTTGGCTGTTTTCACTTAGGGCTGCGGTTCCAGGCTTAAGGGGGTTAGCCTGGAGCCCAGCCTTTCTGTCTCATGAGGACACAGCAAGAAGGCAGCCATTTGCAAGTCAAGGAGAGAGGCCTCAGAATAAACCAGACCTGCTGACACCTTGATCTTGGACTTCCAGCCTTCAGAACTATGGGAAAATAAATTTATGCGGTTTAAATCACCCAGCCTGCGTTATTTTATTATGGTAGCCCTAGCAAACTAATATGGATTTGGATTTGGTACTGAGAAGTTGAGTACTGCTGTATCAAATACCTAAGAGGGGTATTTGGGCAGGGGCTTTTGGGATTGCACAATGGACGGAAACTAGAAGAGGTTTGAGGTGTATGCCAGAAAAAGTCTACATTGCCTTGAAGAGTTTGTTGGTACAAATATTGATGCTAAAGGTGGTTCTGATAAGGCACCAGAGGGAATAAGGGACATATTATTAGAAACTGGAGGAAAAGTGATCCTTGTTATAAAGTCGCAAAGATCTTGGTTTGTGTTCTAGTGTTTTGTGGAGACTCAAAATTGTAAATGATGACCTTCAGTATTTAGCTGACAAGATTTCTAAGCAAAATGTTGAAAGAGCAGTCTTGTTTACCCTTCGTACTTATAATACACAAGAAGACGGAAATAATTTGAAGAAAAAGTTCTTAAGTAATAAGGAAGAACTCGAAGATTTAAAAAAGTGCATTTTGGAGAGAACACTAAAGGTATGGTTGAACAATTGCTCCATAGATTTGGGGTATGATTCATGGATCCAATCAGCAATTTTAGCAGAAGCCAGGAAAAGATATGGGGTCACACCAGCAGAAATACTGCCAGCTTGGACTAAATGGGACAGAAATGGGACAAAGTCAAGGAAGGCTATTGTACTTCTGGGATTCTGCAGGACTGGACAATGGAACTATCTGGCTGGGAAAATGCATTACCCATTATCCTTAAAGAAAAGGGAAGCATGACACTGAGGTGACTCAGAGATCATCAGGACTGCCACTCCCACTCCAGGTCCTAGGGTACCGATCTAGGGGAGACACCATCTCCTCTTCAGTTTCCATGGGGCAGGCCCTCATTGCCCAGGGCTGCCAGGATGGGGGTGTGTCCTGGTGGGCCCAAAGGACAGAGCATTCAGCCAAAGAGGATTATTCTTGAGCCTTAAATTTTAATGAGATTTCCTGCTAGGTTTTGGACTTGCTTGGGATCCATGACCCTTTTCTTCTTTCCAATTTATCCTTAGCCTCTGTCTATCCTCTGCCTGTCTCACCAGTGTAATTTGGAAGTAGATAACTTGTCTGGTTTCACAGGTTCACAGCTGGAATGGAGTTTTGCCTTAGGATGAATCATACCTGCAGTCTTGCCCATATCTGAATTATATGAAATTTGAGACTTAGAGTTTATGCTGGAATGGATTAAGAATTTTGAGCTGTTGGGATGGGGGTAAATGCATTTTGCTTGTGAGGAAGACTTGAATTTTGGAGGCCCAAGGGCAGAGTATCGTGGGCTGAATGCCCTGCCAAATTCATATGTTAAAGCCCTAACCTGCTGTATCTCAGTATGTGGCTGTATTTAGGGATAGAAACATGTATAAGGTAATTAATATTAAGTGAGGTCTTATGGGTGAACCCTAGTTCAATCTGACTGGTGTCCTTATAAGAAGAGGAAGTTTGGACGTCATGGAAGTACACACAGGAGAAAGATCATATGAGGACACAGCAAGAAGGTGGCCATGCGCAAGTCAAGGAGAGAGGTCTTAAGAGAAACCAGACCTGCTAATACCTTGACCTTAGATGTATAGCCTCCAGAACTATGAGAAAATAAATTTCTGTTATTTAAGTTCCCCTACCCACCACCAAAAAAAGAAAAAAAGAAAAAAAAGAAAAAAAATCCATGACTTTCAATACTTAAAAAGAACCACAGGTCCCTACTTTTGATGAGCAGGAGACTGGTTCCCAAGAAACGAGCTAGTCCCCAAGGAATATTCTCCAACTCTTCAGGTGATCAAGGAGGATAATGGAATAGGTTATCAAGTTACATGTCTACCCCTAAGTAGGAGGCCTTACGACATTTGCTCAGTGGGATTTTAGAATTGTAAATGACTGCTGTGTGTCTACCATGCTTCCCCAATTTTTAGTCGGGAGATGATATTGTGGCATGAGGAGAAAACACTGGGGAAACTGAGGGATGGGAGAGATACTGAGAACAAAGGGAATGAGAAGTTATGATAGGCAGTTAGATTCCCTTTAAAACTATTTAAAGAATAAAGGTTGGAATTACATTCAGCTACACTGGCCCCTGGGCGGGTTCTCAGACCATAACTTCTTATGGATACTGCTCTCACTGGGGCCTCAGCAGTATGTGAGTTACAGTAAAATAAATGAAACCTGGCACTGGTCATGATTAGTACCTACCGTATCTCTCCTCTGTGTATCAACCAGGCTGATCTTCACAGATGTAAATCAGGCTGTGCTGCTCTCCACTGAAATCCAGCAAGGGCTCCCCATTCTATGTATGATAGGAATTAAGTCTCTTTAACCCACTAGACAGGGCTCTTCATGCTGTGGCTCCTGTTTTCTTCTGCAGCCTCATTTCTTGCTGCTCATATCCTTTGTCTTATGCTTCAGGAACACCAGAGTATTTTAAGTTTTTTGCTCAATGCATGATACTTCTCTTGATTCAAACTTTCCTGGAATACCCTTTTTCCTCTTTTTTGCCTGGCTAATTCCTACTAATTGTCTAAAAATTTAATTCAAGTCTGTCAGAATTATTAGATGTTCTTGTTTGACCCACTCTAAGACCTTACACATCTATCATTAAGGTTATCACTTTGCATTAAAATTATGTATTTATGGGTCAGGCATGGTGCCTTAGGCCTGTAATCCTAGCACTTTGGGAGGCCAGGGCAGGTGGATCTCTTAAGCTCAGGAGTTTGAGACAAGCCTGGCCAGCATAGTGAAACCCCATCTCTACAAGAAATACAAAAGTTAGCTGAGGATGGTGGCTCGAGCCTGTAGTCCCAGCTACTTGGAGAGCTGAGGCGGGAGGATTGCTTGAGCTCAGCAGGAGGAGGTTGCAGTGAGTCAAGATGGCACCACCATACTCCAGCTTGGGTGACAGAGCGAGACCCTGTATCAAAATATATATATATATTTACATTTGTGTATATACATATATTTACATCTGTGTGTGTATATATATATTTACATTTGTATATAAACATTTCTTGAAGAAATGTTTCTGGAAGACAGAGCCAGTGATCACAGGTAAGAATGGATAAGGAAACTTTTCCTAGAGAGTAAGGTTAGTAGAGGTTTCATAAATGTTTCCTAGGTGGCAAGTGAGAAGTTTGTTGTTGAAATAGTAGAATCTGACTGTAATTTACAGTTTTTCCCAGCATGGCGAGTGTATTTCTATACCAATAATGCATCATAATTTCTAGAAGCTCTCATTTTTTGCTGATAGGCCACCAAAACTCTGATGGTATAAGCTAGTCAGCTTTTCCTTGCCAGCTTATTAGAGAAGGATCTCAAATGCCTGATCTTTCACCATAGCTTGCCGACATTCCCTGACTGAAGACAGAGAGGTAAGAAGCCACAAGAGTTTTCATGGTGGAGGGAATTAGTTATGCAGTAATTGCAATAATGTCTTATATGACTGGGCAACCATGGCCAAGGCCTTAACAGCCTTTGACATAGCTATAATGTTTAGAGTGTATTTTTGGACCATGATGTGAAAAGCAGACATTTGTGAAGTTTTTATCAAATGCCAAGGTTATTGGGAATTTGAGAAACTATCTGCCCAGGAAACCATATCATACCTTCTTCTCCCCTTGAAACTTGCATTCTCTCTTCCTTGTGACTACTTTGGGGCCCTATTATTCCTTTACATGACACTTTGCCCATAATGGATTGGTTTATGAGTGGAAACAGGGACCCACTTGGACCAATCATAAAACTCGACAGCTCCAAATCATACCTGACTGGTACAAAGATTATCATCTGACCCCAAGATTGACTAACAAAATCCAGGATTGTTGTGCTTGGTAAGAGAAAGTTTGGAAGTTATGAGATGTGAGACTTGGGAGACTTATTTGAAAAATTCAGGTGTCTATGAGAAAGACTACAACCAACCTGCAAAAAGAAAAGAAATGAATTGTACATAGATGGTGGTAAGTTGACTAGGCACAGTAGCCTCACAATAAACATAATTTAAATGGATACCTTAGCTAAATGACAGGTTTATTTTATGACATGGACCTACAGGATGATTCTACTATAAATGTAGTCATAAATCTTAGATTATGAAATATGACCCATTATATTTACAGACAGAAAGACAGAATAAGAGAAGGAAAGTGGCACCAAGATAATAAATATCCCAGTGAAAGAGGCTAGATTTGAGCTTCAAATTACATCGGCAGAGCTCTGAGTCCAAATCTCCTGATCTGTTAAAGAGAAGAGAACCATAGATTCACCTCTATGATGGAGTAAAGATGGTCACAAAATCTTTGACACTTTTCCTATTGTGAAATGGAGTCTATGTCTCCTCCATTTGAACTCGGGTGGGCTCTGCGACTGCTCTGATGGATAGAATCTGGTGGAAATGACACTGGGCGTGTCTGGCCTTAAGAAACTGACAGCTTCTGCTTCCTATCACCTGGAACACTAACTCTTGAAAGGCAGCTTCTATGTGAGTAGGATGACTACCCTGAGAGTACCATGTTGTGAGAAGCCAAGGCCATGTGAAGAGTCCGTGGAGGATGAGACACCATGTGGAGCAAGAGAGAGACCAAAGAGGATGGAGATGCTGGACAGAGGAGTGAGACATAGGAGCCCTCTTAGAAGTCCATACCCAGCCCCAGTGACTCGGGCTGACCACACGTGAATCAGAAACAAGCTGCCCAGCTGCAGTCATCATGAATTCCCAATCCAAAATTTTAGGTAAATAATATAGTTGCTTGGGGACACTAAATGATGGATAGTGTGTTACGCAGCAATAGATAACAGGAACAGATAGACAACTAGAAAAGGGGTGCTGCCATCATGAAAATGTAAAGTGTATAGTATGGTTTTTTTGTTGTTTATTTTTTGAGATGGAGTCTCACTCTGTTGCTAAGTCTGGAGTGCAGTGACACCATGTCGGCTCACTGCTACCTCCATCTCCTGGGTTCAAGTAATTCTCCTGCCTCAGCCTCCCAAGTAGGTGGGATTACAGGCACCCACCACCATGCCTGGCTAATTTTTATATTTTTTTGTAGAGACGGGGTTTCACCATGTTGGCCAGGCTTGTCTCGAATTCCTGACCTCAGGTGATTCACCTGCCTTGGCCTCCCAAAGTGCTGGGATTACAGGTGTGAGCCACCACGCCCGGCCAGTATATAGTATTGGTTTTGGGAATGGACAGTGGGCAGAGACTGAAAAAGCCTCAAGGAAAGTGTTAATGAAGCCTGGAGGGCAGAAGGTCATTACTGTGGGTCGGCAGGAACATGACACTTATTGTATAGTGGCAGCAGTTTTAGCAGAACTGTCATCTGAGAGATTCTAGAAAATAAAATGTAGGCCTAATGAACTGATGAGTTTTGCTAAGTAGATTTCCACATAGAATGTTAAAAGTGTCACCTGGTTCTTTTATCTGTACATGATAAAGTAAGGATGGGGGAAATAAGGTAAGAAATAGTTATTCAAATTTTTTGGCAGAATTTAGAGAAAATATATAGCAGCCAGGACTTGTTGGCTTCAAATAGGACTATTTCTCATGTTTTCCTGATGGTGTCTTGCTGTGTTGCTGAGGCTAGCCTCAAACTCCTGGCCAGTCCCAGCGCTTGACATCCCAAAGTGCTAGGATTACATAGGACTACAGGTGTGAGCCACTGCACCCAGCCTAGAAAACATTTTTAAAGCCAGAAATAGCCTCCAGGTAGAGATCAAAACCAGGGCAATAAGACAAAGACGCAGGGTAAAAGTTAAATCGAAGCTGCAGCTGTAAATCCCTTTGATAAGACTTCCGAAAAATTTAAGTTGATGCTTTGTTGGCCCTTTCATCTAGATAAAAGATTTTCTTTTTCTTTTTGTGTTTTTGAGATGGAGTCTCGCTCTTGTCACCCAGACTGGAGTGCAGTGGTGTGATCTTGGCTCACTGCAACCTCCGTCTCCTGAGTTCAAGCAATTCTCCTACCTCAGCCTCCTGAGTAGCTGGGATTACAGGTGCACGCCACCACAGCCAGGTAATTTTTGCATTTTTAGTAGAGATGATTTCACCACGTTGGCCAGGCTGGTCTCTAACTCCTAAACTTCGGTGATCCACCTGCCTCGGCCTCCCAAAGTGCTGGAATTACAGGTGTGAGTCACTGTGTCTGGCCAGACAAAAGATTTTCTAGGATTTTAAGAGTGTGCCTTACGGGCCTATCTGTTAAACTAGCAGTTCCCAGCCTCTTTGGCACCAGCGATCAGTTTCATGGAAGACAGTATTTTCAAGGATGAGGTTAGGGCCGGGAGGGGGTTAGAGGTGGGGGGATGTTTTCTGGATGAAACTGTTTCACTTCAGATCATCAAGCATTAGTTAGAGTCTCATAAGGAGCATATAACCTAGATCCCTTGCATGTGCAGTTCACAATAGGGTTTGTGTTTCTATGAGATTCTAATGCCACCGCTAATCTGACAGGAGGTGAAGCCCAGGTGGTAATGCGCGCTCACTCGCTGCTCACCTCCTGCTGTGCGGCCTGGCTCCTAACAGGCCATGAGTGGTACCGGTCTGCGACCTTGGGGTTGGGGACCCCTGTATTAAACAACAGATTCTAATAATCTTAAGGATATTGTCCCATTTTTAAGCAGCTTTGCAGAGGGCCCAGGGCAGAGAAGAATCTACCTCAAAAAGATTTGTGGCCATGACTTTTATATAACACAACAGATTATAATTTGATACACAAGAAGCCCATGATGTTTTAAAAGAAATTATATCACCTTGGACTTGAAAAAGTCAGAATCAATATCAAATAAAAAAAAAAGCCCTTGGACTCCATACCAAACTAATACAGCCAGGATTCATAATGAGAACTTTATTCCGCATAAAACAAAGGCTACTTCTTAAGGAAAAAGGGGACTGACTTATGGGACCAAACCAAGACCCCAAAGGTCAGAACCAAAGGAGGCAGAGAATCATACCAAAGGTACAGGACCGGGGCCGCATCCAGGAGCTGGCAGCATCCACTATCTGGATGTCAGTGTTGTTCTGGAGCAGTGACGACCCTGAGCCTCTTGCTTTCCTCCTTTTAGAAAGGGCGTGTTTACACATTTCCACCCATCATGGCATGTTGGAGTGTGTGTGTATCATGTGTGTGTGTGTGTGTGTGTGAGTGAGTGAGAAAGAGAGAGAGAGAGAGAGAGAGTTGGGGCAAGATAATTTATTTCTCTATTTCTAGGATTTCAGATTGAGAGGACATGCACTTGAGGAACAAAACCCACGATTTATTTGTACCTGGACCTGAGATCTGGAACCTTGAGCCTAAGCTTAATAACATAAGGGGATGAGACTTTTGGGGACTGCAGAAGATGATTAGCACATTTTCATGTGGGGAGAGTATTGTTTGTGACTACAGGGCAGAGCGTGGCACATCAAAGATAGCCACAAATTCTTTGACATTTCTTCCATTGATAAGTGGGAAGCTCGTGTTCCCCTGCTTAAATCTGGTTAGATTCTGTGGCTGTTTTGATCAATTGAATATGGCCAAAGTGAAGTCGTGCCAGTTTCTTGAACCAGGTTTTAGGCAGTTGGCAACTTTTACTTCCTGTTCCTTGGAACTCTCAGTTTTGGGATCCAGCTACCTCTTGAGAAGCATAACTGTACTGACACTACCATGCCATGAGATGCCTGGCCACGCGGAGGAGGAGGCATCGTGCAGAGAGAGAACCATAGAGAATCCATGTATCATGCATGAGCGAGAGTCATCTGGGAAGTGGATTCTCCAGTCCTAGCTGATGCCTCATGGATTAGCAAGAAACTCAGAATGCACGATGCATAAAACCCCTGAGCAAAATAAACAGGCAGTTTTGAGCCAGTACGTTTAGGGTAGCTGATTATACAGCCACAGATGACCAGAACAACTTCTTGGAATTCACTATTTAATCAAAAGCACTTGCTCTTCCTGTCACGAAAATTGTTGGTTATACAAAATTGGAGTTTGTCTGACCTCATGACTTCTGGCCAATAGAATGCAGCAGAAGTGATGTCTCCATTTTGAGCCTGGGCCTCAGGAGGCTCGTGTCCTTCTGCTCTTTCTCTTGGAACCTTTGGAGCCTGAAGACATGAGTTATCCCAGCTGCCTCCTGGCTGACCACAAATTTATGAGCAAGCCCAGCTGAGGTCAGCTGAGCCCAGCAGCCTAGAAGAACCCGCCCCATTGGACCCGGCCTAAATTGCCAACCCACAGAACCATGAACTGAAAAATGGTTATTGTTAAGCTGTAAGTTTTAATGCGGTTTCTTGAATAGTGATAGCTAACTTTAATAGTGATACAACAGCCTTGTATTTAATTTACTGCCAACCAAGAACAAAGTGGAGAAATATTGATTGTGCTGTCCAGTTTTAGGGAATTTGTTTACTTTCATTTCTTTACACATTGGAGGATGAAACCAATTAACTTTTAGGATTTCTGTGTAACGGAATATGATGAGGAACACAGCAACACTCCTGTGATATTTCTGCCAAAAATGAAAACCTGAACCTAATTATAAGAAAACATCAGATAAACTCAAACCGAGGGACTTTCTTCAAAAGTGTCAAGGTCACAAAGGACAAGGACACACTAAGAAATTCTTCCAGTTTGAAGGAGACTAAAGAGATGTGACAACAAAAATTCAACATGTGATTCTGTCTGGACCCTTCGACTAGAAAGAGCATTATTAGAACACTGAGCAAAATGTGGGCATTTATGGTTTGTTTAGAGGAGTACACTAGCATTAACTTACCCACTTTGGTGGTTGTATTGTGGTTATGTAGAAATGGCTTTGTTTATAGAAATGATACATGAAAGTATTCGGAGGTTTTGGAGCTTCATGTAAATAACTTATTTTCAATAGTTCAGTTTACAAGTTTAAAAAGAAAAAGAATATTATAGAAAAGAATTGTTTTGTTTTGTTTTGAGACAGAGTCTCAGTCTGTCACCCAGGTTGGAGTGCAGTGGCGCTTTCTAGGCTCACTGCAACCTCCATCTCCTGGGTTCAAGTGACAGAAAAGAATATTAATGTTATGGCAGTTCTAATCCCACAGGATAATAAAGAACAGGTTTCTCCCACTTAAGTCAGTAATTTGTGGTTGATCATCAGACTTACTGGCCCCCAAAAATACTCCTTGGGAGCCTATTTCTTATTCTTTTTTCCTATTTATTTATTTACTTATTTATTTACTGGAGACAGAGTCTCACTCTGTCTCCCAGGCTGGAGTGCAGTGGCGCTATCTCAGCTCACTGCAACCTCCACCTCCCAGGTTCAAGTGATTCTTCTGCCTCAGCCTCCCAAGTAGCTAGGATTACAGGCACATGCCACCAGGTCCAGCTAATTTTTATATTTTTAGTGGAGATAAGATTTCACCATATTGTCCAGGCTGGTCTCAAACTCCTGACCTCAGGTGATCCACCCGCCTTGGCTTCCCAGAGTGCTGAGATTACAGGCGTGAGCCACTGTGCCCAGCCTCCCTCCATTATTTTAAATGAAAAAAATTATATGCTTGGCACATCAAACTAGAGCACCTAATCAATGTCTGTAACCTGGAACCAAAACACAGTCAAATGCCCATATATCAAAACATCATGCTAGTATGTAAAACATTTAAAACATCACTCTCTGATCACCAAATACTTAATATGGTTATTAACAAACTATTGCTTTGTGTGCAATATCTCAGCCACAATCCCACTTGCTGTCACTTGATGTGCTTTTCAAAATGATCTACACATGATGACATGATATGAGTATGATATTCTACTAATTTTGTTTGACTCAAGACTATTCTTTATTCTTATTATTCTTTCTTTCTTTTTTTTTTTTTTTTTTTTGAGACGGAGTCTCGCTCTATCGCCCGGGCTGGATTGCAGTGGCCGGATCTCAGCTCACTGCCAGCTCCGCCTCCCGGGTTTACGCCATTCTCCTGCTCAGCCTCCCGAGTAGCTGGGACTGCAGGCGCCCGCCACCTCGCCCGGCTAGCTTTTTGTATTTTTTAGTAGAGACGGAGTTTCACCGTGTTAGCCAGGATGGTCTCGATCTCCTGACCGTGTGATCCGCCCGTCTCGGCCTCCCAAAGTGCTGGGATTACAGGCTTGAGCCACCGTGCCCGGCCTTATTATTCTTTATTAAGATTTATTTTATCCATAGTTTTGTTTAAAATAAGGTATTGAATTTTAGGGAAAATTATACAATTTTCCTATATAAGCAGTGATTTTAAAAGTGTGCTAAAATAAATATGTTTGATGAAGTTGGCAAGTACAATCCAAGAAGTACTCTAGTAAAAAAAAAAAAAATTATCTACAAAGACGTAGGGGCTGTGCCTGTACATTAAAAAGCCACAATCAGTTCAGCTATAAATCTTAAATAGATATCTCAATAAAACAGAACAGATTTACCCTCAAATGAAAGAATTACATCTATACTATATAACACTATAACACTATAAATATTTGGCAAGTGAATGAGATTATTGGCTAGCAATTGGAAAAACAGTTTAGACCTATACAACATTAAGAAAATCATTTTCAGAGAATTTACAAAGTTAAACACTTTAAAACAGAAAATCTAGAAGAAAGTGGAACTGAATTTATTCATTTTATGCATTGGAAGAGTTTCTTAAGGATAGAAGCAACAGAAGTCAATAAAAGAAAACACACGGATTTGATTACAGTAAAATTTTAAAATTCTGTGTGTATGAGTTTAAAAGGAAAATAAACATTTACAGCAAATAGGAGACCAAAGCGTCAAATATTAAGAACTCACACAAATTAGCCCATCGCAGTGACTCATGCTTATAATCCCAGCACTTTGGGAGGCCAAGGTGGGTGGATCACTTGAGGTCAGGAGTTCGAGATCAGCCTGAGCAACATGGTGAAACCCCATCCCTACTCAAAATACAAACTTTAGCTGGGTGTGGTGGTGTGTGCCTGTAATCCCAGCTATTCAGGAGGCTGAGGCATGAGAATCGCTTGAACACAGGAGGGTGAGTTTGCGGTGAGCCAAGATCGTGCCACTGTACTCCAGCTTGGGTGACAGAGCCAGACATCGTCTCAAAAAAAATTTTAAAAAAGTCACACAAATCAATTAAAACAAAATTAAGACAAAGTAGGAAAGGGCACACCAAGACCATTTATAAGAGAAGAAATATGAAGTTATGGGAAAAATGACTTTGCTTGTAGTCAGATAAAAATCATAACCCTGAGCTACCATACCAATCTATTAAATTAAAGACATCATTAAAAATATCACACTATCCAGTGGCAATGAAGGGTGTGGCAAAGTAGCTGGGTACTCTGCACATAACTAGTGTACAAACAAAGTAACAGAGCCCTTTGGGAAAGTAATTTGGTATGCTGACCAAAGAGCCATAAATATTAACACATTTTGACCTGTTATACTTTTGGAAGTTGCTATTATTCTTGCACAAAAGTGATCTTTACAATATTGTTTACAATGGCAGAAGAAAGTGTCTCTGTTAGAGAGGGGGCAGAAACTAAATAGCTGGTAGTTAAGCAAGCTATGCTACCAACACTTCATGTAATGGTATGCAGTCATTAAAAGAGCCTTAAAAATGAGCAGAAGTGTCTGGGCACAGTGGCTTACACTTACAATTACAGGGATTACATACCTGTAATCCCAACATTTTGGAAGGCTGGAGCAATAGGATCATTTGAGCCCAGGAGTTTGAGACTAGCCTGGGCAATACAGTGAGACCTCATCTCTACAAAATATTTAAAAAGTAGCTGAGCATGGTAGCATGCGTCTGTAGACCCAGTTACTTGGGGGGCTGAGATGGGAAGATTACTTGAGTCCAGGAGGTCGAGGCTGCAGTGAGTCATGATTGCACCACTAGACTCCAATCTAGTGACAGAGTAAGATCCTCTCTCAATTAAAAAATGAAAAAATAAAAAAATAAAAATTGGCCGGGTGCAGTGGCTCACGCCTGTAATCCCAGAATTTTGGGAGGCCGCTGGGGGGTGGATCATCTAAAGTCAGGAGTTCAAGGCCAGCCTGGCCAACATGGTGAAACCCTGTCTGTACTAAAAATACAAAAAATACCCAGGCATGGTGGTGCATGCCTGTAGTCCCAGCTACTCGGGAAGCTGAGGCAGGAGAATCACTTGAACCCTGGAGGCAGAGGCTGCACTGAGCTGAGATTGGGCCACTGCACTCCAGCCTGGGCAACAGAGTGAGACAATGTCATAAAAAATAAAATGAAACAGAAGTGATGATACTATGTTGAAAAAAAAGTAGAAGCCAAAATTGTATGCCCTGTCTGATTACACAACCTTAACCAATGCATACAAATAAGTAGTGAGATTATACACCAGGATATTAACAATGGATGTGGAGAAGTAATGAATCAATAAAAAAAATTCTTTAAAAAATATTGTTTCTATTTTTCCAAATTAAAAGAGAACATATATTATCTTTATAACTTAAATATACATATAAAGAAAGAAGAGAGGAGGGATGATGTTACAGGCCACTGTAAAAAGTCAGTATCCCTCTAAGAGCTGATGACAACACTACCTAAGATGGAGGTCATGCCCCAACCTGCTCAAGGAGTCTTTCCATGCAGTCACAGCTGCTGTAATACTTTACAAGGCTTCATGAACACATCAAATGCTTACTGGCCAGGAAATAAGCCTGGTAGTTAGATATTTTTGTTTATGTTCAACATAAAGTGTGTCTGTGTTTTTCAACTTTTCATAAGGTTAAGGTCACAGTGTTTTTCCATTATAAAATTGCTCATGTAAGAAAAAAAAAACACCCACGGTTACACCATAGAAAGTGTTTTTATTATAGGAGTAATCAACAGACATAGGATCCATTTTTTTCCCCAAATATCATTTTAAATGTTCAAGTTGCATTTGTGCTGGTAGTATTTTAAATCAAGGAAGTACATTGGTAAGATCATTTTACTTGTAGTTTTGCTGCTCCTTATATTGGAGGATGTTTAAAGTGAATGTAATATAGTAGGGGGTAATCTTCCATTGAGCTTGATAATTCTATCAGCAAAATGCCAGGGGAGAAGGAATATCATGTTCTCTTTGAATTGCATTTTTGCAACCTGAGATTCAAGTTCAGGTTTCTTGATGCACCCTTGGGCATTGAATATGAATTAATTATTGTGTCCAATTTCCTCCACCTAGCCCCTAAGGCAAGTGCAAACAAGCCATCAACATCACCCCCATGGCCACTAGAGATCATATCAAAGGAAAGCACAGAATGGCACAATGTTCCATTGGTAAGAAGTTGTTTTTTTTTTGAGACGGAGTCTCACTCTGTCACCCAGGCTGGAGTGCAGTGGCTCGATCTCGGTTCACTGCAATCTCCGCCCCCTGGGTTCAAGGGATTCTCCTGCTTCAGGCTCCTGAGTAGCTGGGATTACAGGTATGCACAAGCACACCCAGCTAATTTTTGTATTTTTAGTGGAGACGGGGTTTCATCATTTTGGCCAGGCTGGTCTCGAACTCCTGACCTCATGTGATCTGCCTACCTCAGCCTCCCAAAGTGCTAGGATTACCAGCATGAGCCACCTCACCTGGCCCAGTGGTAAGAATTTATCCATTGGGAAGGACTGAAGGGAGAGTCAGGCTGGCCCAAATTGGAAGCTATTTGATATCTTCTAATTTAATTCACACTTTCCAGGTGTGTATTAAATCACATCAAGAACCACTGTGTTCTGATTACAGGAGTAATTTCTTTTTTTTCCTTTTTTTCACTGTAGTAGCAACTAGCCAGGCATTAGCCAGGCACTGCCTATAAAGGAGAAGGCAGGCCTCATGCCAGGCTGCATGCTGCTAATGGGGTCGCCACCCGTTCTTAATGGGAAAATGGTTCTCTATGACAGGTGTGAGATTTTGGTCTCAAAGAATGACTCACAAAAGAAAAGCAAATATGGGTCTTTCTAAAGCTCTTGTTTCTCCAAAAGATTTTTAAAACCCTCAGACTATTTTATTTCCTATGATTTTTTAAGTCCCTAATAAATAATGATGGGTCCGTAATCCTAGCACTTTGGGAGGCTGAGGCGGGCAGATTACTTGAGGCCAGGAGTTCGAGACCAGCCTGGCCAACATGACAAAACCATCTCTACAAAAAATACAAACATTAGCAAGGCATGCATGGTGGTGCGCACCTGTGGCCCCAGTTACTCAAGAGGCTGAGGCACAAGAATCTCTTGAACCAACGAGGCAGAAGTTGCAGTGAGTGGAGATCGTGCCACTACACTCCAGCCTGGATGGCAGAGAGAGATACTGTCTCAAAAAAAAAAAAAAAAAACAACCCACAAAAATCAAAAAACAAAAAACCACAGAACAAAACAACCAAGTAAAAATGAAAAAATATAATGATGGGATTAATAAAGAAATTTCATTCTTTTGTCCTCTAAAATGTATGTGCCTGCTCTCAGATTGTCTTTTTGTCTTGGCTGCCATTCTGCATAAAATCTCTCGCTGAAGCACTCAAAAGACTAGTCCTATGGGAAGAAAAATAGAATAGCTTTTCCTATTCTTTTTATTGGAGATGTAAGTGAAAAACTTTCCTCTTAATGTAAGTTTTAGGGCAAAATTCTTGAGACAGACTTTATAAATCACCTATGAGTTTAATTCTGTACAAGGGAGTATTTTTAAAATAAAAATAATAAACATTATTATTAATAACAATGAATAATAATGGAAGCTAGCAGAGAGACTATACAGTAACATGGTCAAGAGGTGGATGAGAATCAGACAGACTGGCGTAGAATTCCAAGCTAGTAATGATCAAGACAGCGATTTTACTGCCTCTCTAGAGGCCATTATTATTGGTGATGGTTTGTTATTTCTTGTATGGCTAAGGTAATAGGTAGGTGAGGAGGAGGGAGGCCAAATACCAAGAGAAAGCTGGAGAGGCAGCCGGGACCAGATTATGAAAGGCCTTGCTTCTGAGTTTGGATTGAATTATAAGCTTGACATTCACTGGAAAAAATGTATCTTAGAGAGAATGACATACACCTTAGACATTCTGGCTCATGATGGAGAATGCATGGCTAGGGCAAGAGTGGAGACATGACCTGGTCCAGTGAGAGGCCACAATGTTAGAGACAGTGGAGATGGGAACAAATGGGTATGTTCTGAATTTATCTAGAAGTTAGAATCCGCAGGACATGGAGATTTGCTGGAAGTGTCAAGAATGAATACTACCTTACAGAATTAAAGACAAGGTGTGACTCTCCTGGTGTCTATTGTGTATTAACAGGGACCATGTGACACATGGTAACTTAATCTGAAAGAAGAGTAAATCTAGCTAGTTTTGTGCAGGCTTTTTGGACAAGACATCTTTCAGGCCCTGACTGGTTGCTCAGCCCATTGACCCACAGGACTGGCCATCAGAATACATTCAAGTGACTCATACTTTTTATAAGCTTTGGATTCGTAATTGAAAAATCTAAATCCTTCATGCTGTCTTTTAAGTACGATACTAATTTTTGTTTAGTAAAGATTGTTAATTATATTTTCTTTACTAAATCTATATCTTTATGTAAAAGAAGAAAAATTAATCTTTACTTTAAAAATCCTTATACAATATGCATGTGTGTATATATATATACGCACGTGTGTGTGTGTGTGTGTGTATATATATATACATCTATAATTTTTTTTTTTCTTTCAGATGGAGTCTCGCTCTGTTGCCAAGACTGGAGTGCAATGGCATGATCTCAGCTACTGCAACCTTCGCCTCCCAGGTTCAAGCGATTCTTCTGCCTCAGCATCCCGAGTAGCTTGGATTACAGGTGATCGCCACCATGCCCAGCTAATTTTTGTGTTTTTAGTAGAAATGGGGTTTTGCCATGTTGGCCAGGCTGGTCTCAAACTCCTGCCCTCAGGTGGTCCGCCCAACTCAGCCTTTCAAAGTGCTGGGATTACAGGTGTGAGCCACTATGCCTGGCCTATAAAAAGTATTTTTAAAATTTAAAAGCAATTTAAATATCTCGGCAAGTTACCAAAATCTCCAGTTGGTTAAATTGTAAGTAGCTGCATGGCCTGTTTGTAGCTTTCCCTTGGTGTGTTCTTTCTAAAGCATAAATCAATTTTGAAAGAAAAAGCCAATGTTTCAAGTGGTATTTACTGAATTCAGAGCCTTGATACAAGTATGGAAATAAGTATACCATGATTGGATAGTATTTAAAAAATCAGAATTAACAGCCCAGGTGTGGTGGCTCACGCCTGTAATCCCAGCACTTGGGGAGGCTGAGGTGGGCCGATACGAGGTCAGGAGATTGAGACCACCCTAGCCAACAGGGTGAAACCTCCTCTCTACTAAAATACAAAACAAAACAAAAAAATTAGCTGGGTGTGGAGGCGCGTGCCTATAGTCGCAGCTACTCGGGAGGCTGAGGCAGGGGAATAGCTTGAACCCGGGAGGCGGAGGTTGCAGTGAGCTGAGATTGCACCACTGCACTCCAGTCTAGCAACAGAGCAAGACTCCATCAAATAAATAAATAAATAAATAAATAAATAATAAAAAATCATAATTAACAAATATCCCATTCTGACTTTGCTATAATTTTTATGATTATTAATATATTTTAAAACCCTGTTTGCTTTTTTCCCCTGGAGACTGATTTTTGTCTCTTTCGTTAACTTTATTGTTTACACTGAGAAATAATTCCTCAAAGGTAAGAAAAAAAGTTACTTAAAGACTTAATATTGTTTTAACTTAATATATTACTTTACTATTCAAGCATTTGTTCTTTGATGACAATAAATTAACCCTAGCCTTTTTTTATAAAAAAGAAAAATCTGTATCATACTATTTATCTTTCTAACCTAGAGCATACCATTTAGGTCACATATACTTTCCAGAGTTATAAACCAGAATTTGTGTGTATTAACTTAGTAATATCTTTAATGAATTGACTATAGTCAATAAACAGTTAATGTTAATGATGATAACCACTTGCCTCTGTGTTATGCTACAGCTTACCTAGTACTTTTATTTTTTTAATCTTATTTATCATCTCAAATGGTCTGTAACATAAATGAACTAGGTATTAATCCTTCTTTTTAAATATGAGAAAACAGAAACTGAAGAACCAAGTATCTTCCTCAAATATCAACTATTGGTAAGGGGGAAAGTCAACCTTGAAAACAAGTTTCTGGGTAGTGCCTTTTTCTGTCACAAACCATTGTGTTTGTCAGTTGCGAGTTAGTAAGACCCAGGATATATTTTAGAAATAAATGAAAACAGATTCAAGATTATTCTTATACTAACATAACTTTTGTTTGCCTGCCACTGTCACCTTTTTGAATCAGAGAAAAAGTTTTGGACTTTTGGTTAATATTTTGCAGAACTGTGGCCAAACTTGCATCCCCCTATTGTTGTGGGTTGAACTATATAGCTCAAAAAAGATATGTCAACGTTCTCACACTCGGTACCTCAGAATGTGACCTTATTTGGAAATAGGGTAATTGTAGACGCGATGAGTTAAGCTGAGGTCCTGCTGGAGTAGTGTGGGCCCTGAATCCAATATAATTTTTGTCATTGTAACAAAGAATACCATGTGAAGAGACAGAGATGCACAGAAGAAGACAGCCATATGAAGATGGAAGCAGAGGTTGGAGTTGCACTGTCACAAGCCAAGAAATGCCTGAGGCCACCAGAAGCTGAAAAGAGGCAAGAATAATCCTCCCCAGAGGTGTCAGAGGGAGCATGCCTCTGCTGGTGCCTTGATTTCAACCTGTATACAGCCTGCAGAACTGTGAGACAATACAACTCTATTTTCTTAAGCCACCCGGTCTGTGGTACCTGGTTATGGCAGTCCTAGGAAACTAATACACCTATGGAAGTGCACTGTGTTTGGGTAAGTGTGGTTTTAAAGAGAATACGGCTGGGTGCGGTGGCTCACGCCTGTAATCGCAGCACTTTGGGAGGCTGAGGTGGGCAGATCACCTGAGGTCAGGAGTTTAAGACCAGCCTGGCCAACATGGCAAAACCCCATCTCTACTAAAAAATACAAAAATTAGCTGGGCGCAGTGGCACATGCCTGTAATCCCAGCTACTCGGGAGGCTGAGGCAGGAGAATCACTTGAACCTGGGAGGCGGAGGTTGCCGTGAGCTGAGATCACACCACTGCACTCCAGCCTTGGCAACAGAGCTAGACTCCATCTCAAAAATAAAATAAAATAAATAAATAAATAACGATTTCTTCAAAGCTGTACAGAAGTCTGTGGTTGCTGACTATGAAATTTTGTGGCTAGCTAGACATCTGCAAAGTTCATCATCAATGTTCATTAAGGGTCCTAGTGCCTTACCCATGTAATCTGAGTCTTGGGAAGGCTGTTTAAGATGGCACAAATTGCCAGAGTGACCAAGGCAATCAGGCAGCGATGAAGGGCCTGAGCAAGGAGTCTGCCTCCAAAGATTGCCCCAAGAAAAGTTAGGATTGGGTATTTCCAGGGCAAGTGATCCCTGACTTAGCTCTAGAATTCTCAGCTGGAAGTGAGGCTCCAGTGGAGCATTGGGATTCTTGGCCATCTCTGTATTTCAAGGACCTGTCTTAGGCACAGTGGATATCAGGACAAAAGTGCAGGACTTTGGGGTCAATACTTGAAGGGCAAGCAGTGGACTGATGGTGACTGCTGAAGACCCAGTGGACAGACTTGTAATTTCATTAATGAATTCATACAAATACATGGGAATGGGAAATGCTGGTACCTCAGCTATGGATTTGCAGATCCTGGGCTAAACATGTCACCTATAGGCTAACAGTTGATGGTGGTATTGTTTCAAAACAGAATAATCCAGAACGTTTAGCAGTTTGTTTATAATTTAGATCCCAAGAGTCCTAGTCTAGGAAAGATTCATCCCTACAACCCCCGACCCACCAGTCAGCTGAGGGCTTGTAGCAGTCAGGATCCTGGGAGAAAGGAGGTGACACTCTCTAGCTGAGTAATTAAGGTGAGTAATTAAGGTGATTTTAGTAAAAGTACTATTTGCAAATGTGTTGGCAGGATTTAAAAAGAGCAACAAAAGGCTGTGCCCTACTTTAGGCTAGTCACAGCAGGGAGCCATTTCCACATCTTGGTGGGAAGGGACAGAGGAAGGGAGAAGTTACCAAGGCTGGGAGACAGCTGCTGTCTCCAAGGCTGCTGCCAGGAGCTGTGCATTCAGGAGAGGCCTGCACAAAATCCACAGGGCCTGGATGGAGCAGTGTCAGGGCAATAAATCCTAAGCCTCACTCTCCCCTTACTCCATCTCCTGCTAGAGACTCTCACTGGTGAACCCCAGCTAGAAGTAGGAGGGCAAGGGAACCCATGCGTGTGATCTACACAGTTAGCTTTCGGGGATGCAGAACAAAATGAGGACTGTGGATGGAGGGAATAGCCAAGTAAATGAAGATAACCAGCACAGGCAACCAGGATCCTTCCAATTGCAAGTGACAGAACCCTATCATAAACTAACTTAGATAAAAAAGGAAATTGATTGGAAGTTGCTATGGTTTGAAGGTTTGTGTCCTTCCAAAATTCACGTTGAAGCATAATCTCCAATACAGCAGTGTTAAATAGTGTGGCCCTTTGGAGGTGATCAAGTCATGAGGACAGAGTCCTCATGGATGGATTCAGTGACCTTATAGAAGAGGTTAAAGGGAGCTCCCTGCCCCTTCCACCATGTGAGGACACAACAACAAGGCACCATCTATGGAGCAGAGGACTAGCCCTTACCAGTCACTGAATCTACTGGCACCTTGATCTTGGCTTCCCCACCTCCAGAACTGTGAAAAATAAATTTCTGTTCTTTGTAAGTTACCCAGTGTTAGGCATTTTGTCACAGCAGCCCAAAAGGGCCAAAACAGAATTTGGTAGTGAGAAATGGGATGTTGCTATAAATACCTGAAAATGTGGAAGTAGCTTTGGAACTGGGTAACAGGTAGAGGCTGGAAAAGTTTAGAAGTGAACACTAGAAAAAAACCTATATTGTCATGAACAGGATATTAAGGGTGATTTTGGTGAGGGCTCAGAAGAAGAGGTGGGCAGTAGAGAATTCTTCAATCTTCTTAGTGATTAAGAAATAATTAACAGAATGTTGGTAGAAATATGAACAGTAAGGGCCATTCTGATGAAGTCTTAGATGGAAATGAGAAACATGATACTGGAGATGGAGTAAAAGCCATCCTTGTTATAAAGCGAAAAAAAACTTGGCTGAACTGTATTTGTGTCCTAGTGTTTTGCGGTAAGCAGAACTTAAGAGTGATGAATTAGGATATTTGGTGGAAGAAATCTCTAAGCAAAGTGTTGAGGATGCAGCTTGGCTTCTCTTAACTGCTTATAGTAAAATGTGAGAAGAGAGAAGCAAATTAAAGACAGAATTTTAACCACAAAGAAGACAGAACATAATGATTTGGAAAACTCTCATCCTGGCCAGGTAGTAAAGAATAAGAAAGTATGCCTGGCAGAGAAAACCAAGGGTGTGGCCAAAAGATTATTTGATGAGGAGATTAGCATGAATGAAGGAAGCCATGTGCTATTCATCAAGACAATGGAAGAATGATGCTGAAGGCATTTTGGAGATCTTTGGGGCTGCCACTCCCATCACAGGCCCAGAGTGCCAGAGCCTTGAGGGCAGAACGGGTTCCAATGGAAGAGCCCAGATGGAAGTGCCCATGTGACCTCGAGACTCCTGCCTAGGGCCACCTTAAGTTCCTGCCCTCACGTTCCAGTGTAGAGCTCCTCTGGTGCCCCACATGTGGCTCCAGTAGGCCCATGTGCAGGGTGGTCAGCTATGGCCACACCTCTAGAGGGCACAAGTGGTAAACCCTGCCAGCATCCACGTGGTGCTAACTCTTACAGGCACAAAGAATGCAAGAGCTTGGGGGCATGGCTACCTCCACCTAGATTTCAAAGGATGTCCTGAAGATACTTGGGGCCTAGGCAGAGAATTGCTGCAAGTCTGGAGCCACTGCAGAGAGCTCCCACCAGGGCAATCCCTAGTGGAGTCATAGGAGTGGGGCACCCCTGAGACCCCAGAACTCTAGTGTTACCATCATGCAGGTCAGCCTGGAAAAGCCACAGGTACATGACTCCAGTGTGTGAGAGCTACTGCATGGGCGGCACCAAACAAAGCCATAAGGGCAGGGCTTACCAGAACTTTGGGGGTCCAACTGTACCCCCTGTGTCCAGAAGGTGGGGCGTGTAGTTAAAGAAGATTATTCTGGACACTTAAGATTTAATGTTTGTCCTGATGGATTTTGGGTTTGGTTGGCATCTGTTACTTTTTCTTGTTTTCTCTTTCTCCCCTTGGAATGGGAATGTCTGTTCTATGCCTGTCTAAGCATTGTGTTTTGCAAGCAAATTTTTTTGACTTCACAGACTCACAGCAGGAGGGGGAATTTGACTCAGGATGAATCATACCTCGAGTGTCACCCATATCTGATTTAGAGGAGACTCTTTAGACTTTTAAGTTGATACTGGAACAAGTTAAGACTTGGGGGCTATTGGGATGGAATGAATGCATTTCGTATGGGAGAAGGACTTGAATTTTAGTGAGCAAGGGGTGAAAGACTATGATTTGAATGTTTGTGCCTCCTCCAAAATTCATGTTGAAACTTACTCTCCAGTGCAACAGCATTAAGTGGTGGGTCTTTAGGAGGTGATTCAGTCATGAGGGCAGAGGTCTCATGGATGGAATCAGTGACCTTATATAAGAGGTTGAAGGGAGCTCCATTGCCCTACCACCATGTAAGGGTGCAGCAAGAAGTCATCACATTGCGGCTGAGAGCAAGGCCTCACGAGACCTGAATCTTCTGGTGCTCCAATCTTGGCCTCCTCAGCCTCCAGACCTGTGAAAAATAAATTTCTGTTCTTTATAAATTGCCCAGTCTTAGATATTAGGTTATCGCAGCACAGACTGAGGCAGAAATTGGTAGTGAGAAGTGGGGTGAGCGCTATAATAAATACCTGGAAATATGGAAGTGGCTTTGAAACTGGGTTATGGGTAGAGACTAGAACAGTCTTAAAGTAAATACTGAAAAAAAAAAAAAAGGCTGTATTGCCGTGAACAGAGCACTAAGGGTGATTCTGGTGAACACTCAGAAGAAAAAAGATCCTTGATCTTCTTAGGGATTATTTAAGTGGTTCTGATCAGAATGCTGGTGGAAACATGGACAGAAAAGGCTATTTTGATGAGTTCTTAGAAATTAAAACAAGGTATTGGAAACTGGGGGAATGGCCATCCTTGTTACCAGATGGCCAAGAACTGAATTATGTCCATGTCCTACACTTTGTGGAAGTCAGAATTTAAGAGTGATAAACTAGGATATGTGGCAGAAGAAATATCTAGGCAGCAAAATATTCAGGGCAGTGCATGGCTTCTTTTAACTGCTTATAAAAATGTGAGAAGATGAGAAAATGTGAAAAGAAAAATGATTTAAAGACAGAATTTATCATTAAAAGGGAAGTAGAAGTTAAAGATTTGAAAAATGTTCAGCCTGCCATGTAAAGAATGAAAATAAGTGTGTTCAGGAGAGAACACCAAGGGTGTGGCCAAGCAACCATTTGATGAGGAGATTAGTATAGACAGGAGGAAGCCAGGTGCTATTCATCAAGAATATGGATGGGAGAATGACCCTGAAGGCATTCTGAAGATCTTAGAGGCTACCAAGCCCATTACAAGCCAGAGTGACAGGGCCTTGAGGGCAGAATTGTTTCCAGGAAAGAATCCAGGATTCCCATGGAATATAGGAGTTCACATAGGCCATCTTAAAAGTCTCTGCTCCCAGGATTCTTGTGCAGTCCTTCTCACCTGCCCCAGTTGTGGTTTAACCAGGCACATGTGGCTTGGAATACCTCTCTGTAAGGTACAGGTCATAAATCTTAGTGGCATCCATGTGGTGTTAATTCTGCAGGCTAGCAGAATGCAAGTGCTGTTAAGGTATGGCTGCCTCCAGTTAGATTTCAAAGGATGCCTTAGAGACCTGCGGAGCCTAGACAGACAACTGTCACAGGAGCAGGGGTGCCAAAGAGAGCCCCCACTAGAGAGATGCTTATTGGAGTTAAGAGGGGAGGGCCACTGTAGAAAGCTACCTCTAGGGCAGGGCTCAGTGGAGCCATGGGAACAGGGCTGCCCCCAAGACTCCAGACCTGTGGAGCCACCAGTGTGCAACACCCGCCTAAGAGAGCCACAGGCACCTGACTCTAACCTGTGAGCGCTTTAGTGTGTGTAGTGTCCAGCAAAGCCATGGAGACAAGGCTGCCAAGAGACTTGGAGGTTTAACCCCTGTCCCAGTGTGTCCAGAATCCAGGAAATGGTGTCTAAGAAGATTATTCTGTAGCCTCAAGATTTAATGTTGTTTGCCTTGTTGGGTTTTGGTCTTACTTGGAATCTGTTACCCTTTATTCTTTCCAATTTCTCCTTTTTGGAATAGAAACGTCCAAATTGTATTTTGGAAGCACATAACCTGTTTGGTTTTGCAGGCTCACAGCTGGAAGGAACTTTGTCTCAGGGTGAATTGTGCCTTGAGTATTATCTATATCTGATTTAGATGAGACTCTAGACTTTAAACTTTTGAGTTGATGCTGGAATGAGTTAAGACTTTTGAGAGATGGAATGAATGTATTTTGCAATTGAGAGGGACATGAATTTAGGGGAGCCAGAGTGGAATGCTGTGGTTTGAATATGTCTCTTCCAAAATTCAGGAGTTGAAACTTAAAGGCAATGTGATAGTGTCAAGAGGTAGGGCCTTTAAGAGGTGATTGGGTCATGAGAGCTCTTCCTCTCATGAATGGGACTAAGGCCCTTATGGAAGAGGCTTCAGGCCAGGCATGGTGGCTCACGCCAATAATCCCAGCACTTTGGGAAGCCGAGGCAGGTGGATCACTTGAGGTCAAGAGTTTGAGACCACTTGGCTAACATGGCAAAACTCTGTCTCTACTAAAAATACAAAAATTAGCCAGGTGTGGTGGCACATGCCTGTTGTCCCAGCTACTCAGGAGGCTAAGGCCAGAGAATCTCACTTGAACCCAGGAGGTGGAGGTTGCAGTGAGCTGAGATTGCACCACTGTACTCCAGCCTGGGAGACAGAGTGAGACTCCATCTCAAAAATAATAATAATAATTAATTAATTAATTAAAAAAAAGAGGTTTCACACAGTGTTTGCTTCTCTTGCCCTTCCACCTTCTGCCATGTGAGGACACAGTGTTTCTCCCTTCTGGGGATGCAACAATAATGCACCATCCTGGAAGCAGAGAGCAGCCCTCACCAGACAACTGAACCAGTAGCACCTTGATTTTGGACTTCCTAGTCTCCAGAATTGTGAGAAAATAAATTTATGTTCTTTATAAATTACCCCATCTCGGGCATTTTGTTATAGCAGCATAAATATACTATATTAGGCCATTCTTGCATTGCTATAAAGAAATACCTGAGACTGGGTAATTTATAAAGAAAAGAGATTTAATTGCCTCACAGTTCCATAGGCTTCATGAGAAGCATGGTGCTGATGTCTGCTCAGCTTGTGCTGAGGCCTTAGGAAGCTTACAGTCATGGCAGTAAGTAAAGTAGGAGCATGCATTTCACATGGTGAAAGCAGGAACAAGAGAGAGAGTTGGCAGGGTGGTCCCACACAGTTCTAAATGACAAGATCTCGTGACAACTCACTCACTATCACAAGAATAGCACCAAGGGGATGGTGCTAATCCATTCATGAGAAATCTACCCCTGTGATTCAATCACCTCCCGCCAGGACCCACCTCCAACATTAGGGTTTACAATTCAACATGAGATTTGGGTGGGGGCAAATATACAAATTATATCGCAGGCTGAGGCAAACACTCTCTGATATGGTTTGGCTGTGTCCCCACCCAAATCTTATCTTGAATTGTACTCCCATAATTCCCACATGTTGTGGGAGGGACCTGGTGGGAGATAATTAAATCACGGGGATGGTTTCCCCCATACTGTTCTCATCATAGTGAATAAGTCTCATGAGATCTGATGGTTTTATCAGGGTTTCTGCTTTTGCATCTTCCTCATTCTCTCTTTGCCTGCTGTTATCCACATAAGATTTGACTTGCTCCTCTTTGCCTTCCGCCATGATTGTGAGGCTTCCTGAGCCATGTGGAACTGTAAGTCCAGTTAAACCCCTTCTTTTGTAAATTGCCCAGTCTCAGGTATGTCTTTATCAGCAGCATGAAAATGGACTAATACAGTAAATTTGTACCAGT
The DNA here is from genome assembly GCF_002776525.5 of Piliocolobus tephrosceles. NCBI lineage: Eukaryota > Metazoa > Chordata > Mammalia > Primates > Cercopithecidae > Piliocolobus > Piliocolobus tephrosceles. The sequence goes on from NC_045440.1 coordinate 66,977,142, forward strand.
GAAGTGGGTTGTTGTTGAAGAGATACCCCAAAATCTGGAAGCGACTTTGGAACTGGGTAAGGGGCAGAGGTTGGAACAGTTTGGAGGGCTCAGAAGAAGACAGGAAAATGTGGGAAAGTTTGGAACTCCCTAGAGACTTGTTGAATGGCTTTGACAAAAATGCTGATAATGATATGGACAATGAAATCCAGGCTGAGTTGGTCTCAGATGGAGATGAGGAACTTACTGGGAACTAGAGCAAATGTGACTCTTGATATGTTTTAGCAAAGAGACTGGTGGCATTTTGCCCCTGCCCTAGAGATCTGTAGAACTTTGAACTTGAGAGAGATGATTTAGGATATCTGGCAGAAGAAATTTCTAAATAGCAAAGCATTCAAGATGTGACTTGGGTGCTGTTAAAAACATTCAGTATTAAAAGGGAAACAGAGCATAAAAGTTTAGAAAATTTGCAGCCTGACAATGAGGCAGAAATTTACATAAGTCACGAGGCACAGAATGTTAATCCCTAAGACAATGGGGAAAATATTTCTAGGGCATGTCAGAGGTCTTCATGGCAGCTCCTCCCATCACAGGTCTGGAGGCATAGGAAGAAAAAGTGGTTTCATGGGCGAGGTCCAGCATCCCCGAGCTGTGTGCAGCCAAGGGACTTGATGCCCTGCATTCCAGCTGCTCCAACCACGGCTGAAAGGGGCCAACATAGAGCTCAGGCCATGGCTTCAGATGGTGCAAGCCCCAAGCCTTGGCAGCTTCCATGTGGTATTGAGCCTGTGGGTGCACAGAAGTCAAGAATTGAGGTTTTGGAACCTCTACCTAGATTTCAGAAGATGTATGGAAATGCCTGGATACCCAGGCAGAAGTTTGCTGCAGGGGTGGGGCTCTCATGGAAAACCTCTGCTAGGGCAGTGCAGAAGGGAAATGTGGGGTCAGAGCCCCCACACAGAGTCTCTACTGGGGCACTGCCTAGTGGAGCTGTGAGAAAAGGGCCCCTATCCCCCAGACTGTGAACGGTAGATCCACTGGCAGCTTGCACCATGCACTTGGAAAAGCCGCAGACTCTCAACACCAGTCCGTGAGAGTGACTGGGAGGGATGCTGCACCCTGCAAAGCCACAAGGGTAGAGCTGCCCAAGACTATGGGAACCTGCCTTTTCATCAGTGTGACCTGGATGTGTGACATGGAGTCAAAGGAGTTAACTTTGGAGCTCTAAGATTTGACTGCCTCTCTGGATTTCGGATTTGCATGGGGCCTGTAGCCCTTTTGTTTTGGCCAATTTCTCCCATTTGGAATGGCTCTATTTACCCAATGTCTGCATCCCCTTTGTATCTAGGAAATAACTAGCTTCCTTTTGATTTTACAGGCTCATGGGCGGAAGGGACTTGCCTTTCTCAGATGAGACTTTGGACTGTGGACTTTTGAGTTAATGCCAAAATGAGTTAAGACTTCGGGGGACTGTTGGGAAGGCATGATTGGTTTTGAAATGTGAGGACATGAGATTTGGCAGGAACCAGGGTGGAATGATATGGTTTAGCTCTGTGTCCCCACCCAAATCTCATCTTGAATTGTACTCCCATAATTCCCACATGTTGTGGGAGGGTCCTGGTGGGAGATAATTGAATCATGGAGGCGGTTTTCCCCATACTGTTCTCATGGTAGTGAATAAGTCTGACGAGATCTCATGGTTTTATCAGGGGTTTCTGCTTTTGCAACTTCCTCATTCTCTCTTTGCCTGCTGCCATCCACGTACGATGTGACTTGCTCCTCTTTGCTTTCCATCATGATTGTGAGGCTTCTCCAGCCATGTGGAACTGTAAGTCCAATTAAACCTCTTTCCTTTGTAAATTGCCCAGTCTCAGGTATCTCTTTCAGCAGTGTGAAAATGGACTAATACACTCCCTATGAAAATTGTGTCCTAAGAGTGCAATTCATTTGCTGTTCTCTGGGAACAGCCTATGTCACCATGTCTGGATGACTCCTTTTCTTTCATCTCCTACCTTTCCTGATCCTACTAATCACTAGAGACCCTGCTCAAGTCTCACCATCTCCATCAGAACATCCCTGCTCCATCCAGGGGAAAGGAAACTTTCTGCCCCTGCTCTTCTGCTATGTATCAGAAAGCTGTTTACACATCTGTCAAGGCCAGCTTTTCATCACAACTAGTGATCTACATCAGTCTCCCTCATGAAACTGCAAGATCCTAAAGGGAAAGTCTCCTATATTCTGGACACACCGCCATAACCTACATGTCCACATGCACACCCACACTTGTGCTTGGCACTGGGCTTGTGTGTTTTTGATGGAAGGAATCTTGGGAGCTGTGGGAAGGAATGAGGACTTGACTCTCATTTTGTGCCCTCCCCCCACTTCACATACCCTCACTAGCTTTCTCCTTCTTCCCATGCCTCCTGTCTGCTCTTGGCTTTTCAGTGGTTGGTTATAAATATGATCACTTTTCTTATCCACATTGGGATAGATTTAAGATTGAACTTTGACTTTTCAAAGCATGTGCCTAAGACACTGAGCTTGTAAATCTACCCTGGTTAAACATGTGACAAGTGTTGTAAAGCAAATGTGACTGTATTTCCTTTTAGAAACTGATGTTCCTCATAAATGTCAGAACTGAAATTTTTTAGGGAATGATATTTTTACAAGAACTTTTAGCAAAGTGTTGATTATTTAGCCACATTAGTCAAAGGTATATAGGATCAAACATCATTTGCCTATCCAAAGGGAGAGCTCAGCCTGACCTTGGCAGCTGTGGTTGCATTATAACTTCTTTTGTTCAGAGACATTTTGCTTTGAAAATGGTTTCCACTTCACTGTTCAGAAACAGAAGTAAAACTGTTCATAGAGTGGATTGAGGGTCAACGGGCTTTCCTTCTTTCTTTTTTGGTGTTAACCACAGATGTCTTTAACTGAACATGGCCTTTCTAAATGACCCTTTCAGTTTCTATAGCTACTACTTTGTGCACTAAAGTTCAACAGCTTGTGGGCTGGCCAATTTGACTTGGTAACCCCCTAAGCACACTGTGGAACAAAGTAAAAGACATAACATCTCCGTGAAGAGAGCTGCTGAAATTCAGGTAAACAACAAGCCCTGAGTTTTATGACGACCAGTTAATAGTACATCTCTTCCGGGCCCTAGTAATCAACCAAAATGCAGCTTCTAATTATTAAAGCCACCATCTTCGTTTGTCCAACTAGGTAAAAGAGAGAATGTTAACCTTTCTGTCACTTCCGGGACATCAAAAAAGCAATTCCCCCTCCCTCTTCTTTTCTCTATCAAACTAAGAAGGAGAAAGAAAAGAAGGAAGGAAAAAACCTGAATATTTTCTACAATCAAACAAGGGAAATTTTAACAACTTTTCAAGAATAAGTGTAATGTTTCCCAGACAAGAATCTTTAATACAGTTGAGCAAACCAGAAACTCTAAACTATTCCTCTTTTAGCACTCAGCCCCCATAATGACATATTATTGAATCCACATTTTGACACTAATTGTGATAATTTTTCTAGAAGCAAAATGGAGCAGCAGTACAACGGATGTGATGACATTCAAAGTGGTTGGGACGTGTTGCCTGACAGAGGACCAAGAAGGAGCATTGAAGATGGTTTTGCAAGTTTAAGCCTAATGATTGGGAGAATGTGTAACCGAAGTAGGAAATCAACAGGGGAGCTAGTTTTATGAAGCAGTTGCTTAGTTCAAGTTTAAATGTTGGGTTTGAGGTAGAGACAGCAGTATGTTCAGTGGAGGCCTACGGGAACAGATAAAATGGAACCTACAAGATATTGGACATAAAGTATAATGCTGCTTCTGGTGCTGCTCCCTAAGATATGTTTTGCATAGGAAGTACAATGGTCTTTCTTAAAATAGGGTGTATAGAGTGTTTCAGAGAGCCAAATGATTACATATTTATGGTCTGTACTTGTCGAAAGTGAGGCCTGAAAATTTTGGGGGATTGGTAATAATGGCCCTGTATTAGTCATTTTTTGCATCACTACGAAGAAGTACCTGAGGCTGAGAAATTTATAAAGAAAAGAGGTTTAATTGGCTCATGGTTCTGCAGGCTGTGCATGAAGCATGGTGCCAGCATCTGCTTCTGGTTGGGACCTCGGGAAGCTTCCAATCATGGCAGAAGATGAAGCAGTATCAGGTGCATCATGTGGTCAGAGTGGGAATAAGAGAGAGAAGGGGGAGGTCCCAGACTCTTTTAAACAACCAGATCTCGAATGAATTAACCAACTGAGAACTCACTCATCACCATGGGGATGGCACTAAGCCATTCATGAAGAATCCACCTCCATGATCCATCACCTCCCACCAGGCCCCACCTCCATCACTGGGGATTGTATTGAGATTTGGAGGTAACAAACATCTAAAGCATATTAGTGCCCCAAAATAAATTAACACTCCATGCCAGGAAGGATAAAAACACCCAGAAGTATGCCCCCAAGCCAGGAAGAAGGGAATCTAAGCTGGATAATGCTGATACAATTCCCACAACCACACTACGTGTTGCCACCGACTTTCTCTTTTTTTGAGACAGAGTCTCGCTCTGTCACCCAGGCTGGAGTACAGTGGCGTCATCTTGGCTCACTGCAAGCTCTGCCTCCCAGGTTCATGCCATTCTCCTGCCTCAGCCTCTCAAGTAGCTGAGACTATAGGTGCCCACCACCACACCTGGTTAATTTTTTGTATGTTTAATAGAGACGGGGTTTCACCGTGTTAGCCAGGATGGTCTTGATCTTGTGACCACATGATCCACCCGCCTCGGCCTCCCAAAGTGCTGGGATTACAGCCATGAGCCACCATGCCTGGCCAGGTGTTGCCACCAACTTCTGAGTGAGAAAGAAGCAGCATATCCAGAATCACCTACATATTTACATCCAAGTTACTTGTTTAATAAACCAGATGTAGCTGTCATTCCCAATAAATCCTTTGCCACATCCCTAAGTTAAGGAACATATCTATAAATTATGTGAAGCTTGTGTTGCACTAGGGTTGATCCCATGCATGTCATCATTCAGCTGGAGGTTGAGAAGGTAAGGTTTTCAGAAGTAAAGGGAATATCTATGTTTCTCACATTTTCTGCATGGAGTATAATGTGTTTATTTAAAAACACACAATTACTGAAAAAAGTTATTAACAAGAAAAACTTTCTGAGCTCACAAAATAAAAATATGCTTAAATCTAAAAAAAATGTTAAGAGGATAGAACAAGGTGAATGCAATCCTCTTTGTAATAGTATAGTTTTATTAAGTCAGTGTGAGCATCTGGCCTTCTTTCCAAGGGTTTCATCTCCTCAGAGAGAGTTTATCTGTACACCAGGTTGCCAAGACAGCTGAGAAACAAGCAATAGGCTTCAAATACTGGAACTAATTATATGAATGCCAGCTACCAGATTTCTTTCTCTCTCTCTCTTTCTTTGTTTCTCTTTCTTTCTTTCTTTCTTTCTTTCTTTCTTTCTTTCTTTCTTTCTTTCTTTCTTTCTTTCCTTCCTTCCCTCCCCCCCTTCCTTCCTTTTTTTTTTTTTTTTGGGTCTGGCTCTGTTGCCCAGACCGGAGCGCAGTGGTGTGATCCTGGTTCACTGCAACTTCCACCTCCCAGGTTCAAGATATTCTCCTGCCTCAGCCTCCCAAGTAGCTGAGATTACAGGCACATGCCACCACACCCAGCCAATTTCTTGTATTTTTAGTAGAGATGGGGTTTCACCATGTTGGCCAGGCTGGTCTCAAACTCCTGACCTCAGGTAATCCACCCGCCTCAGCCTCCCAAAGTGCTGGGATTACAGATGTGAGCCACGGTGCCTGGTGCCTGGCCCAGCTACCAGATTTCTTTTATCTTTTATAAAATATATATAAGGTCCTGAGCCCAGCATTCACATTCTACTTTGGCTTACGTTTTGAATACTGTTGTCCTTTCACAGATAAGGATGGTTATGAATGTATACTAGGTATGTTCATGTATGGAGTGACACAATTCACTGCTCATACAAAAGGTGTATGACCTATGTATCCATGTACAGGGAAGAAAGTATAAGTGTGCCTCTTTTAAAAACATACATAGATAAAGAGCTACTCAAGGCAAAAGATCCTCCAAAACAAACAACAATCATGAAAAATCTTGATTATTCACATTTGAATTGAAATGAAGACCAAATGTTTTGGATTTTTCTAGACACTCTCCTGCAAGAAAAAAACACATTCGAAGTCCGCCTGATCTGAAAGATTTACTGAAAATGTCATTGCTTTGTGCTCTGGCACTTTCTACAATGAGGGTACTTGTCAGTACTCAGCAGAAGGCTGAGGAAAGAGGGTGCAGATGAAAGCGGCAACTGGCAGTGCGGACAAGAACGATGGTGCCAGGAGACCCCTGGGAGGTGAGGAGGGCACAGTGCTGGAAGGCAGATGGGGCCCAATTCAGGTAATGAGTCAGGAACCAGGCGATCCAACTCAACGAGTAGGCATCACCCAAATTCTGTGGTGAGCAATGCGGTTCAGTCCTGCCTTTGCCTTTTCAACTTGTGGCCTGAGCACAACAGAAAAATGGAGATGTTGTCCTTTGGCCCTGACAATAATGCTTGAAAACTCTCCACACCAAACCTTGAGTGCAGTGGCCGAGACACAGGCTGTTTCAGCTCCTTTCTTGTCATGGCTGTCTGCTGCCTTTCACATAGGCCCCTTGCAGCTGCCTGAGGTACTTGGCTAGAATTCCCACCTCCGAGGGCACAAACCTGGTGGTTTGTGGACCCCTTGATCTGCTTGTCTACTCCCCTGCCTCCTCCTCTCCCTCCTCTGAGGCTGGAGCCCGTCTGCCCACTAGGTTCTCCTGCTCCTCCACTAGTGCTCTCCCATCTCTCTTTCTGACTGAATTCTCAATCCTGACTCCTAAATCTACCCATGCTGAATTATGAAAATGAAGATTGTGAGGTATCGCAAATTCTTCAACACTCTACATTCCTTGGAGGTGGGGGTGGGAATGTGTCTGTCTGTAACGTTCGCCACACGTGCCTAGTCCCTAACAGCGTCTACATGTGCCTGGCATGGAGGAAACACTAACAAAAGAATGAAAAATTAAAGTGAGTTGGTTATGTAGTATTTATAGAGAGTAGGAAATTTGGATTTTTTGTTTGTTTGTTTTGAGACTAGGTCTCACCCTATCACCCAGGCTGGAGTGCAGTGGCTCAATCACATCTCACTGCAGCCTTGACCTTCTAGGCTCAAGTGATTCTCCCACCTCAGCCTCCTGGGTAGCTGGGACCAAAGGCATGCTCACCATGCCCAGCTAATTTTTGTATTTTTTTGTAGAGACTGGATTTCACCATGTTGCCCAGGCTGGTCTTGAACTCCTGAGCTCAAGCAATCCACCTGCCTCAGCCTCCCAAAGTGGAGGGATTATAGATGTAAGCCATTGTGCCTGGATGGAAACTTGGGTTTTTAACATAGATTGAAACAAAAACATTTTTCTGCTTAATGAGAAAATTAAAAGAATGAAAAACTATGAAAAATAAAAAGAATGAAAAACCACTTTTATGGTTGATTGAGATTTAAATCCCAAGTATTTCATCCTCAAGTTCCCTCAAATATGCCAAGCAGGCTCACCCTTCGAGGCCTTTGTGTTTGCTGTTCTCTCTGTCTAGAATGTCCTTCCATCAGTTCTCCACATAGCTCCTGTATTCTGCAACGAAGAAAAGGGAACACATATACACTGTTTGTGGGAAGGTAAATTAATACCACCACTATGGAAAAGAAAACAGTGTGGAGATTTCTCAAAGAACTAAAAATAAAACTACCATATTATCCAGCAATCCCACTACTGGGTATCTACTCAAAAGAAATCAGCATATAAAAGAGATACCTGCACTCATATGTTTATTGCGGCACTATTCACCATAGAAGAGATATAAAATCAACCTAAGTGTCCACCAGTAGACGATTGGATAAAGAAAATGTGGAATATACATATAAATTCCATGGAATACTATTCAGCCACAAAAAGAGTGAAATCATGTCTTTTGCATCAACATGTATGCAACTCGAGGCCATTATCTTAAGTAACTCAGAAACAGAAAGTCAAAATACTCCATGTTCTCACTTATAAGTGGGAGGTAAATAATGTGTGCACGTAGACCCAGAGACTGGAATAATAGACTTTGGAGACTCAGAAATGTGGGAAGGTGAGAGCAGGATGATGGATGAGAAATTACTTAATGGGTACAAGGTACACTATTCGGGTGACGGTTACACCAAAAGGCCAGACTTCACCACTCCACAGCATATCCATGTCACAAAACTGCACTTGTATCCCCCAATCTATAAAAATAACGTTTTTTTGTTTGTTTTTGTTTTTTTTTTCTTTTGGGACAGAGTCTCGCTCAGTCGCCCAGGTTGGAGTGCAGCGGTGGGATCTCAGCTCACTGCAAGCTCTGCCTCGCAGCTTCAGGCCATTCTCCTGCCTCAGTCTCCCGAGTAGCTGGGACTACAGGCGCCTGCCACCACGGCCAGCTAATTTTTTTGTATTTTTTTTTAGTAGAGATGGGGTTTCACCATGTTAGCCAGGATGGTCTCGATCTCCTAAAAATATTTTTTTTTAATTATGGAAGAAAATAGCCTGGTATATTTAATTTTATTGGACTTAAATACAAACTGACCTTCTGTTTATAAACATTGTGACATGGGGGTACATATTCCTCATTTTAATATACCCTTTTGATCCTCATTAACCTATTCTAAAATATGTTACTGCTTACTTACTCCACAATATTTTCTCTGTGGGCTAAATAAGACAGAACATCTGCCTCCTAGGTACAGAGAATGAATCATAAAACATACTTAGGTTATGTGCAGCAAAAGCAGGGGTCTTCATACACACTCATGCTTAATCTTTAAATGCATCTCCTAGTGGGGCTTTTGACACTCAAATAGCCAAAGTGCATTTATGAGTTAATGCTTTTAAAGCAGCTCACTACTCATTCATGGATAATTCTATTGAAACTTATTTTTTTCATATCTAATGGGAAGTTTCAAGCCTACACCATGGGAAAGCATACACTGAATTTGGGGATTTATCATGGTATCATATGTTAGACAACAGATTCTAGTCTTTGACTTCCCTGCTAAGCCAAAGAACCCTGAAAAGTATAAACACACTTGTCATTCCTGGGAGGTCGCTGTTCAACATGGATATAAAAGGTTTATAAACAAAGATCAGGATAATCAGAGCAAGGGTAGTGAGGGGTCAGGTCTGGGAAGTGATGATGATCTAGAATGCCCAGGGAAAATGGCGTGGGTCACTGAACAGGGGCTGGGTCCACAGAGTATTTTTAGTGTCCCAAGCAAGATTTAAACTTTTATGTTTAGTTATGAAAACATAAGGCAGAATCTCCTGCTGTTTCTTCTCAAGGAAGAACTGTTACTAAAGCTTCTACAGAGAAGCCTAAGACCTCTCCCTCTCTTACCAGAAGCTAAATGTAACAAATAAGAACCCTGCTCTGTGGTCAGAAAACCACTGCCTTGGCTGGAAGAGAGTTACTCAACTTCTCTGAGCCTTGGTTTCCTTACTTGCTAAATAGAATAATAATAAATATCATAGGTTGCCATAAATATTAAATGAAACCTGCTGCGGTAGCTCATGCCTGTAAGCTCAGCACTTGAGAGGCTGAGGTGGGAGAATTGCTTGAACTCAGGAGTTCAAGACCTGCCTGGGCAACATAGAGAGATCACACCTTTAATAAAAATGAAAAATTAATCAGGCGTGGTGATGTGTGTCTGTGGTTCCAGCTATTCAGGAGGCTGAAGCAGGAGGATTGCTTGAGCCCAGGAGGTCAAGGCTGCAGTGAGCCACTGTACTCCAGCCTGGGTGACAGAGTGACACTCTGTCTCAAAATGAAACCAAAAAACAAAACCAAATGAAGCCCTCAAAAATATTCAACAAGATAAAGTACATAAAGTGATAAGCTTGGGATCTGTGATTTAGTAAGTACTCAAGAAGCTCATATTAATCTTTACTTCTTCCACATTCTTCCTGTTTCCTTAGTCCCCTCTTCGTTTCTCTTTCCTTTGTTTTTCTCTCACTGTAGAGCCTGATTGTAATGATAATGATTGTTTGTAAGTATTTATTGAACATCAATCCATTATCATTAAATAATAGTTCAGGAGAGTCAATATGTATGTAAGGATTTACTAAACAACTCTCAGAAGCAATGGGCTAGGAGATACAGGTCAGAGACTGTGTGTTTGGTCCCCTCGATGGGTGCACACTCCCACGGTGGTGCAATGCAGGGTGTTATTTCCATAGTGGGGGGCAACATCGCTTTTGGATGGCTGAAGGTGGCTGGCCTTGATAAAAAGTAAAGGCCTACAGTAGTCGGAAGGCCAGCTCCCATTTGGAAGCCACAGGTTCCTGGGTAAATTTTTTCTAGAGAGGGGACGTGGGAAGAGACTAGTTTTCCTGCTTCTTAGAGTCCCTGAGACACCGGAGAACAGGCTTTGTGAACTCTGAAGCAGCAACTCTCTCAGGGCTATTGCTAAGAAGAGGGCATACCTGGCAAATGACTGTCCCCCAGAGGCATTTGGATCCATTATAGCTGGACAGGGAGCTGGGGAGGCTGCCTCATGAGCCCTCTCTCTGCTCTTTTCCCTGCTTATGCCTTTGTCTTACCTTATCTGCTCTCTGCCCCTGGCCATACCCTTCACAGGACTACCACTTCTTGCCTCCACGTGTCTCTACTTCAGTCATGCTGAAATCCTTCCAGTTTCCTGAAGGGCTTTATTTATTTATTTATTTATTTAGAGACAAGATCTTGCTCTGTCATCCAGGCTGGAGTGCATGGCATGATCTCACTACAACCTCCACCTCCTGGGCTCAAGCAATCTTCCCACCTCAGACTCCTGAGTAGTCGGAATTACAGGTGCGCACCTCCATGCCTGGCTAAGTTTTTGTATTTTTTGTAGAGATGTGGTTTTGCCATGTTGCCCAGGCTGGTCTCTAACTCCTGAGCCCAAGCGATCTGCCCTCCTTGGCCTCCCAAAATGCTGGGATTACAGGCTTGAGCCACTGCACCTGGCCATCTTCTTTATTTATGGTAGGCAGAGCTGCTGCTTCTGCCTTTAATATTCTTTTTGGCCTATCTTCTATTTGTTCTCAAGACCCACCGCTGTGTAGTCTCCCTTCATCCCCATCCCTTCCACAAGGTGCCCCTGTGGTGTGCATGGTCTTGATACTGTGGCCTTGTGGCTCTCATCAGTCAGTGTGTAATTGCTAGGACCTCTCACTCTCCTGGAAGTCTGTTGAGAGTAGAGATGGTATTCATTTATCTCATCTCTGTGTCCCTAACACACAGCACGGTGCCTGATGCATAGAAAGTGCTTAGTAAGTGTTGGTGCAGTAAATTAGGAAGAATCTCCATCCTCCCTACATCCTCCATCTGAAAGTGAGCTGTGATGACTTCCCCCAAATAATTAAGTTGTGTTTAAAAAGCACACACTTGGCTGGGTGCGGTGGCTCATGCCTGTAATTCCAGCACTTTGGGAGGCTAAGGCAGGTGGATCACCTGAGGTCAGGAGTTCCAGACCAGCTTGACCAACATGGTGAAACCCTGTCTCTACCAAAAACACAAAAAAGTAGCCAGGCATCGTTGCGAGCGCCTGTTATCCCAGCTACTTAGGTGGCTGGGGCAGGAGAATAGCTTGAACCTGGGAGGTGGAGGTTGCAGTGAGCCGAGATTGCACCATTGCACTCCAGCCTGGGCGACAAGAGTGAGACTCTGTCTCAAAAAACAAAAAGAAGAAGAAAAAAAAAAAAAAGAAAAAAGAAAAAGCATATATACTTTCACATTTCTCCTTGGGTTTTGGAAAGATTCATGTCTATTTGGCAATGAAGATTTTGTAAGGAGACTCAGCTCCTTGAAGGAAAGGGGCCATGCATGATTTAAAAGACATTAATGATTTTGATCTGTGGTGATTGCCACATCTGTTCTCATACTCTGCTTGTGGAGAATACAAGTATCCTTCACTACTTAGGAAAGTGGTACAACTTTTTTAAATGACTAAAAATAACCTTATATTACCTTGTATTCTGTCAGATGAAATAATTTTTAAAGGTTATTCTGACCAAGCAAAACAAATAAGATGAATTTGATTTACTTACTCTCTGTCCTCTAACAGGGGAGGACCAACTCCTATGTTCCTATTTCTCCACATCCTCTCCAGCACCTGTTGTTTCCTGACTTTTTAATGATCACCATTCTAACTGGTATAAGATGGTATCTCATTATGGTTTTGATTTGCATTTCTCTGATGGCCAGTGATGATGAACATTTTTTCATGTGTCTGTTGGCTGTATAAATGTCTTCTTTTGAGAAGTGTCTGTTCATATATTTGCCCACTTTTTGATGGGGTTGTTTGATTTTTTTCTTGTAAATTTAAGTTCTTTGTAGATTCTGGATATTAGCCCTTTGTCAGATGGGTAGATTGTAAAAATTTTCTCCCATTCTATAGGTTGCCTGTTCACTCTGATGGTAGTTTCTTTTGCTGTGCAGAAGCTCTTTAGTTTAATTAGATCCCACTTCTCAATTTTGGCTTTTGTTGCTGTTGCTTTTGGTGTTTTAGACATGAAGTCCTTGCCCATGTCTATGTCCTGAATGGTATTGCCAAGGTTTTCTTCTAGGGTTTTTATGGTTTTAGGTCTGACATTTAAGTCTTTAATCCATCTTGAATTAATTTTTATGTAAGGTGTAAGGAAGGGATCCAGTTTTAGCTTTCTACATATGGCTAGCCAGTTTTCCCAGCACCATTTATTAAATAGGGAATCCTTTCCCCTTTTCTTGTTTTTGTCAGGTTTGTCAAAGAGCAGATGGTTGTAGATGTGTGGTATTATTTATGAGGGTTCTGTTCTGTTCCATTGGTCTACATCTCTGTTTTGGTACCAGTGCCATACTGTTTTGGTTACTGTAGCCTTGTAGTATAGTTTGAAGTCAGGTAGTGCGATGCCTCCAGCTTTGTTCTTTTGGCTTAGGATTGGCTTGGCAATGCAGGGTCTTTTTCGGTTCCATATGAACTTTAAAGTAGTTTTTTCCAATTCTGTGCAGAAAGTCATTGGTAGCTTAATGGGGATGGCATTGAATCTATAAATTACCTTGGGCAGTATGGCCATTTTCACGATATTGATTCTTCCTATCCATGAGCATGGAATGTTCTTCCATTTGTTTGTGTCCTCTTTTATTTTGTTGAGCAGTGGTTCATAATTCTCCTTGAAGAGGTCCTTCACATCCCTTGTAAGTTGGATTCCTAGGTATTTTATTCTCTTTGAAGCAACTGTGAATGGGAGTTCACTCATGATTTGGCTCTCTGTTTGTCTGTTACTGGTATATAGTAATGCTTGTGACTTTTGCACACCGATTTTGTATCCTGAGACTTGGCTGAAGTTGCTTATCAGCTTAAGGAGGTTTTGGGCTGAGATGATGGGGTTTTCTAAATATATAGTCATATCATCTGCAAACAGGGACAATTTGACTTCTTCTTTTCCTAATTGCATACCCTTTATTTCTTTCTCCTGACTGATTGCCCTGGCCAGAACTTCCAACACTATGTTGAATAGGCGTGGTGAGAGAGGGCATCCCTGTCTTGTGCCAGTTTTCAAAGGGAATGCTTCCAGTTTTTGCCCATTCAGTATGATATTGGCTGTGGGTTTGTCATAAATAACTCTTATTATTTTGAGATACAGCCCATCAATACCTAATTCATTGAGAGGTTTTAGCATGAAGGGCTGTTGAAGTTTGTCAAAGGTCTTTTCTGCATCTATTGAGATAATCATGTGGTGTTTGTCTTTGATTCTGTTTTGCATTGATATTCTTCAGGGATATTGGTCTAAAATTCTTTTTCTGTTGTGTCTCTGCCAGGCTTTGGTATCAAGATGATGCTGGCATCATAAAATGAATTAGGGAGGATTTCCTCTTTTTCTATTGGTTGGAATAGTTTCAGAAGGAATGATACCAGCTCCTCTTGGTACCTCTGGTAGAATTCAGCTGTGAATCTCTCTGGTCCTGGACTTTTTTCGGTTGGTAGGCTCTTAATTATTGCCTCAATTTCAAAGCCTGTTATTGGTCTATTCAGGGATTCAACTTCTTCCTGGTTTAGTCTTGGGAGAGTGTATGTGTCCAGGAATTTATCCATTTCTTCTAGATTTTCTAGTTTATTTGCATAGAGGTATTTATAGTATTCTCTGATGGTAGTTTGTATTTCTGTTGGGTCGGTGGTGATATTCCCTTTATCATTTTTTATCGATGCTAGGAAGAGACTGCATCAACGAATGAGCAAAATAACCAGCTAACATCATAATGACAGGATCATATTCACACATAACAATATTAACCTTAAATGTAAATGGGCTCAATGCTCCAATTAAAAGACACTGGCAAATTGGATAAATAGTCAACACCTGTCAGTGTGCTGTATTCAGGAGACCCATCTCACAAGCAGAGACACACATAGGCTCAAAATAAAGAGATAGAGGAAGATCTACCAAACAAATGGAAAACAAAGAAAAGCAGGGGTTGCAATCCTAGTCTCTTTGATAAAACAGACTTTAAACCAACAAAGATCATCAGAAGAGACAAAGAAGGCCATTACATAATGGTAAAGGAATCAATTCAACAAGAAGAACTAACTATCCTAAATATATATGCACCCAATACAGGAGCACACAGATTCATAAAGCAAGTCCTTAGAGACCTACAAAGAGACTTAGACTCCCACACAATAACAATGGGAGACTTTAACACCCCACTGTCAACATTAGACAGATCCATGAGACAGAAAGTTAACAAGGATATCCAGGAATTGAACTCAACTCTGCACCAAGCAGACCTAATAGACATCTACAGAACTCTCCACCCCAAATCAACAGAATATACATTGTTTTCAGCACTACATCGTACTTACTCCAAAATTGACCACATAGTTGGAAGTAAAGCACTCCTCAGCAAATGTAAACGAACAGAAATTATAACAAACTGTCTCTCAGACCACAGTGCAATCAAACTAGAACTCAGGATTAAGAAACTCACTAAAAACTGCTCAACTACATGGAAACTGAACAACCTACTCCTGAATGACTACTGGGTACATAACGAAATGAAGGCAGAAATAAAGATGTTCTTTGAAACCAATGAGAATAAAGATACAACATACCAGAATCTCTGGGACACATTTAAAGCAGTGTGTAGAGGGAAATTTATAGCACTAAATAACCACAAGAGAAAACAGGAACGATCTAAAATTGACACCCTAACATCACAATTAAAAGAACTAGAGAAGCAAGAGTAAACACATTCAAAAGCTAGCAGAAGGCAAGAAATAACTAAGATCAGAGCAGAACTGAAGGAGCTAGAGACACAAAAAATCCTCCAAAAAAATCAATGAATCCAGGAGCTGGCGTTTTGAAAAGATCAACAAAATTGATAAACCACTAGCAAGACTAATAAAGAAGAAAAGAGAGAAGAATCAAATACACGCAATAAAAAATGATAAAGGAGGCTTCCAGGCCACTTTGTTTACCTATACAGGCCTCAGCAATGGCGGATGCCCCTCCCCCAGTCTCACTGCCACCTTGCAGTTCAATCTCAGACTGCCATGCTAGCAGTGAACAAGGCTCCATGGGCGTGGGACCCTCTGAGCCAGGCGTGGGATGTAATCTCCTGGTGTGCCATTTATTAAGAACATTGGAAAAGCACAGTATTAGGGTGGGAGTGACCTGATTTTCCAGGTTGCTATCTGTCATGGCTTCCCTTGGCTAGGAAAAGGAATTCCCTGACCCCTTGTGCTTCCCGGGTGACTTGATATCTCGCCCTGCTTTGACTCATGGTCCATAGGCTGCACCCACTGTCCTGTACCCACTGTCCAACAAGCCCCAGTGAGATGAACCCAGTACCTCAGTTGGAAATGCAGAAATCCCCCATCTTCTGCGTTGCTCACACTGGGAACTGTAGACTGGAGGTGTTCCCATTCGGCCATCTTGGAACCTCCTTCCTTATCCATCTTTAGAGCAGAACTGCCATCAAAGAAAACCTGCCCAAACCCAGTAAGTGCTGTTAAAATAGTTATTTATTTATTTATTTGTTTGTTTGGGTTTCTTTAACATTTTGAATGAATATATAGACCATAGAAACCCTTAAAACCCCATCTCTTTCCTGTTTACTTCTCTCTCATCACAAACTGCTCCTCCAACACTCCTACACATTCTGCAAAGCCTTCTTCTAGTCCTAGCCCCTACATCTCCTGTCTCTACCTCCTTCTCACTTTCTCCTTATTCTATATCTTGCAATCTGCAATGATTTCAAAGAAGAAATCTTTGGAAATGTTTGAAAAGAAGATTCCAGTCTGGTGAGGCAAGAAGAGGCTTTCTGAAGAGTGAGAAAGGAGAAGAAATGAAGCCAGCAAAGTCAGGATTCTTCTAGAGGCCAGGAGTTGGGGAAAGGTTGGAAGGGCTCTCGCATTAATGTTTTTGTTCCTGTCACAGTGGACTCAAAAACCGGGGTGATCTTCTAAATAAGTCATGCATGCAAAGAGGTTTAGCAGAGAGCAAAGACCCTTGTACCTGGAAGTGGATGGCAACCAAATGAAAGAAGGCTCTGATCAGTGGGTGAAAGGTATTGCCCAGAGACATTCCCTGAGCTGCAGAGAATAGCCGAAGCAGCTTGTACAAGTTCTAGTGGTCTCTGGCACAGAGGAAAGGAGCCACTAAAGTGCTAATGAGGCCTGGACATCATTGGAAGAAGGTATAGAGTGAGAAGAAAACAAGAGTCAAGACAGACGCTTAGGGAGCAAGTGGAAAAAAAGAGTCAATGAAAGATTCAGATGGGAAACTGTCAGGGATGTGGACGAGGATGATGAGTGTGTGGTGCCCTGGAAATTAGGAAGCATTTTTTAAAGAGACAGTATCAAATGTTTCATAATGGTCAAGTTTGATAAGGAATGCAAAGTATCCATTGGGTTTGGCAATTGAGAAGTTACTGGTAACCTTAACAAAAGCATCTTTAGTGGAATGGTGGGAGCAAAAGGTAGATTGCTCATTGAGAGTGAAAGATGACAGACTCCAGACATGAGGACAAGTCTCCTGAGCAGCCTGTCTGAGGAGTGGCACAGGACAATAGCTAGTGGAGTTTATCCCCTCCCTTCCTCCCTCCCTCCCTCCCTCCTTCCCTCTCTCCCTCTCTCTGTGTCTCCTTCCTTCTTTCTCTTCCTTTCTTCCTTCTCTCTCCATTCATAATTGGCAAGACATACACTTTTTTTTTTATGAGATGGAGTCTTGCTCTGTTGCCCAGCCTGGAGTGCAGTGGCATGATCTCCACTCACTGCAACCTGCACCTCCCGGGTTCAAGCAATTCTCCTGCCTCAGCCTTCCTAGTAGCTGGGATTATAGACACGTGCCAGCACACACGGCTAATTTCTTGTAGAAATGGAGTTTTGCCATGTTGGCCAGGCAATGTACTAATTTTTAGTAGAAATGGGATTTTGCCATGTTGGCCAGACTGGTCTGAAACCCCTGACCTCAAGTGATTCTCCTGCCTTGGCTTCCCAAAGTGTTGGGATTACAGGCGTGAGACACCGCGCCCGGTGACATACCATTTTTTAAAGGCTGTTAAGTAGGATCTTGTGATGAAGAGTCTGAAAGTCCAGAATGGAAATGGCACAGATGGAGGCATTGACCTTGAATGAGAGAAGGAGGAAAGGAATATCTGTTCTTCTGAGGATGGAGGGAAGGGACTAAGGGAAAGGTGTACATAGGAAGGTTTTGTGAGAAAGCAGAAGGTGATCAGTCAGCAAGTTGAGGGAGTTTGTCTGTTAGCCTCCAACCTCCAAGTTCTCTGCAAGGAAGCTAGCAAGATCATCAGCTGAGAGCAAAATTAGGAGGCAAGGACAGGCTCAGGGAACATAGAGGTTTGGAATAATGGCAGTAGAGAGTGGGAGAGGGGGACAAAATAAATGGCACAGAGGGCTCATATGTGTGGGACCACATGTTTGTGACACCAAGTATGTTTGAAACTCATAATACATTTTTCCCGTGCTGCACCTGAATGAGGTGCAGTGATATTCATGTGAGATGTGCTCAGGGATGGCAGGTGGAGGTAGATGAGGTGTTCAGTAAGTATCTGCTTCCCCACTAGGCAGTGCAGGTTGGAGGTACAAAAATATGCAACTGTGACTTTCGAGTGAGAAGAAATATTTCCATTTGATGAAATTAATATCAAGGATATGAAGGTCTTCTAAAATTGTTGATTTCAAGCTGAGTACAGTGACTCATGCCTGTAATCCCAGCACTTTAGGAGACCAAGGCAGGAGGACTGCTTGAGCGCAGGAGTTCAAAACCAACCTGGGCAACACAGTGAGACCCTATCTCTACGAAAAATAAAAATAAAAAAATTAGCTGGGTGTAATGGCATGTGCCTGTAGTCATAACTACTCAGGTGGGAGGCTCACTTGAGCCCAGGAGTTTGTGGTTACAACAAACCATGATTGCAACCTGGATGACAGGGTAAGACCCCCATCTCTAAATAAATAAATAAAAATAAAATATATAATTGTTGATTTCAAGTTTGGGAAGGTAAACAGCAAAATATCAGATGGTGCTACTTGGTTATTGGACCTGGGATTGTGAGTGCCCTTATCCTGAGAACACAACAGAAGTAATTAACTTCCTCGCTGCTCCACCGAAGTCAAGGGAGACAAAAGAATTTCCAACATATCCAATCTTGATTTTGTGGACAACCTTCAAAGGAAGTAATAGGACAGTAAATTTTGGGAACATGCTCAAGAAGTGTCTAGCACATGAGATCATTTATTGCAACAATCGCGTGAAAGCAGAAATACCTTTTTCTTAGAAAAGAGATCTGAATTCAGATAAGGCAGAGCAAGAGTAAGAGAACAAGAGCCTGAATGAATCAGTTTGTCCTCTTTGCCTGGTAGAGAAAGTAAATCAATCCTCTTGCAGGTGGGTGTCAAAGCAGGAAAAGGATATGGGGAATATTGGAAATAATGTCCAAGGATATGTGGAGATGGTCATGGATCTGCTACTCCTTGAAATTGATGTTTGTGTAAGATATCAGAAAGAAACCCACATCTGAGCAAGAGTTTCTCTTGTGGGATTGATTTTGAGTTGAACCGGTAGCACAGCTCCCACGTGAGTGTGAGACGGTGATGTAGTGCAGGCCTGTTAGGAACTGGGCTGCACAGCAGGAGGTGAGCAAGCAAAGCTTCATCTGTATTTACAGCCATTCACCATCACTTGCATTACTACCTGAGCTCCACCTCCGGTCAGATCAGCAGTGGCATTAGATTCTCACAGGAGCGCAAACCCTATTGTGAACTGTGCATGCGATGCCATCAGATCTTGGTTGGGTGCTCCTTATGAGAAGCTAATGCCTGATGATCAGAGGTGGAGCTGAAGCAGTGATGCTAGCACTGGGGAGTGGCTGCTAATTCAGACTAACATTAGCAGAGAGGTTTGACTGAACAGAGACCATAATAAATCAATTGCTTGCAGACTCATATCAAAACTCTATCAGTAGGTGCTAAGTGACAAACTGCATCTGGTGGCAGGCTTTAAGTACGAATCTGACACTTATTTTAGTTTGCATGTGGTCTATTATTTTATTTGCCACTTCCATCTGTGCCTCTTTCCTGCACTGAGCACTTGTCTCAGTCACAGTTTTGGTAAGTCCACAAGCTAGCCAAAATCAGAAAAAAAACCAAATGCCACTGAAGAGCCTCTTCGAAAGGGGGAAAGACTCAATGATGAGAAAGAAGGAGACTCTAAGACTGCAACAAAAAGAAAGCTTCATTTAAAAGAAAATACTGAGTCCTACTTAAATTACGAGTTCATTGCAACAGGTGATTCACATTTTCCAAGCCCGCTTATAGAGTATGTGGTGACCAGATATCCAATGAAGCCATGAAGCCTTCAAAACTGCTTTGCCCTGTGTAGACTTGCACCCTGCCTTTGGATTTTTCAAAAGAAAAACAATGTGAACACCAAGAATAGAAGCAATTATTGAAGGCCAACACTTCATCAAATGTGTCTGCACTGACAGCATCATTCTTAGTGGCTAACCACATTTCTAAACCTAAGAATCCCATTACTATTGGTGAAGAGTTGATCCTGCCTGCTGCTAAGGAGTTAAGGACATTTGTTGTGAACTTTTAGGAAAGGCTGCGGTTCAAAAGGTGGCATGTATTCCTCTTTTGGCTAGCACCATAACTAGGCAAATTGATGAAATAACAGAGGATATTGAAGCACAATTGTTAGAGGGGATTAATGAGTAACTGTGGTTCACAATCCAGGTTGACGAGTCTACCAATGCTGACAATAAGGCAACAATGCTTGTTTTGTGCAATATATTTTTCAGGAGGATGGGCATGAGAATGTGTTATGTGCACTTTTGCTGCCAACCAACACCACAGCTACAGAACTATTCAAGCCTTTGAATGATCACATATCAGAAAAACTGAATTGGTCATTTTGTGTCAATATGTGCATGGACAGAGTTGCTACCATGACTGGATGGCTTTCGGGTTTCACTACTTGGATCAAAGAGGTAGCTTCTGAATGTAAGTCTATGGAGTGTATCATCTATAGAGAAATGCTGGTTAGCCAAAAAATGTTATCTGAACTTAACAACGTTTTGCAGAATGTGATTAAAATTATCAACCACATTAAAGTATATGCCCTTAACTCACATCTGTTTGCTCAGCTCTGTGAGGAGATGGACACAGAACACACATGTCTTCTCTTATACACAGAAGTGAGATAGCTTTCTAAAGGTAGATCACTGGCCAGAGTTTTAGAGTTACTAGAGCTGCACCAGGGATTTCTTTTAGAAAAACAGTCACCCCTGGCAGCACATTTCAGTGACACAGAATGGGTCACAAAATTTGCTTACTTGTGCAACATATTCAACCTGCTCAACAGACTCAATCTGGCACTTCAGGGGAGAATGACAACTGTGCTCAAGTAGGCAAATAAAGTGGCTGCCTTCAAAGCCAAAATGGAATTATGTGAGTGACGAGTGAACATTGGAATTTCTGACATGTTTCAAGCATTAGCAAAGATTTTGAAAGAGACCAAGCCAGGGCCTGGTGCATGATCACCTATCTTAGCTTTCAAAAGAGTTTAAGCATTACTTCCAACCCAAAAGACCCCCAAACTGGGAAGGAATGGGTCTGTGAACCATTTCTGAATAAGCCAGGTGGGTCAACTGGTTGAGATCATAAATGACAGTGACCTTAAAAGTATGTTTGAGACAACTTCAAATCACCATACCTTCTGGATTAAAGTCAAGGCAGAATATCCCGAGATTGCTACAAGTGCATCAGAAAGCTTGCTGCCATTTCCAGCATCCTGTCTTTATGAAGCAGGGCTTTCTGCAGTGACAGCAACCAAAATGAGATTATGAAGTAATCTTCAGTAACACTTCAGGTGTCACTGCCTCCCATCACTCCCAGATAGAACCGTCTAGCTGGAAGAAAACAAGTCAGGGCTCCCACTGATTCTACATTATTGGGAGTTGTATAATTACCTAATCATATATTACAATGTAATAATAATAGACATAAAGTGCACAATAAATGCAACGTGCTTGAATCATACCAAAACCACCCCCCACTCCTGGTCCATGGAAAAATTGTCTTCCAAGAAACTGGCCACTGATACCAAAAAGTTGGGGGCCACTGATGTAGTGCAAAGGGGAAGGAAATAGCTAACATTTGTTGACCCCCTACTAAATGCTAACAAATCACTTTTCCCCATTTGATTAACATAACACTGTGCCATAAATATGACTTCCTACATTTCATAGGGGAAAGAATCTGGGGCTCAGAGTAGTGTAAGAACTTGCCCAAGTTTACATGCACAGACCATCCTGTGCATCTCAGACATGGACCATGGAGACAGGCAGAGCAGGCCTGGGATCTGGCTCTGCCACTAACCAGCCCTGTGACTTGGGAAACCAGTGAAAAGTAGTATCCGGGATGGTCAGTTTATTCAATCACAGATGCTATTCCAGGCGTCACTGTCCTGAATCAGAGAACGTGTTTTGTAGATGTCATTAAGGTCCATAATCAATTGCCCTTAAGTAAGGAAGGTTATTCTAGATAATCTGGGTGGACCTGATTCAATCAGTTGAAAGGATTTGAAAGCAGAGTTAAGGCTTCCCTGAAGAAGAAAGTCCATCTGTGGACCAGCTTCCCTGAGTGCCTCAAATTCCAGCCTGCCTTTCTCAATGGCCTGCCCTATGGATTTTGGACTTCCCCAACCAACCGCACAATCACGTAAACCTACACATAAAAATTCTGAATATCTCTTGCTGGTTTGGTTTCTCAGGTGGAACTCTTATACAGTGCCTCCCTCATGTGTGGTGAAGATTAATTGAAGTCATGTTATTACCAGATGGGAAGCATTTGACATGGTGCCAGGAACATTCAAACAGGTTTGAAACATGGTCGTTATTACTGTGAGGACTTGGCAAACACCACGTTAAGCCTACCTCTAGTCGGCTCTCAAGCCTGACGCTTTACCCAGCACAGACTTGGTCAATAGCTGTAGTTACCAGTTCTATCACCAATTCAATGGGACCTACCACGAACTCAGTGTGACCTTGAGCGGGCTACAAACTCAATGGGCCCTGGCTTCCTTCCTGTAAAGTGAGGGGATTGTGTACCAAATGATTTTTGTATAAACTTCCAGCTCTGATGTTGTCTGGGTCAGTTTTGACCTAATTGATCAGATTTTTATTAGGCCATGTCTACTTCCTCCAGCCACCAGACAAGATTTGTTCCGTTACTGGTACATTCAGAGCTCCTGCTTCATAAATGGCCCTCTAATTACTGGGTGGTTTATGGCCCAAGAAAATGCAAACTGAGTTTAATATTAACTTGGTCAAAGCATTCATGTCAATTTAGTCAGTGGTTCTAGGGCTCCCACTCTGCCCCAGATGATGGGCCATACAATATATTAAAAAAGCATTAAATCTGGTCCCTGCCCTTAAGGAGCACAGGGAGACCTCCAAAAATCAGATCCTACTGTGAGGGAGTAGGTAATCAAGTCTAAGCACTATAAGAGTTGAGAGTAAGGAGGCAGTGAGATCATTCTGAGCTGAAATAATCAGAAAAGCTTAGCAGAAGGGACAGGAATTTAGATAGGTGAGATGTATATGTAAGAGGTAAGGAGGAAGTTAAATCTTCCACTTTTCCTGTGCATCACACATCTCAAAATCCAATGGGTATGATTTTGGGAGCTCTTTACATTACTACTTGCCTTTGCTGGCAAAGAATCAAGAAGCAAATGCCACAAGATTTCAGGCTTTCTCTCCTATTCTCCCTGACATCCTCATTAACCACCATTGCTCTGTGCAAAGATGAGCATGCACAGTAACTTCACTACATCACACACATTTATACACACGTATCTACAGATGCCCTGACAGTGCCATCATTTGTGCATTTGGGGACTCCCGTAGTAGAATAAGTTTCATTAAAGTGGGTGGGTCCTAATTCAAGTTTCTCTTGTCTACTGCATATATCTTGCCTTCCACAAAGCAGGCCTTCAATAAATATTTAAGGAATAAATAAATGAAAGTATAATCACTCTACAGACTATGGGAGACACAAAGGGAAAGTTTCCCTAACTGAAACTTTCAATGACATTAAAACCCTAATAATGGTGAGTCTTACACTTTGAAGATTCTTTGATTTTTAATGTCAGCCCAATCTAACTCCCTTCTCTCACTTAAAAAAAATATTGCTTACATCCTACCATCAGGACCTCTTATTCAAAGAGCCATTGATAGAACCACAGCCAAAAACTTGCTGGAGCTGAACAACAACAACTAAAAAAAAACAGTGGGTGTAGGTAGAAGAAAAGTTATGCTTGAATGACAAGCAAACACCAGAAGGATTAATTTTACAAGCTCACCTTTGTGATCAGATGAAAGCAGCCTGACTTTTTAAAGACAATATTTATTTTTATCAGTTTAATAAACAACTCTTAGCAACATTGATAGTCATCCTTCATGGACAAAAACAAAGAAGGCTTATTAACTTTAAATTGTTCACTAATCTTACTTCAGTTTGTTGCCTCTTTCATGATGATATTTTGCTAAATGAGTCTTAAAAAAAAAAACTTGGTGATGTGTGTAAACAAGCCAGAAATTCTCAAGACTGTGGTCTAATGAAAGCAAATAAATAGAGTTTACAAAATAATTCAGAACACTGAAAGAGACAGTGTTTGGGATGTAAATATAGATTTCTACAAACAAGCAGCTAATAATCATAA
Organism: Piliocolobus tephrosceles; assembly: GCF_002776525.5. Lineage (NCBI taxonomy): Eukaryota > Metazoa > Chordata > Mammalia > Primates > Cercopithecidae > Piliocolobus > Piliocolobus tephrosceles. The sequence continues at coordinate 67,001,464 of NC_045440.1, forward strand.
GTCAACATTCATAAGGATCACTCTAAAGACTGGAAGTGGAAAAAATATCCTCTGGATTCAGAAGTCTCCTAGCCAATTGCAAAATAATTCTGTCTGTAGAATTCTAATTTGATGATTATTAACATTTATATTCCAACAAATTTCTGAAAACACGTATTGAGCACCAGCTACGTGCAATGGATAGTTCTTAAAACACTGCATCCAATCCATGCAACCAGTCATTACTTATTTACCAAGGATTGTACTATGAGTAGTATGGATAATGTACTGTACACATGCTGTTTTTGCCTGGTCAGCCTCTATGAATTCCCCCTTCTTCTGTTAACAATGCCTGAATTTTCCTTTGGGCAGCCACTCTATTTCACACGCTGTGCTCAATACGACTGAACTCACCCTCCTAGCTCCAGGGGTCTTCAGGTCATCATGACCTGCTCAGTCATATTTTAGCCTCAGTGATTGATTTAGAGATGGGCAAAAATACAGATTGAAATAGAGATGGATTTGGTTATATAAGCCAGGTCAATAAGACTAAATTCAATGGCAGGAGATGTTGCTCAAAAAACCTTTGACAAGAGAAGCTCTCCTCCGGTATCTTGCAAACTGTGAGGCTGTTTAGTAAGACCCTGGTTAGGAAGAGGGTGGAGAGCAAGTATGACTTTGTGATGGTGCTGCATATCTTCCACTTGCCCCAGGTCTACCCTCTCCTCCTCTCTCTCGGCTGACTACATAAACTCTTCTTCTTTGACTTCCAAATGGGCGTGCTGACAGAAAAATTGGGTTATTTATTTCCCTCTCTGTGGGGTCCCCTGGGGCTGGCTGTGTCTCACTACTGAAGGCTTCAGCTGTGTCAGGGGACTGTCTCCACACAGCTCTTGGTCTTCAGGTTCCAGCAGCCACTCTTGCTTTGCTCCTTCAGGGTTAGCTACAACAGTGTCCCACTATTACTTAATCTGGTCCTTCAATATCCCTTGAATTGCCTAAGCCCTGTCCTCATCTTTGTAAGCAGTCTTCTTTTTAAAACCCAATTGGACAGAGCCATCTATTTCCTGCCAGAACCCCAACAGATACAATGCCAGCATTTGTGTTCTGGATCTAGACATGCCTAAAGATAGTGACACTCTTGGACTCTTTTCAGTTACTCAAGTCAGTGAATGCCCTTTTTCCTTAAGCTGTTTGGTTTTTCTGTTGCTTACAACAGAGTCCTAATAGAGTCTGTTAGACTATCGAAATCACATAGACTCATACAAGACACTTTTTTAAAGTGAGAGGGCATTGTTATGGACTGAATTGGGTACTCCCCAAAATTCATATGTGGAAGTCCTAACCCCAAATACACTAGAATATGACTGTATTAGGAGATAGGATCTTTAAAGGGGTAAGTTAAAATGAGGCCTTATGGTGAGTCTTAATTCAGTATAACTGGTGTCCTTACAAGGAGAGTTGATTTGGACACAGACATGTTCAGAGGGAAGACCATGTGAAAACAGGAAGAAGGCAGTTGTCTGTGAGCCAGGACAGAGACATTAGAAGAAATAAATCCTGCTGATCCCTTGATCTGAGACTTCTAGCCTCCAGAACTGTGAAAAAGTGAACTTCTATTGTTTAAGCCACCTGGTCTGTAGTACCTTTTTTTTTTTTTTTTGAGGCAGGGGCGCAGCCCAGGCAGATTCATCCAGGCACTTATGGACTAGAACTGGGGGAGACACTTGTAGAGGCCAGCTGCTGCCTCCAGCTCTCTGAGCCAGCATGGGCTCCTAATTGTGGCTGATATCTCTCTCTCTACATTGGATCCACTTGCCTTGGCTACTCACTGGCCCATCTTCCATATTTCCCAGTCCAAAGTAACCAAAACTAGTTGACTTGGTTAACTACTGTCATTATCATTGGGTGAGACCTTTGCACAGGCCCATCTCATGGGTCTCTGGCCAGCAGTGCATAAGCTGCCTTTGGGCACTATGCCCACATCTGGTTCCACCAGTGGCTGCCTTGTGTTGGGGACAGTTCCATGATGGTTCAGTGTGTAGAACATGGTGGGGGTGCTCAGCTTCAGTGTGAAAGGGATGACAGACAGCTGGCATTTGACAAGTCCAACACTGGGTTCCCTGAGTGAGTGGCATTACTAATTACATGAAAACACCAATTCCAGCACATCCTGCTCAGATTTGGCCTTAGTTTTTACTGTGCAGCCAATTGCTCATACCAGTCACTCACAAGGCCACTCTCTTGACCTCGAGTTTTATGAGATTCCCTGGAATCCTTACCCCAGCCACTTGGCTGGCTTGAGTTAGTTTGATGTGAGTTGATGTTACTTTGAAACAAAAAAGCCTTGATTAAAATAGTTTCCAAAGGAAACCGCAATTTGGTCCAGGAAAAAGGGATCTGTTTATGAGTAAACATGAGTGTTACAGATTATTTACAGATTATTCCTGACAATGCCATCAACTGTATGACTGTGCAAGTAGTCAACTCTTCATCTAAATGAAATGGAAGGAATAACGAACAGTCAGTGTTTTCCACATCTCAGGAAGGCTGCCAGCGAGTCCGAAGAAGGTATCTCATTAGGTCTTCCACTCCTTTCTCAGGCAGGAATTCTTGTCTTCTAGTTCCTCGATCCCGAAAAGGAAAATTATTTCAAGTTTCCTGAATTGATCAATTGAATAATTGATTCTTTTTACTGCTCCATTGACTTTGCTTTCTTTACTTTCTTTTTTCTTTACTCACTTCCTGACACTTCAGAAGACAGAGGCGTCTGTTGGTACAGGATTTAAGTGGGTGCAGGATTTCAGTTTCATGATCTGTGGCACAGATACGACGGTTTAATTCATTTCTGTGTTTGGTCATTTCCCTTTTTGGGGAGGCTGTGGGTAATACATGGTGTTGGCCTGGGCTGGAACATGAGCTTGTAGGGTATTTAGGCTTTCAGGCCTGCTCTGCTGCCCAGTGACCCATCCAGCAAAATGTTTGCTCAGTGGGATTTCACAAGTACCACAGAACAGTGACTGCTTCCCCTTTTGGCACAGGATGTTGATTTTTGTTAACCTATCTCTGTTCCACCCTTATATGTTTAGTGCGGGTGCTGTTCAGCAAATATTCACTCTGTCTCCTTTCCTCACCTATATTAGGAGTATCATAATCTCTCCATTGATGTTGGGGCTGGTCATGGAGTTGTTCTGGGCAATGAATGTGAGCAGAGGCTTTGAATGTGTCTGCACCCTTTGCCTTGACTTCTCAGTCTTTTGTGTTCCTTCCTACTCTACCAATAAGAAGAGCTTGCCCCAGTTAGCCACTGTTTCTCCAATGTAGGTCCCAAAATGAGAGACTCATGGGACAGACCTGAGTCTCACCCAAAGCACAGAGCAGGGCTGCTGTAGCTGACCAGCCAACCTGTGGGCACGAAGTAAATGTTTTGGTACTGCAAACCACTGAGTTTTTTTTTTTTTTTTTTGAGACAAGGTCTCACTCTGTTGTCCAGGCTGTATTGCAGTGGTGCTATCAGAGCTCACTGCAGCCTTGACCACCTGGGATCAAACAATCCTCCCACCTCAGTCTTCCAAGTAGCTGGGACTACAAGCATGTGCCACCACGCCCAGCTAAACCCAGAAATTGTGTTACACAACATTGTCACAACAAAAGCTGATTAATTCTGCTGGTAAAGTTTCCCAAGGAAGGGAGGAATAGTTCTATTTGGGATTTAAAAGTGAGGAAGTAGGTAGGAAAGAAAGTTGAAAGACTTTTTTGGATAAGGAGGCACTCTATATCCAAAATCAGATTAGAGTATTCCAAACACCACACCCCTGAGAGATGCTAGAAATGTTTCCAAATGACTAGAGTTCAATAAAGTATTCTTTATGCAGTGTTTTGTATCAAACTTTAATAATTAGTGATACTACTAAAACTCAGGCAATGATATGCAGAAAATGGAATCTGGACCCCTTCCTCACATTATATAAAAAATTAACTCAAGATGGATTAAAAACTTAAAAACTACAAAAAAAAAAAAAAAAAACCCAGAAGAAAATCTAGGCAATACCATTCAGGACATAGACACAGGCAAAGATTTTATGATGAAAATGCCAAAAGCAATTACATCAAAAGCAAAAAAATGGACAAATCGGATCTGATTAAACCAAAGAGCTTCTGCACAGCAAAAGAAACTATCAGAGTGAACAGACAGCCCACAGAGTGGGAGAAAATTTTTGCAATCTTTCCATCTGACAAATATCTAATATCCAGGATCTACAAGAAACTTAAACAAATTTACAAAAAAAAACAACCCCACTAAAAAGTGGGCAAAGGGCATGAACAGTCACTTCTCAAAAGAAGACATACATGTGGCCAAAAAAAAAAAAAAAATGTGAAAAAAAAAGCTCAACATCTCTGATCATTAAATGCAGATCAAACCCACAATGAGATACCATCTCATGACAGTCACAATGGAGATTATTAAAAATTCAAGAAACAATAGATGCTGGCATGGTTACAGAGAAAAAGGAATGTTTTTACAGTGGGGATGTAAATTATAGTTCAACCATTGTGGATGACAGTGTGGTGATTCCTCAAAGACCTAGAGGCAGAAATACCATTTGACCCAGCAATCCCATTACTGGGTATCTTCCCAAAGGAACATAAGTTATTCTTTTATAAAGATATGCATACATATGTTCATTGTGGCACTATTCACAATAGCAAAGACATGGAATCAACCTAGATGGCCATCAGTGATAGTCTAGATAAAGAAAAGGTGGTACATATATACCATGGAATACTATGCAGCCGTAAAAAGAAACAAGATCATGTCCTTTGCAGGCACATGGATGGAGTTGGAAGCCATTATCCTCAGCAAAGTAACACAGGAACAGAAAATCAAACACTGCATGTTCTCATTTATAAGTGGGAGCTGAATGATGAGAACACATGGACACATGGCAGGGAACAACACACACTGGGGCCTGTTGATGGGGGGTGAGGGGGAGGGAAAGCATCAGGCAGAATAGCTAATGGATGTTGGGCTTAATACCTGGGTGATGGGATGATCTGTGCAGCAAACCACCACAGCACATGTTTACCTATGTAGCAAACCTGCACATCTTGCACGTGTACCCCTGAACTTAAAAGTTGAAGGAAAAAAACCCCAGGCAATAATATAGTCCCAGACAAGATTCTATAATAAATAAATACTGGGCCAGTCATGGCGGCTCATGTCTGTAATCCCAGCACTTTGGGAGGCCCAGGCGGGTGGATCACAAGGTCAGGAGTTCAAGACCAACCTGGCCAACATAGTGAAACCCCATCTCTACTAAAAATACAAAAAATTAGCCAGGCGTGGTGGTGTGTGCCTGTATTCCTAGCTACTCGGGAGGTTGAGGCAGAAGAATAGCTTGAACCTGGGAGGCAGAGGTTGCAGTGAGCCAAGATTACACCATTGCACTCCAGCCTGGGGGGACAGTGCAAGACTTCATCTCAAAACAAAACAAAACAAAAATAAAAACAAAAAAAAAAACAACAACAACAACCACACACACAAAAAAGCAAGAAATAGCTTGGGAATCAGCTAGAGATATAGAATCCTAATAAATGTTAGAATCTTATGTTCTAGAATGACCTATGTTAGATCATTTTTATGCAGAATACACAAGTATTAAGGGCACATTTTCAACTGTGTTTTTATTATAAATACCTTGAAGATAATTGTTAAAACAGACATCTGAGACAAAAATTAACTTTTATATTTATAGAACAAGATTGAAAAGTTACTTGTTCATTTTTTCAGCCAGAAGTTTGCACCTGTTAAGATGATTATAGATAGAATTAAAATCCTTATCATAACAGAGTTATTAGAGTCTGCCAATAATGGATTAACCAATAATAACATTGATATTTATTTCACTCCGATACAAACTATATATTTAATTTCACGTTAAGCAACATATGATGCAACAAAATACCAACATAACAAAATAATTCAGACTTACCCATGGAGTTTGTTTTCACAGGAGCTGATCTACGTTCAGTGACTGCAAACCACGTGAGCAAGTTTCACTTGTGTTTCTAAGAGACATGTTTTTAAATAACATTTATTTTTTATTTTTTCCTGGCATTAACTGGGGACAATCTTGCCACAATTTTACTTTACAAAACTACAAGGAAGGAACACTCAATTTGATGTTCATGTAAAATATAATTACCCACTTTTCTTCCTTTACAACATGTACTCCAGAGACAGGATGCCAAGCCAGAGGCACATAACGCACTGCCTGTCATTAATAGCAAGTACATGCTTTTGAAATGATTTCACAGTAACGCTTATTCAAAATATCCTTTATTTGCTTTTCTGACTATTTTATGAACATTATAGCCCCTCAACAAGTATTGCCTGTTTCAAAGCAATGATATAAATAGGAATTTATTGAATTAAAAAGTTCACTAGGTACAATTATAAATAAGTATTATAAATTTTAACATGTACAAAGTGTCATCTCTGCCCATGACTCTCAAGGTGGTCATGCTGGCAGGCTCATGGTCCCTGTCAGGATTGCAGAGAGCTGGGAGAAGCGGTTCTTCACCTTGCCCTAAAGAAGTATCACTCATCCTTCGAGGCTCTTCTCAAAGACCACATGCTAAATGAAGTCTTACTTGTGTTTCCCAAGAAAAGATGACCTCTTCCTTCTTTAAATCCATAGAGCATCTATAGCTAATAATAGTAAAAAATGACACTGCTTTGTCATTGAGAACTTCCACTATGCTTCAACCATGCTAAAGTCTACAGTCGGTGTCTCCTTTCTTCTTTGCAGCACTCCTGCAAGGAAGGTATCATTCTTTCCTCTTTATAGATGAAAAAATTGGGCAAGGATTGGAATTCAGGCTGTAACTGCAAAAATAGTAGTCTTAACAATGCTGTTTTCACACTTGATTTGCAGTTGAGTTGTGTGTGACTTTTGTCTCCCTGCTCTTGGGGGAGTTCTTCCAGCAGGTACTACTGTGACCCTTTCTATCCCGTGGGAGTGTTTTGCATACTAAGTAGTCAACAAAAATAAATACTGTATTTCTTTCTTTTCTTTTTTCTTTCTTTCTTTTTTTTTTTTTTATTTTGAGACAGTGTTTGGCTCTGTTGCTCAGGCTGGAGTGCAGTGGGGCAATCATAGCTCATTGTAACCTCAAACTCCTGGGCTCAAGTGATCCCCCTTACCTCAGTCTCCTGACTAGCTAGGACCACAGGTGCATGCCACCAGCCTCAGATAATTTTTAAAAATTTTTGTAAAGATGCAGTCTCTCTCTGTTGTCTGGGCTGATCTCCAGTTCCGGGCCTTGGCCACCCACAGCGCTGGGGTTACAGGCCTGGCTCTGGTGTCTGGCCAATACTGTATTCCATATATTCCAAACAGCAGTCCCTTTTTCTACATTTAAGCGTCTCTTAAATTGGAACATGTGTTCAATTGATGCCTTGATTTATATGGTAATCTTTTCTTCTTTTCTTTTCCTAAAAAGCTGTTATTAGCTCTTAGTTATCTCCTAACCAATTTAATCTTAGAATCAAGGAGTAGTTATGGAAATAAACTGGGTAGAACTCACCCTAAACTGCTCAGAGAAAAGATCAAGGTAGATTTCTTTAGGTTTCTTAATGCTAGAAGAGTATTAAGCACAGGGGGAATTCAGAGGATAATCCATCTGAAAATAAAAGGGAAGGTGATCAGAGGTGACTTAGTAAAAATGAAAAGTCAGTGGTTTCAAGGGAACATACAGATGACAGCAAGATCTCACGAGGAGAGGACACTTCCAAACACTTGCTTTCCTGTGATTCCAACACCAAGGTAAGCCAGAAACACAGCTGGAGGGTAACTGGAGGGATTCTGAGTCCATCTGACCCTGAACTACACATACTCCATTCCCCGATATCCTGGCAACAGCATTATAGTGAGAAAGATCACATTAAAATGCTGCAAACAGTCTTTGAGGCAAGGACGTGGGTAGTCTGTCTTCTAGCTGTAGCTTGAGGAAATCCTGGGAGAATTTGGTAGTGACGCCGTGAAGGGAAGTGATTAAGTATAAAATGATTAACAAGCCTGTGTTCTTTTATCTCCTCCTTGTCTTGTTTCAGACATCCGTCTTATGGCTTGAGAGGAAATGCAGTAGATTATTATTATTTTTTCCATTAGCTTAGCTTGGAAGAGAAGAGAGAACTTTAAGTAGCCGTGCTGGGGAGAGGGGCTTGGGGTTCAGGGAGGTTTCTTGTTTTTATGAATAGAAAAGACTTGAGAATGTTTTTATGCTGAGAAGGAAGAGCCAGAAAAGAGAGAGAGAGAGAGAGGGACTGTGGTAGAAATTAGTTAAAGGGAATAATTGAAGGAGCAAATTCTCAAAAGTAGCAGTATTAAATGGGGGCTCAGGTCACATAGAGAAGTATTAGCCTTGGTCTGAAAGAGAATGCCTTTCCACTGAGCTGCAGGAAGGTGTTAAGAGTGGGCATAGATGTAGATGTATTTAGAGTAGGGTAGGTTTGGAATTGAAAATGGGAATAGTTAATGGTTTCTGAGTTTTTCGCAGAGGAAATGAGGCTCACTGCTAAGAATGAGAAGCACACAAATGAAAGGCTTCCAGAGATTGGTGAGAGTTTGCAATGACTGTGCAGTGGACAGTGAGAGAACTGCCCTGTGCTGAGGGCATAATTGAGGTTGGAGACTGTCTTGGTCCATTTATGCTACTATAGAAAAGGACCACAGGCTGGGTCATTTATATATAACAGGATTTTGTTTCTCACAGTGCTGGAGGCTGGGAAGTCTAAGACCAAGGCACCGGCCTTGGTGAAGACTGCTTTCTGCTTCCAAGGTAGTGCCTTATAGCCACATCCTCTGGAAGAGTCAAATGCTGTGTCCTCACATGACAGAAAAGCAAAAGAGTAAAAGTGCCTCAGCTAGTTTCCTCCAGCCCTTTTATAAGGCACTAATCCATTCATGAGTGACACGGTTTGGCTGTGTCCCCACTCAAATTTCATCTTGAATTGTAATCCTAATAATCCCCACATGTTGTGGGAGGAATCCAGTGGAAAGTGATGGGATTATGGAGGTGTTTTCCCTCATGCTGTTCTTGCGATAATGAGTGAGTCTCACGAGATCTGATGGTTTTATAAGCGTCCAGCATTTCCATTTCCCTTGCTTGGACTCGCTCCATTCTGCCACACTGGGAAGAAGGTGCCTGCTTCTCCTTTGCCTTCTGCCGCAACTGTAAATTTCCTGAGGCCTCCCCAGCAATGCGGAACCGTGAATCAATTAAACCTCTTTCTTTATAAATTACCCAGTCTCGGGTATCTCTTCAGAGCAGCGTGAGGACGAACTAATACAATGAGTGATTTAGTCATTCTGCAAAAGGACCCACCTCTCAATACCACCACAATGAAGATTAAGTTTCAACATATGCATTTTGTAGAACTTTCAGACCACAGCAGAGACCACTTGTACTTGGCGTGGTCTTTATGGCATTATGTGTTTCTGCAATTGTGACTATTTGGGGGTAAAGAAAAAGGAGAAGAGACAGATTTCTACCATAGGTGGAGAAAGTAGAAAAGTTTTCTGAGACAGGGACTCACTGGGAAAGCTAAACCAATATTAGCTGCAATCTTTGGGAATGTAGGTCTTCACAGTGTGTCTCATGTTTGGTTTAAAGCACTTCCAAAATATCAGACAGTTATGTCTGAATGGAATCACACAAATGTATCACAAAGTCAAATATAACTTTTTTTTTTTTTTTTTAGTTTCTAAAATGTGTGGGTTCTTGGTCCTATATATAACTTTCTGTTCTTCAGAGAAGAGCCACATAGAAAAGGCAGGCACTGGTCTTAAAGGGATCACCTTATAGGATCTAAACCAATACATCCCTTACACTTTACTTACAATACAGCATAAAATGCCTCTGCTAATGACTTGAGCATTGTATTTCTTGGATCTATGATCACTTATTATTTTAACCTTTCAAAGCCAATACTTTTAGAGCATTCAACTCAAACTACTTTTATTGGCCTGGAAATGTTTTTTGCAGTTTGGCTGACATTTTCTTTTAATAATGTCATTAACACTCCTTAAAAATGAATTCTGTTGGGGTATATAGTACTACCTTTGTTTTAAGAAAACGTTATGATTTTGTGTGTACGTGAGGTGGGTCCCGTAGCTACAAACATTAGCAGTATGTTTCTGATTCAACAGAAAGATCTTTCTGATTCTATAGGCACACTTTCATTTCTATTAAGCATAAGAATTTGGTTGGTAAAAATTCCTGAATTTAGATGTACTTTCTCAGGATTACATTGAATTCTCAACATCTTTTACGAGAGAGTCCAACTTCAGAGTCACTAGGATTAATTAAAATCTCTACTGCTTAGTCTGTTTATATTCCTTACCTACTTTGTAGATTTAGCTCTGGTAACTGTTGTTATGCTGACACTGGTTTCCAGTGGGTCACTGAAATCAAATTAATGCAGGCATCTGAAAAGTCAGACATCAATTGTGTTCATTTTCATTTTCCTTATTTTAAAAGGTACAAAATAAGGAAAAGTGATTCTATTTAACCTTGAAGAGTCCTGAATGGATGGACATAGACTACGAGCATTTTAGTGGAAAAATAAAAATTATTTGTAGAAAACATCCTAAAAAACAAAAACCAAAAGCAAAGTAAGAACAAAATTCCTTCCTATACCAATTCTTTTCTGAATATGTAAAGACCCAAGGTCCAAACTCCATTTCCTAGGCCTTTGGAAATGCCTTTAGAGTGTACTCAATACTGTACATTCTGTACTACTATCAAGAGCACTCTATACTGTACATTCAATTTCTTTGTCCAAGTGCAGTAGCTCTCAAAGTCTAGTGTCTACCATCAGGCCTAAGAACCTGCTAAAAATGTCAAGGCTTGAGACTCACTCTAGATATCCAAAACCAGAAACTTGATGGGTGAGGCCTGCAATTTGTGTTTTAACAAGTCCTCAGCTGGGCACGGTGGCTCACTCTTGTAATCCCAGCACTTTGGGAGGCTGAGGCAGGTGGATCACGAGGTCAGGAGTTCAAGACCAGCCTGGCCAAAATGGTGAAACTCCGTCTCTACTAAAATTACAAAAAATTAGCCGGGCATGGTGGCGATGGAGGGGGTGGGTGCCTGTAATCCCAGCTACTAGGGAGGCTGAGGCAGAAAATTGCTTGAACCCGGGAGATGGAGGTGGCAGTGAGCTGACATTGTGCCACTGCACTCCAACCTAGGCGACAGAGTGAGACTCCATCTCAGAAAACAAAGCAAACAAACAACAACAAAAAAACCCAAAAACAAGTCCTCCAGGCACTCCGTTGGTTTGCTCTAAAGTTTGGGAACTTCTGGCCTAGAACATTGTTCTCAAGTATTTGTGTACACCTACACCACAAGCTCCTGGAGGAGCTTGACTTAACACGAGTCTCTCACTCAGTCCCTGAGATTTGGAGGCAGTAAATGAAGGAAGCTGTGTAGGAATCTGCATATATATATATATATATATATATATATTCTGTAGAACACAATTTGAGAAATTCTGCCTTGAAGTGGAATTTAAATGTTGACAAAATTAGCATTTCCCCCCACAAAATCCTTCTCCGTAACTGAGCAAAAACCTTTGAACTCTGACTTACAAATATCTATAACTTTCACTCAGCCTGCAGAATGCCTGCTTCTGAAGAGGTGTGCAGGCTTCCCTCATCATTGCCGTGGGGGCCTGGAGCCTCTGTGTGCTCCAGATGTGAGGCTTTGCCTGACTCTGCTACAGGTGTGCACCTGTGTCATCACAGGGACATATGCTCAAGGGATGCAGCATAATCCACACCTCCACAGAATGTACAGCATTGAGTATGCTCGGCTAAGACAAAACACAAGGAAAGATGTCATCTTTATTTGCCCTGAGATGATAGTTGGAGGAAGACTGTTAGAGCAAAGAGGCCTTGATCCCTGCATATCCTGCCAGGGAAATACCCTCTTCTAAGCAAGGTGACCTTTCAAGCAAGTTTTGAGAATTACTGATTTAGAATGTAAGGTATGCATAAATATATCTAACTGTGATTTGGGATCAGACACACACTGCATTTCTTCTTTCCATTGAACCTTTTATAGATCAGAGGCGAAAAAAGAGATTTTTTTTTTAATGTAGAAAGGTGAAGTTTGTGATGGCAAAAAAGGGTATTAATTGTGATTTTATTAAATCAGTCATGTGTTTTCTTCAAGGTATTGGGACCAAATTAATGCATTCATAACATTACTTTGTTTTCATTGTATTTGTTTTTATTGTCATCTGACATTTAAGACAATTAATACTGTATTTCTACTTATGTTAATAATAAAAAAAAACTTTAAATAATTTTATTCCAGTAAAATGCGTGAATTAATTTAAAGGAAAAATGTTAAGTAATTATTAGTGCAGATGGCAATATTTTGAAGATGCCACATGAATAATCAAAGTGTGGGAAATGCACATTATTTTCTTGAGTTCAGCATAATCCATTTTAACACTTTTCCAGTGTTGAGCTTTATATTTGTTTTCTGTCATAAACAGTGCTTCAAAAAAACCTCTTGTAGCTAAATATTTTTCATATCCATAATGGTTTTCTTAGGAGAATTCACAGATGTGGAATAGTTGAATGGAAGGGCAATAATTATATTATTTTAAAGTTTAAAATTGGTGTCCATTAACCATTTCCCTAAGTTTTTATGAAGACATTTAGGAAGTCAGTAAAGCAGCATTTATGACCTATGGGAATACTTTCTTCCTTGTTACTCAAAGCGTTGCTTAAGGCAGTGGCCTTCAAGTGTGTTCTGGGACCAAATGGCAATTTCTCCCCAACCAGCCAAGGCATGTGGTGGGGAAAAGGCTTGGTGGAAGATCTGGTTTGTAGTTAATGTTAAGTAACCTTTCCACTTAATTAGCTTTGTGATATCGTGCAAGACACAACTTCTCTAAGCTGTAATTTTCTCATCCATAAAATTATACTAAAAATAATACTGTTTATCTCACCAAGTTGTGAAGATTAAATAGAGTGATATATGTGAAAATAGCTTGTAAATGAAGCATGATGTAAAATGTTATCAGTATTATAAAAGCCCAATATATGTTCTCCTCTTGAGAGATTCTTAAAGCATAATTCTCTGACTTCACAGATACGTCGTCTCATGCAATTCAGATAATTTTTTAGTACCATATGGGGTTAGTGTCTAGAAAAAAATGAAGGATATGAAAGAATGAAGAACGAAGTTCCAGTGAGACGCTATTTCTTTACAGATTGCTCCTCCCTGTCCCCTACACAACACTAGAACCTGGTATAGCGCTGTAGTCAATACTGTGTGTGTGTGTGTGCGGGTGTGTGTATGTTTTAGACAAGGTCTCATTCTGCCATCCAGGCTGGGGTGCAGTGGTGCAATCTCAACTCATTGCAGCTTAGACCTCTTGGGCTCAAGCGATCCTCCCCCGTCAGCCTCCTGAGTAGTTAGAACTACAGGCATGCACCACTACGCCCTGCTAATTTTTGTATTTTTTGTAGAGATGGGATCTCACTATATTGCCCAGCTGGTCTCAAACTCCTGGGCTCAAGTGATCCTCCCACCTCAGCCTCCCAAAGAGCTGGGATTACAGGCATGAGCCACCTCGCCCTGCCAACACTAACTCTGGACTTTTGTTTGAGTTTTGCTGCTTATCATCAAATCTCAATGAAAATATTAGTTACTCAGAAGTCACCTTACTTGTTAATCTAGAATTGGTCTGGTGGCTTAGGATTTCTGAGTCTGGGCTAGGACCAGAGCCAGCCACTCCTGGCATCTACGTTGCTGGGGAAACTAATGATCTTCACTGAGACTCTGTTCTCTTCCCATAATGTACATTACCCAAATGGTCTCTTGTCATGGGTGGATTCAGGTAAAAATTGTCTGATGAGCTGCATACCAGAAAACTGTGATGTAGACAAACTCCAGAGAGCAGAGCAAGATCTGAGTGCAGCGTGGTCAGAATGGCAGAGGCTGACACTGAGAGCACCTGGGCTCTAGAATCAGCTCTGTCACCTCACCACGTGGGGCCTCAGTTCCTTATCAGTAAAAAAAAAAAAAAAGGAGTTAGATGAGAATCTGGTCATGAGCTAGTCTTCTAGGTCTCTCCCCACAGTTAAGATCCCATAATTCTGCAGGTCAGTTTATAACCTGCAAGGGGATCCTTCCCTTAGGGCCCTCACAAGGTTTTGAATGGTAGAGCAAGTGGAAATGGGGGAATGTCCTTCCCAACCTCCCGCCGTGGGCAGGAAAGGAAGTGCTGTCCAGGAGGGCCTTAGCTGGACCATCTGGGGGAATGAGGATTCCACTCTGTGACATCACAATATCCAGCCCAGGTTTGACCTTGACAACCGGGAAGGAGAAATAACAGGAGGTGCAGTTACTGATATAGCCAAGGTGGGACGCTGCTGGAGGGAGCTAGAAGGGATCAGCCAGCCATGCCTCCAGTTCAGGTATGTGATATTGCTAAGCTCGGAAGAGGACTTGCCAATGTCTAAAGGAAAAAGAGAAGAGATCTCAAGGCAAGTGTGTCTCCAAGCTTAGGAAGAACAGTATAAGCACAGATAGCGTGTGCCCCAGCTGTGTTAGGGTAATGTAAGTTTCCATAGGAGCAGAAGCAGAGCTGGGTGCATCTTGCCAACAGCCAGTCTGCTTGTCATGAAGCTGGATGGTGGGGAAATTTCTGAGGCTGTAGTCCACTTGTGCTGCTGGTGATATATTTCTATATAGAGGTGTTTTTCTTTCAATAGCTTCTCCCCAGAATGACAGGGAAGAGTAAACAAAAATAAGTTCACTGAAGGAAGTATTTTAATAGAAGCCAGTACAAAAACAAACAAAAGTAATAAAAGGTGAAAAGTTATATTATGGGTTAGCAAGCAAGACTGACTCTAAGGTCGAGTTTTGAAAGTTCAAACCTTGAAAGGCAAAAGGCCACCCCAATAAGCAGTAAAAGAGAAGGGGCTTTTGGTTGAGAAGTAAGTAAAACAGTTCTGCTGGAACCATATACGGGACCCCCCACCCAGCTCCCAGCAACTCCCGCCAGTGAAATCATTGCTGGGGATGCGGACAGTTCTGTTTTCTTTACCTTGCCTTGGGGTTTTGGCTTCTACAATACTTGTTTCTTCCTGGAGTCTTGGGGCCCCGAGAGGCTCTCAGTGACAGCAAAGAACTGTTCTGTTTACGAGTGGGGCGGAGCACGGGGCCAGCGCCAGGCCGTGACTCATCCCCATGTGGACTCCCTTGGGTCTTAGCACACTGCAACCCCGGAGTTGGAGCACCGGACAGTTCAGGCAGGCAAGCTGAGCTCTGCCTGCAAGGTCAGAGGTGATGGCGATGCTCCCTCAGTGGGAGCAGGAGTCCATGTTCTGACAGGTAGGTCAGTTACCCACAGGGGACCCAAATAACCATCGACAAGAGGAGGAGGATATGGAATCTCTATCCACAGGACACAATTCTAACTCTCCTTGACCTCTAACACATCACGAATACATATGTCACAGCAGTAAGGCCAATACTCTCACATTCTATGAAAGTAGTAATAGTTCCCACAGCATGTAAAACTGAGAGATCCAGATAAAAACAAAATACACTTGCACATTAACTTTATAGCACACATTCAACTGCTGTACAGAAGTCACTGTGATTTTCACAATTGGGTTATGATCTAATCATAACCACTTAAGACCTTAAACATTAAAATCTCATTGGTCCAGTTTTTAGGCTTCCTTCCTTGATAGCCATTGAAAACTAAGTTTAAGCTGAACCTCAGATAATACCCACAAAACACAGAAAGTCCTAACTCATCTCCATTTGCATTTATGGACTGTAACGTTCCCTGACCCTTGTGTTAGTCACATGCTGCTGCAGCCTGTCACATACTGCAGAATTTTAGAGTCGGAGGGGAACTAGAAGATCATCCATTCCACAGCTTCATTTCCAGAAGGAGAAACCAGACAGAGAAGTGTCTCTGCTAAAGGTATCAAGCTAGTTAGTGCTGGGGACTCAAGTTTAAGCCCCCTCACTCTCAGCCTAGTGGCCTCTCCAATACACTCTGCCCCACAATGAATGAACGTATTGGTTCATATTTGAACTAACTCTTTGATTTTCTAAGTTAGAATATTCTAAAAAGAGGAAATCTCGTTTATCACTTTGGTGTGGTTATCGGTAAAAGCAGGTATTCTCCTAGCCTCTGCAGCTCCATACAAAATAAGCTTTGGTTAATGACAAGAAAAAGCACCAAAGACCCCATTCAAAAGACTGAGATAACAGTGAAAATAAATCCAGGGAAACTGACTAGCTACTGTAAATTGAGGGCTGATTAGAAGTAATCTTTTTTTTTCTTAAAAAAAATTATGCAATTTGCCAGATTTTTACTTTATAATAAATATATAGTCTTCCTGTGGCCTTGTCTTTTCCAGTTTAGGTAGACAATACTTTGTTTATGAGCATGTGTGTGTACACCCTTGAATGTACAGATGAGTAAACACTTTATCTGGCAGGTGTGGGGCTGGCTATTACATCCATCTGTGGTAACTGACCTACCCTTACTTACCTAATATATCTTCTATATGAGACTTCTCTGACTTATCCAACGAATTAATATTCTATTTGGAATTAACATGATAGTATAGGAGGAGCCTCCTTAGACTTGTCCAGGGTTTGGCATACATGATGCTATGTATGTATTGCATCCATAATTAATCTGCAAGTTTGAGCCGGGGCAGTCCCTGGGTGCAGGTACTCAGCGTTTTTCCAATTAAATTCATTGCAAATATATTAATATCAGTCCAAAGATCCAAATTCTGAAAGAAAATGAAATGAACTGAAGAATGTTTTAATATAAATAGAGACCTAATTTTTATAGTCATCAGCGCCATCATTACCTTTAGAGAAGTCTGATAAGTATTTTCTAGGCCATTAGATTGTTTTTTAGCCAACTAAAATGTGAACTTCCCATAAGGATTTTCCATATGTTTCTGGTTTTATATGCAGATTGCCTTTAATAAAAGATAATTATGAAGCAATTACCAACAAGAAGGAGCATAAGAAATACCATTCCATCGTGGCATAGGCTTTAAACAGTTGTTGTAATGGCTTTCAGCTTCCATATTAATTTTAAAAGTTGTGTAATACATTGAGTAATTTTACACACACCACGCCATGTAACTACGGGAGAAAACTAGTTGTGAAAAACTGAGGGATAAAAGAAGTTTAAGTTTCAGAATTCTTCATTGTGGTTTTGAAGTATCAAATCTCTCCAGTAAAATGAAACACAGGTATGCCAAGTAAACTTTTGAAATGTTTTCTCTTGAATTACTGGAGAAGATGCAGCCTTGACAAATTTTATTTAAGAGACTTGGAAGGAAAAAAAGCAAAGGAAGCTACCTCTCTGAAGATCCTGAGACAGCAGAGTCTCCTCTTGCTGCCATCCCCTGAGGCACCTTGGCAAGCGGCCACGCTGGATCTCTGACACGCGCAGGACACTGCCTGTCATCCCAGCCCAGTACCCATGCCCACTCTCCCAAGAATTGTGCAACAGGGCCTTTGTAACCCGAGGCCCGTGAAGTCTGTGGCAGAATGTGACCCAGAGCCAAGGGGCGTTGGTGCCACCAGGGCTGAGAAGGAGCTCTCCTGCTGTTTACCCTGCTATCCCGTGGGAACCTCAGAAGGGGGAAGGTATGCTCTAAAATGCATGGGGAGTCAAGTCCTTGGCACAGCTGTGAAGCAAGCACTCTAGTGAGTGCCTTTTCCCATCATCTTTGTTGACCTCCAGAGGCATGCTTCATGCTACTCCAGAGAATAGAACCCGATGTGCTTTAATTTTTATTGTATTTGTATAAATATACGGGGTACAAGTGCAATTTTTAAAAATGCATAGATTGTGAGGTGGTCAAGTTTGGGCTTTTAGAATACCCATCGCCTGACCTACTCATCCTCCTTTCAAGCCACACCTCCTCCTCCTCCTCCTCTTAATTGTGTCTCCTACTGAAAGCTACCAAGTTGTGGTCCCATTATTCCAATGTCCTGTAAGGGTAAAGGGCATCCTGCTGTCCAAGGAGCAGGGATCCATATTATATGTGATGTGGATGGTAGAGTGCCAGGCACTGGTAGCAGGACAGCCCCAGAAATCTTTGAGATTCATTGATTTACAAAACCAGCTTCCTGCCTCCTCTCCTCACCTCTCCCATAGACATCATCCTCCAATATGACAAGTACACAATCTGGCCACCATAATACTTGGGGTTGTTCCGTCTCTTCTGCCTGGGGAAAATGTCATGAGCTGAGTCATGAATACTCTCCTTTTAAGTTACCCACACATGATGGGTACACACATGATGGGCCATTATTATGGCCACACAAATGGAGCTCTAACCAATAGGAAGTGAAAGATTCACTCTCAGTCTTGCCATTTGAGTGGCGCCGAGTACTACGGCGTGTAATTCACTATAAATGACAAGTTCCACGTTTTTATATTACCAATACTGTTGATCACAAAAGGTGGTCTCAGGAAAATGGACGTTTTAGCCAGTTGAGAAGACAACTTCCTTGGCACCTAGAAGACCAGTATTCTCGTCCTTTCAAGTATATTTAGAATGCAAAATCATTATTACTACAAGAGAGGGAAAGGTTTTTTTTAAGTTAGGATATGTTCCTCTGCATGGTAGGAACTGGCGCTATCTCCCTCCCTACATCGACCTTATTTCCTCTCATACCATGTCCTTTCAAGGAGGTTGTTTTCCAGTCTCCTTTCTATGCCAAATGAATTCAATGTCAGTTTCAATCCAATTTGTACTTTTAAAAACTTAATATGCACCTGGGACTGTACTAGGCATTGTGACAACAGCAAAATAAAATGTTTGACATAAGTTGGGCTCTTTAAGAGTTAAGAGTTTAGTTAAGGAGACAAGATGTACACCTGCAAAGAGTTCAAAAGCAAAGAGGAAACTACAAAACTATGTGAAAAATGTGCGCACTGAGAACTTCAAAGTGCCCCAGGGGCTCAGAGCGAAGAAGCAGTGTTGTCTGGAGTGTTCAGGTTGCTCATGAGGGCAGGTCAGCACTGAGACTTGGGAGGAATCTTGAAAGGAAGAGAAACAGAGTATGACTGATTGACACAAACTTAGGGAGGAAAACAATTTCCTAGTGAAAATTTTGGCCCTGGCACAACCACTCTTCTCCCACTCACCGGCGCTCATGTCCACTCTCCCTGAGCTTTGACGACTCGTTCTTGGCATGCAAAGCAAACAATTCACATTGCTTCATTGGGATATGAAAAAGAGGAGTCATGGAAACACAAGGACACCAGGAAGGACAAAATGAACTCTAACAGGTGGTTTCCATGAACAGCCCTGCATGCTGAAACCAGGGCTGTGTCTGACTTTAATTATGCTTGTGGGCTTCTAGAGCCTACACCCTGAAGTCAACATGTTCCAAAACCAACTCATTATCTTCCCCAAACCTGCTCCCCCTTTGTGATTCCCACCTCAGCCAATGGGCCTCACCATATTCCCAGTTTCTCTGGCGAGGATCTCAAGTCCCCTCTGATACCTGAGTCACTCTCTACTGCTGCATTCGGTCACTGAGCATTGAGTTTAGGGGGTTGGATCTCCACATCTTTTCCGAACCCATTGCCTCAGCCAGTTCTTCCTGCTGCCACCCTGGTCTGGACCCTCATCTCCTTATCTTCCTCTAAGGTCACTCATCTCTCCAGCCCCATTCCTCTGCACTCGTTGGCCACACCTTTGTAAAATAGAAATCAGCATTCCCCAGTTTCAAGTTTTTCCCATTGTTTGTAAAACAAGGACTAAACTCCTTTGCTTGGTTTTCAAGGCCTCTCACCTTCTCTAGCTTCACTGGACCAAGCCTCTCCCCTTGGCCACCCATTTACCCATTCCTCCCCACCTCTTATGCACCAGGCAGATCTGTCTGCCTTCAATTTTCCAGCTTGCCCAGTACTTTTCTTGCCTCCATGGTCTTGCTCATGCAATTTCTTCAGCTTTTCTGATAGTTGAACTCCTAATGCAGCCTCCTCCGGGATTCCCACTTCCCAGGGGCCACTGCTTCCTACCTCCATCATTTGTGACACTTTCCTGACATTTAAAAAATTTTAACCCTTTGTGCTGAAGAAGTGAGCCAGGTGAGATTGGGAGACCAGGGCGAAGGGAGTAGAAGAATGTTTTGAGACAGGGAAGAGCATGTGTAAAGACTCAGAGGACAGACAGAATGGTGTGTTCATGGAGCTAAATGTGCATAGTAGTTAGTAGAAACTGGGTTTGAGTGGACAGGATGGCATTGGGAAGAAGTGGCACTGGAGGCAGGGGCAAGTCCTAGGGACTGGCCCTGCTAAGAAGCTGGACTTTTAGCTAAAGATCAACAGGCAAGTTTGAAGAGTTATCAGCAGGGCAGTGATGGGATAATATTTGCATTTTAAAGGAATTAGTATATGGGGACCAGAGAAAGACTGGAGAAAGGACTGTCAGTTAGAAGTCTGGCAGGAGATAATAAGCTTGTTCAAGGGTAGTGACCAAGTTCACTACCTCTATTCAAGAAACAGGAAGAGAGTGGACTTAAGAGAGAGCTTTAGAAAGGAGGCGTGATTAGGCCTGGCTAATTGATCAGCATGGTTTAAATGGAGAGGGTGAGAGAAGGGAGACACCTGGGTTTCTGGCATGGCCTAGAAATGATACTGTCCATGGCACAGCATCACTTCCTGCTGATGCCCTCTAAAGAGACTGGATCTCTCTCTCCCTTCTCAGGGATGAAACTTTTGACAGTGAGAGTGGGGGTGGTCGACAGTTCCTCAGACATTTGCTTCGGAGAAGACACTTCCAGTTGATATGGGGCCTGGATCTCATTCATTTGTTACAGTCTCCAGGGCAACTAGTTATTCAATAAACCTTGGTGAATAAACAACTGTGCCTATAAATACTGTTCCTGGTAGTCTTCCTGCTATGTTTTCTAAAAAATATTGGGCATTTTATCTTTTATTGCCCTTCATAGTGTAAATATAATGGAGCCTGTCTTCCTCTCCAACTCAGATTTCAGTTGAAAGTCTTCGTTAGGAGGCAAGTCTTCTGCCAGCTGGGTTATTTGATAGCCTTCATAGTCTTCACGGTGCTTCTTGATGGCTATTTAATATCTGGTAGCTCAGAGTTATCACCAGAAAATCAACTGTGTCTTTTGACACCATCCCGGGCCAACAGTCCCCTTCCTACATCTTCCTTTCTCTTCAAAGTCATGGCCTATACAACAAAAGATTAAAATCCCCTTACATCCTTTATTCCTACCTAGAACCTTAAAGAAACTAAACATACCATGTCTTCTGACTGCATCTTTTCTTATGAATCACTTCAAGGCATACTCATATTGTCAGAAAGTAGTTCATCTCCAGAATCATGGGTCACGATCGACTTGCCCTGTTCCTCCCCTGCCACCACTGCCCCCTTCCTCTATTGGTAAGTCCACTTACCAATGGTGGTGAGGTCTTCTTTTCCTCCTCCACCTGTAGTCTGTGCTGTTGTGGCATGTTCTTTTTTTTTTTTCTTTTTTATTTATTTATTTATTTTTTGAGACAGAGTCTTGTTCTGCCACCCAGGCTGGATTGCAGTGGCACGATCTCAGCTCACTGCAACCTCCGCCTCCCAGGTTCAAGTGTTTCTTGTGCCTCAGCCTCCCCAGTAGCTGGGATTACAGGTGCCCACCACCATTCCCTGCTAATTTTTGTATTTTTCGTAGAGACAGGGGTTTCGCCATGTTGGCCAGGCTGGTCTTGAACTCCTGACCTCAAGTGATCTGCCTGCCTCATCCTCCCAAAGTGCTGAAATTACAGGCGTGAGTCTTTCCTTATTCACATCTTGAGGCTGCTCACAGTCCTCCCTTGTGTCTGGAATCTCGTAGTGATGGCTTTCTCCTGGGCGCATGTTCATGAGAGCCCCTCACCACCTCTATAAGTTGCAGAAGCAATCAGTGAGCACTTTCTTCACCCTCGTTAGCAGACCATCAGGTTTGCATATCAGTGATTTCATCATAACTAGGGAATGGTAAAATCATAGTCCAATTAATATAATTCTTTAATTTTAAAGAACTATACAACTAGAAGGAGGTAGTTATCAATATATATTTTAAAATGCATTTCCCAGAATTTAAGGTAATGATATTGTCACAATTGATACACACATGTTATTATAAATGCTCACTTTAGAAGATAAAAGATACCATCTGAATAGCATACAAATAATAAGTGCAATTTAAGTCATTATTGGCATTTCCTCCTATCCCTTAACATAATTTCAGTCAGCTTTACATTTAGACGTCATTTCTTGCCTAGTTTTGAGGTAATAGAAATAGCAGTCATTAAAAGCAACCTATTTTTTTTTCTTAAGCACCTATTGTACTAGTCATGGTTCTTCAGAGAAACAGCACCAATAGGAGAGATGGACATATGTATGTAATGTATGTATTTATATATATACATATATAAAATAAGGAGTTGGCCCATATGGTTACGGAGGCTGACAAGTCCCAGGATCTGCGTTCAGCATGCCTGAGACCCAGGAAGAGCCAATGTTTCAGTTTGAGTTTGGAGATAGAAAAAAAAAACCAATGTCCCAGCTCAAAGCAGTGAGGCAGGAGGGTCAGTCTTTTTGTTCCATTCAGGCCTTCAACTGATTGGATGAGGGCCACTCACAGTTGGGGTGGGGTGGGCAGCAGCAACCTGCTTTACTCAGTCAACTGATTCAAATGATTCAAATGTTCATCTCACCCAGAACACCCGTGCAGACACACCCAGAATCATGTTTGACCAAATATCTGGGCACCCTACAGCCTAGTCAAGTTGACACATAAAATTAATCATTGCACCTACTATGTCATCAGTTGGCCTAGTAATTACCTCATTTAATTGCTACAAAGACCTCCCATGTGGAAAGTAGCCTTATTCCCATTTACTCCACAACTGTTTATTTAACAAATGATTGCACATTTTAGAGATGAAGAACTGAGCCTCAGAGAATTGAAGTAACAGTTGTCTAAGGCAGCACAGCTAGTAAATGGCAGGACCAAGATTTCAACACAAGTCTTAAGACTCAGCTGGGTGCTCTGAACCAGTATGACCACTGCCTCCCAGCACTGGTGCTGTGCTCCCCACAAGCCCTGGGACTCCCTTCTTAGGATGGAGGAGAGCTGAAGGCATTGGTCACTGCCCAAAACCCGGGGCAGCAGCGGGGCAGGCACGCCTGAACATGTGGGACCTGAGTGCAGCTGGGAGCTGGAGAAGGCTCCCCTTTCCTTGGCTTTTGAGATGACCCACAGAAGCAGGAAGAGTTGCTAGCATTTGTTGAAAGCTACGTGCTCGTATTTTGTGTGGATATTATTATTTAATGTTCACAACATTTCTGTGTTCTTCCCACCACCCCACCCTGTTTGGGAGAGAGACAGTGACAGCTTCCCCATGAGGCAGCCATGGGCAACGACTAGGAGGCATCCTTTTAAACTGCTGTCCTCAGAGCCACCAAGAGCACCCTAGATTGCCTTAAATGGCCCAATGGCCCAGCCCAATCCTGTTCCATCTCTCCTCAAAATCTGTCCATAAAAACTACTTAAAATGTGCATGAATCAATGGCTCCGCAGGTGTGTGCTGCCTGCTGATTCACCCACGAGCAGGCCTGGGCTTTCCCTTCTTTTTATTTGCTCCTCATCTCCTGATACATTGCTGTTCCTCATTTTCCATTTCCACTAGAGCTTGGCAAAAACATTGTTCAATTCTAAACATAACTATGAGCCCCTATATAAATCTTGTATAAAAGCAGCTCCTTTGTCCTCAACTCCCTGCAGCACTCTCTGCTCTACGGAGTCCCCTTCATCGTGAAAACATAAGCAGTCCTCATGGCATTGCCCAGTTAGATTTGCCCATAGCAAAACTCTCATTTTGCAGAGGAGGAATCGGAGACTCAGGAGGGCATGGGCCTTCCCCAAGTTCACACAGTTAGAAGCCAAGCCATCCGTGTCCCAGTCCAGTGCTTCTGGTGTATCCCACAGACATCAGTTCTTATGGGGTAGGATGGGGTCAGCCCCCTGGACTGACCCAGTGCAGGCAGGTCAAAGAACAAGACATCCTGGAGGTGGCCTTGTGGGAAGGCACGCAGGCTGGCCCAGGGCCACACAGGAGGTCGGCACCTGTTTTTCATATTTGCCTCCATGTACAGCCATGTGGGTGCAACACAAACAAAGGTACTGGAAGAGGAACTGGGATAGGGAAGTACTTTTTATATTAACAGAAACAGATTCCCTCTGGTATGCATGCTTTGCTGGAAGGTCTGGGAAAGAGCTGAGATTCCTAATTGACTAGAATATGACTCACTTAGGACTCCCATTCCCAGAGGAAGTGGATTTGGCTCGTATTATGTGTTTACAGAAAATCATCTCATCCATGTAAGCCCACAGCATTGGATCCACCCAGCGGATTCTTCTCCATGATACCTTGATGGGTCTCCAGACGCGCATTTGGCGTCCACGGGAAGATGTTTCCTGATCAGACCCTTGGTCAGCTCCCGAGCTCTGAACCAGATCACAGGAGCAGAGGGTGAACTGTCTTGTTTCAGCCGAGGACTCTGAGAATCCTCTACCAGCCAAACACTTCCACAAGGAAACACAATCGGTGGTAACAACTCTCAGAGGAAAGGAAAAAAAACTGCTTCTTGCTTTCAAGATCATTCTGCTTTTTTTTTTTTTTTTTTTTTTTTTTGGTAGCATGAAGGGTAAATAAACTTTAGGTGCCTTGAGAGCAATTGAATCATAGTTGAGAAGGTAGCACACCCTAGAGGTGGATAGAGAATTTGGATGGTGTCCAGAGATGTGGAAGCTCGTTCTGGATACCAAGGTCCCACTGGTAAAATCACCTCACCGCTTGACCTGGGATGCTCAGAATTGGGAGATCCATGTTCCTACCCTCGCTCTGTTAATAACTGTCTGATGTGTACATGAAACCCCTCTGAGCCTCAGTTTCTTGATTTACAAAGTGGGAATAATAACACTTGCTGTGCCTGCCTGTCCCAGGTGTGTGGGTCAAATGACCCTATATGAACACACTTTGTTAACAAGGGAGGATTCTATTTGTGTGTGTGTGTGTGTGTGTGATGTAGGTGGGAATGTCTTTTGCTGGAAGTGAGATGCGAATGCTGAGGAGTGGTGGAGAATGGTAAAAGATCTTACTGGGACACACAGAGGGTGCTGGGTAGGGTTGCAGGACCCTAGCACTGGAGACCCTGGGTTTGCAGCTCCAGCATTCACCCCACCAGCAGATGGACATGCGGTCCAGTGTTGGCTGGGGTGGTGGATAGAGTTAGGTGTATTGACAAGGCAGCAGTTACAATGGTGATCCCAGAGATTTCATTGAACAGGGAAGGGGCTGAAGAAAGGGACTCAGCAGATAGGTTTGGGGAGCTCGGAGGTATCAGCGAGATGTAAGCATCATGTACATAAGGGAGTTGTTGGCAAGGTGGCAGTGGTGGGCAGAGAGGCGAGGCTGGAGTTTCAGATTTGAGAGGTGGAGGGCATCCAAGATCTGAAAAGGGAGGGGTTGCTGGCTGGGAGGGCCACGGTGGTGCTGAAGGGCCCCAGGCCAATGACAAAGTTGGGATAGAAAGAGTAGAAGCTGAGTGCCAGGGTCACCTCAAAGAATATGGTGGAGTTGTCACACCTAGGGAGATGGGAAATCTGTGAGTGGTGAGGACATCAGAAGTGGGGGCAGGTGTCTGGAGGGGCTGGGAGGAGAAGGCTGATGCTGTTTTAGGATAATGGAGACCCAGAAAACAGATCTACCTGGACGCACACTCAGATTTGAAATTGGATATGAATTACATTCAAATTGGTCATTTTACATATAGATAATCAAAAGTTATTGGGACATCTTGTCCTCAATAATACAAAATATGCATTAAAAAACTGTAATAAATAACTCCTTTTAGCTATTGACATTTTTCATAAAATAGGCCCAAGGGCATGGTTACTACCAATGAAAGAGAGCCACACATTGTTGAATTTTCAGGAGTTTTGCAAGCCAGGTGTTATGTTGATAGCTTGAAATAGGCCTGGAAGCGAAATCAGCAAACATTACAAACCAGGGCTTCCCACCGCTAATGCCCCCCCATCCCTGGAAATCTAGTTTATCAAATATTTCCCAGCACCACTGCCTAGGCCTAAATAAAATCTCCAAATCTGCGCACTTTTACAATCCTGTTGTGGATTGAATGTGTTGTGCCTCTAAAAGAGACATGTCCTAATCTGTGGTACCTGTGGATGTGGTCTTATTTCAAAGCAGGGTCTTTGAAGATATAATTAAGATCTCAGTTAAGATGAGGCCTTACTGGAATAGGGTGGGCCCTTAATCCGATGTGACTGGAGTCCTCCTTAGAAAAGAAGAAGAGATACAGATAGATACAAACAGAGTGGGGAAAACCATGTGAAGACACAGACCCAGGGCAGAACAGCATGTGACATTGGAGGCACACCACGGTGACACACACCCACAATTGCTGGCGGCACAAGAGGCCAAGAGAAAGACATGGAACTGACTCCCCTCGGAGCTCCAGAAACAACCAACCCTGCAGACACCTTGACTTCAGACTTCTGGCCTCCACACCTGTAGGAGAAGACATTCCTGTTGTTTTAAGCCACACGGTTTGTGCCATTTACGGCAGCGCGGGGAAGCTGACAACCCGGTCACAGTCTCACGTTTGGGCAGGAGGGCATGGAAGTTCTTCCACGTGAACAGCAAAGGGAAGGTCGGCTTTTGCCTTTCCCTGTCTCTGTTCCTAGGGGACTTTCCCTCTTCCAGCACGTGTTTTCTTTACCATGATCTGGTCCTTCCCACTAAGTGCCAGGTATTGTTGTTCTGAGAGGTGAAGGACATCTCTTAGCCTTGGCATTCCCCCAGCAGCCCCCAGCAGCACTTATTCACTGCTGGTGAACTGGCTGATTGTCTCTGGTTGGTTCCTGGGTTTTTGTTGTCATTTGCTACCTGGATCTCTCAGGGGTCTTTCGTCTTGACATAGCTGAAGAGTGGATGGAGTGGAGATCTCAGAATTTCCACAGTCGCTCCAATGTTTCTCCCTTCAGACAGAAGCCTTACAAAAAAAACCCAGATTTTTGTAGTTTATAAATCCCCCAACAGATGAGCTGTGGGATGCTATTGCAAAACTCTAGTTTCAGAAGAATGCACCAAGAGGGCAGCGTCCTCTCCAGACATGACCTGCCCCACCCGGATGTTTCCAGGAGTGTTTTTCTAGGCAGTTCTCATCATCTTAGGTGGCTGGGAGACAGGCATCAGGCACATGGAAAATCAAGGGTGATTTGGGGTGAGAAACATTTTGAAGTTGTAACTCCTGTTTACAGTTTCGTTCTTTATGAACACCAGAGGGCACCACAGTCATACTGAATGGTGGGTCGGTCTTGCTTTAGGACTGCAAACCTGGCACCCAACTTTTTTTTTTTCTTTTTAAGTTTAAGAACTAAGAAGTGCTGAATTGAACATGTATTCATTTGAATATTTTGCTCAGACTTCTAAGAAAGTTGCAGAGGAGGCTTTTGGGGCCACTTGCTGGATGTTCATGCCCAGGGCCTGGGGCAGGGGGACCTGTGGGGCAGCACTCTTTGCCTGCTCTCCCACCCAGGCGTGAGATTGTCCAGCTCTGGTCTGTTCTGCAGCAGGGCTAGAACTGTGTCCCAGGTCAGAGCTACTTCTTGCAGGGACCCAGCTCATTACTTCCTGGGCTCATCCTTTTAAACTGGTTCTGTGAGTTGTTCCACTTCGCATCTGGAGGTGAGACCTGGCCCTGGGAGAATGGAGGATTCCCCAGGGAAGGTCGAGGGATTGCTGAGGTTGCACTGTTGTTGCCTCAACAGCAGTGGGGCTTCAGCAACAGGGACCAGTTCACCGGTGTGTGTGTCTGGGGTCTTGAACAGTTTCCCGATGATAGCTTCCCACTGACAGCTGCCCTCTGGTAGCTTCCCACTGACAGCAGAGCATTTATGGTTCTGGAGAAATATGGAAAATTTTCTAAAGGCTCCTAAAAGGCTCTGGAAGGAGCAGGAGCAGAGCTACTGAGGGTATGGGAGGCTTCGTGGGTGCTGGGGGCCCTGTGAAGGGGTGGCTGGGCCAACCTCCAGGTTGACCTGAGGCCTGGGAGGAGAGACCACCTGGAAGAGGTGCCTTGCCAGAGGTGGGCAGCAGAGGGAGATACTACCAGCACCATCGCCTGTCTAATCACGAGTGTCTGGGCCCCAAGGGGGTGTGTGTACTTGTGGAAGAATCTGTAGCAGATGACACAACTCATTCAGACAGTGGCTTTATCCATTCTCACCTCTGGGACAGGCCACTCAATGTTAGCCATACGGTTATGGGCACCTTCTGATGACACTCAGCAGAGAGCAAGACTGTTCTTAGCAACAGCATGTTGTAAATAGCAAAGGAGCACTCGCTCTGCAGGAAAGCAGATGGCTTTGCAGACCAGAAGCCCTACTAATGAGTTGATGGCAATTTAGTGAGCCTTGGCTTTTTGTATGAAAGAGAAAGCTTCAGCAAAATGAGGGGAGAATGTATATATATCTGCAAAAGAGAGTATGAGGGCATGGCTGTGACCTCCACGAGCAAGTTGAAACGTTCTACCGAGAAGATCCACTGTGGATAATGGGAACTCGTGCAAGGCCATGATCTGTTTGGTGCAGTGGGCCCAGAAGGCAGGCAGAGGGACTGCCCTGCTTCCAAGACCAGTGACCACTGCGGGGGCTACCTGGCCATGAGGGGGTTCCCTTTGTCATTTACAATTTGCTTGCTCCATTCAGTCTTTTTATTCAACTGGGATCAAGAAGGACATAATTTGATAGCAGACCACTTGGATTCCAGTTCCAGATTTGTGACCCTCATGACTGATGCTCATGCTTGGCAGAAGTCACACAATCACACCTAACAGGTTACCTTTCTTAAAATGGGCACCTGTTAATAGTACCAAATAATGGATACGATATGACCTGTGAAAGCACTTAGGAATTGATCCAGTGTGATGTAGGTGGTGTCATTAATCTCAGGAGGGAATCTTTAGCATTTCCTTCTCTTTCAAATATGTGTCTGTTACTTGGGCTGAGTGAAAGAGGTTTATTTAGAGTTAAGATAAAGATATGTCTTCAGGCCCATGCTGTTACCATCACCAAACAAATAGAATTGGAAAGTATTTTGGGTTCTGGGTACTCATGACTTTGTAGGTTGCTTAGCCACATTCAGACAACAATTTGCAGAGCAACTTCCATATTAGAAACCCCACTAAAAAGGACTTTTGTCCTGAGCAGGAATACCGTCCTTGTTTTTGTTTTCTACCTTTATTTAAGCTAACACTAGAGACATCTTAGGCTAATGGGAACAGAAAATAACTACTGGCAAAATCAGGGATCAAAGTTCTATTTACGTTTTGTCAAATAAATGCATCTGTTTGACCTGAAGCCTCCTTGGTTTATTACAGCAATTGCTTACTGTAAGTAAGCAACAAGGTGTTTAAATTTCACACATGTGGAATACATATTAAGTTGCCTAGCAGGGACCAAGACTCAGTCAATATTTTTCTGTAGCACAGTTCTCAGGTTCTGAGCTTTACTTAACCAAAAGTTTACTTAACCAAAGGAAGTAAGTTCTTAACCTTGACACTAGAACTGTGAGTTGGATTTTATTAGTGAACACGCTTGGTAGTTCCTTGTTTAAGTCCATTACCCCTATGTTTTTCTTGAGCTTTAAAACATGCATCACTTGGCACAGTCATAGACTGATAAGCAAGGGAATATAGTAGGCAGCAGTCCCCTGGAATTACAAGCTCCTGAAGCAAAGCTCTGTAATGGGTGACAGCTTGAGCTATGGAATCAATCAGCCTGATTTCAAAGCCAGAGTCCACTGTTTACTGGCTGGTCACCTTGGGCAATTCACTCGACCTCCTCAATCTTAAATTCCTTCTCTAGAAAATGAGTGCATAAAAACACACACTTCATACTTTTTTTTTTTTTTTTTGAGATGGAATTTGCTCTTGTTGCCCAGGCTGGAGTGCGGTGGTGCGATCTTGGCTCACTGCAACCTCTGCCTCCTGGGTTCAAGTGATTCTCCTGCCTCAGTCTCCTGAGTAGGTGGGATTATAGGTGCCCACCACCTATAATCCCACCTGGCTATAATGCCTGGCTAATTTTTTGTATTTTTAGTAGAGATGGGGTTTCATCATGTTGGCCAGGCTGGTCTCAAACTCCCGACCTCAGGTGATCCACCAGCTTTGGCCTCCCAAAGTGCTGGGATTACAGGTGTGACCCACTGCGCCCAGTCCACTTTATACTTTTTAGGGCTTCAGTGAGATAATCTAGTTAGTGTTAGCTATTATCACTAACAACAACATCATCATCATCATCATCATCACCGCCTCTTAGTCTCCCAAAATACCCAGTATAGTGCCTTGCACTGTGATACGGGGGAGCAATTTCCATTTGTTGTATAACTCATTCCATCCACTGATGCATTTTAAATTTGGAATGAAATCTATCAGGATTACACATTCAAATTCTTAAAGCTCTTCCAATGTACTGTGTTCCCATTTTGGGAGGCAGGGAGAGAGTACCTTCTTAAAACTTTCCCAAATTCAACCCGAGGGTTCCCAAACTTCAACCCTAGAAAATAATCTATGTATATAAAAGTTCTTAGTATAATTCTTGGCACATCATAGTAGACATTTAATAAAAGTTCTAGGAGACAAAAAGTAAAATGGGTTTATATTTTATGATGATTTTCAGGGGAGACATAGGCTTCAAGAAAGTGACTTGTGGCCACACACGGTCGCTCATACCTGTGTTTGGGAGGCTGAGGCAGGCGGATCATGAGGTCAGGAGATCAAGACCATCCTGGCAAACATGGTGAAACCTCGTCTCTACTAAAATACAAAAAATTAGCCGAGAGTAGGGGCACGTGCCTATAGTCCCAGCTACTTGGGAGGCGGAGGCAGGAGAATCGCTTGAACCCAGGAGGTAGAGGTTGCAGTGAGCCAAGATCGTGCATCTGCACTCCAGCCTGGCGACAGAGTGAGACTCAAAAAAAAAAAAAAAAAAAAAAAAGCAACTTGCCCAATGTTTAAGAAATAAGAATGTTTTTGGATACTCCTTCTTGAGTCAAACTGAATTTTATTTTGTGTTTTTTCACAAGGATACCATTATCTTCAGTAAATGTTTTCTTAGGAAACCCAGGCAGTGGGAAATTCCTCTGGAGAGCTGCTGGTCAGCAGGTGTTTTCCACATTGCTTGACTGGAGAGCTGTCGGCAGTCAGATCTCTCTGACACGGGGTAAACAGGGGCTCTCAACCCAGGCAGCTCTTTAGAACTACCCCATGAGCCTTAAAAAGTACACAAGCCCAGCACCACTGAGCCAGATTTTTGCTTTGGGATAGTCTGGGTGGGCCCCAGGCGTCAGAATTCTTAAAATCTTTCCAAGTGCTTCTAGAGAGAGTTATAATCTAGGTCTCTCTGCTTCGCCTTCTGTAATTCTATGTTTTATACATGTTTATAGATTTCAGCACATTAAAATTGTCTCCCTTTTGTAACTTCTCTTTAAAAGGGACTTTTTTTAACTTTGTAAAATGGTAAAACATAATAGGAAGTAACCAGTTTGTTCTTCTGAAGAAACATATAGGCACTTGATTTTACAGAAGAAGTGCCAGAATTGTTCAGTAGCGACATCTTAGATACTGAAGTAGTAGTGACAGCTTTTTCATTTTATGCAATCAAAGCAACCACCTGTTTTTTTCCCTTTCCCAAGTTAATGCAATGAATCTTGACCAGATGATTTATCTCTTTGAAATTTACAAAGTGATGGCTTGAGTTTTATATATTGTAATACATAAATGATGTAGAGAGGTAGTAAAAATAATAACAATATTAGTAACAATAATGTGTTTGTTCATCATGTCCTTGCACATCACATGTTCAAAAAAAGTGGTGTTTGAGCTTGCTGAGATATGAAATTTAAAAGAAAGACTATGTAACCCTAATGCTTATGTGTTAGATAGTTCGGGTGGAATAGTCAAATAATTCAGCTGGTACCTGCTGCAGATTCTGTGGTGGTGCACCAGTCATTTCTTAAAATAACCCTAACCATATGTGGCAATTGAAAGAGGTGTATAAAAGTTCCCTAGAAGCCCCTAAAGGAATGGTGAAGACCCCACAAACAGAGAAAACAAGGAAGATTAGCATGTGAAACCCTCCTCCCCATCATGGCTCTATCTTCAGTTTCCCACCTCAGAGACAGGACCCTTTGGTTAAATCTTGGAAGATCTACTAAGTTCTCTTTTTCAAAATATAAATGATCCACTTGGCAATGCTTTTACAATACATTAGTGCATTTTGAATCAAAGAATTGTTTAATGCGCTTACCATGAGTTATTTCCTTTTGCAAACATCATTTGAAACTCACCACTTCTAGAAAGCCTCACCTGGTTACGTGGAATATGATCCCATTGATCTCTGGACATATCTTTTGATATCGGAAGCCATATGCTTACAGGCATGTAATGACGTCCTATGTATGACAGTACGCATCAGTATGTCCTTTTAATTTCTCCGACTTAAGCACATAGGACCTTTGAACATGCTCTTCCACCTGCTTGGAATATATTTGCTACTACCAGCAACTCCTTTATCTGGTTCTTTTCAGATTTCTGCCCAGATGTTTTTGTTCAGGGAAGCTTTCTCTAATCTTCCTCTGTTCACTGATGTTATGTTCTCGTAGTATCTCTCCAAAGTCTCACTTTTCCACTTTTTTGGGTGACCATTTGATTGCTCACTGCCTCTCTCGGAAGGCTGTAACTCTTTGACTCACACACCCAGGGTCTGTGTTGACTTTTGTTTATCAGTATATTTCTAGCAGTTAGTCCAGTGTTTGAATTCAATAGGTGACTAATTGTTGAATGAATACTGCACTTTCTCTTTGAAACTCAGCTACAGTTCCACTTCGCTGAAGAGTTCTGCGTTACTTAACTTTTTGAAACTAATGTTCTATGTAATACTTTAAAATAAAGATTAATGGTTAAGGAGAGTGATTAATTGTGCAAAAAGAATGACTCTTACTAAAAGTATTTCTTATTAGACTAAATCTGAAACATAAACTAAAACATACATTTTTAAAAAGCTACCCATAAGCTCACCATATTTATTTATTTATTATTATACTTTAAGTTCTATGGTACATGTGCACAATGTGCCGGTTTGTTACATATGTATACATGTGCCACGTTGGTGTGCTGCACCCATTAACTCGTCATTTACATTAGGTATATCTCCTAATGCTATCCCTCCCCCATTCCCCCTCCCCACAATAGGCCCTGGTGTGTGATGTTCCCCTTCCTGTGTCCAAGTGATCTCATTGTTCAATTCCCACCTATAAGTGAGAACATGCGGTGTTTGGTTTTCTGTTCTTGTGATAGTTTGCTGAGAATGATGGTTTCCAGCTGCATCCATGTCCCTGCAAAGGACACGAACTCATCCTTTTTTATGGCTGCATAGTATTCCATGGGGTATGTGTGCCACATTTTCTTAATCCAGTCTGTCACTGATGGACATTTGGGTTGATTCCAAGTCTCTGCTATTGTGAATAGTGCTGCAATAAACATACAAAGCTCACCATATGTATATAGCAACTATTTTTATTTCATCAAAGGACACTGTCCTTAAATTGAGGTGATGCTGGAAGTTGGGTATTTAGTTCTAAATTTGTTTGTGTTTCTTCTTCTTCTTCCTTCTTCTTCTTCTTCTTCCTTCTTTTTCTTCTTCTTGTTCTTCTCCTCCCTCTTCCTTCCTCCTTCCTCCCTCCTCCCTCCTCCTCTCTCCTCCTCCTCCTCCTTCTTCTTCTTATGTGATGATGGGCAGCTTCATAAACTCTGGCTGGAAATCTAAAGGTATCTAAAATACCAATGCCCTCTAGAGGCGAGAGTGCTCTAAATCATTCACACAAAATTGCCTGAAGCTGGGCTACTTGTCTTGGTAAGCAGCACACTTAAACTACTCCTTCAGGCTTCAGGACCCCACTGTGCCAAATTCAGGAATAAAACCTGTCTCACGTAACACATTTTTAGTCTGTAGGATCTTACTCGAAATCATAAGAATTGTTGTCTCACGAGAATTTTTAATGTCTGTGAGAGTATGGGCATTAGCACGAGATGCCTTAATTCTTAAAACCACCTCAGTCAGTACTGTGACTCAATGCCTGTTAACTAGACAAGGGTTAAATATGCAGATTTTAAAATATTGGGTTAATAAATAGTGAGCAATTAAAGTTTCCTGCTTATTAATGTTGCATAGTCTTTCCAGTAATTTTAAATCAACTGATCAGTACTAGCCATAGACCAAAAAGAAAATGAAGTTTGAAGGAACCCACTTCACATGTCAGGAGATGAGCTTATTTCCTTAATGGAGAGTCCTGGTGGAGACATTGGAGGCAGTTATTCAGTGGTGTTTGGTTGAACCAAGCACCAGTTGACAAAGGATCAAAAGTGGGATGTGGCATATATTTTGGTATCAGTGGATGCCTTGTAATTGCAAGCTTTACGGTCATGCATGTTTCATTCTCTCTTTGTTGTGTTTTCCAGAGAGATAACCAATTGGCTGGCAAAGTAACAAATGAAAAGTAACCTGACTCTATTGACCCGCTTAACCCTGCACAGGGGGGAAGGATGGAAATGAGCAGCTGTTTGCTTTGAAACAGTGGAACAGGTATGGAACAGCAGCTTTTGTTGTTGCCTTCTTTTATTTCCTTGTACATTATTTCCAGATCAGTTGAAAACAGCAAGTCGTTCCTGTTTGCGGATACAGAATTGGGGTTCCGGATTCCAGGAACAGGTACTGTGGTTTACTAGTAACATTCTGACTTGCCACATCTTCAGGTTGCCATTTATATAAGGACTAGGGCAATGAAAAGACCTTTTTTTTTGAGATGGGTTCTCTGTCATCCAGGCTGGAGTACAGTGGCACCACCTTGGATCACTGCAACCTCCACCTCCCAGGTTCAAGTGATTCTCCTGCCTCAGCCCCCTGAGTAACTGGGATTACAGGCACCCACTACCATGGCTAATTTTTGTATTTTTAGTAGAGACAGGGTTTCGCCATGTTGGCCAGGCTGGTCTGGAACTCCAGACCTCAGGTGATCCACCCGCCTTGGCCTCCCAAAGAAGTAGGATTACAGGTGTGCGCCACCATGCCTGGCTGAGACCTTTGTTTTCAAATAGCAAATAAGTAATCATTCTAGGGAGAATTATTACTTTTAAACATAAGGTTTGCATTTTGGATGTGCAGTTAGCTTTAAGATACATTATTTGGGCTTATGGGAATTTTGCTCCACCAAACGAATTTCTACGAAGGAATCATAGAAGTAATGACAAAATGGCAAAGCATGTTGATTTCCCCAGGGAATGCCATGGAGAGAGTGTTTGCGGTGTTGAATGATCTAATCTCCTCTGCCCACATTCATTTTCTCAGTTGTGAAGGGACCCTGCCAAGAAAGGCATAGTTTGACTTTTTCTGTTTTTTCAAATTCACATAATAGATATAGGTGAAACTTCTTTTGCTTCAAAATGAAGATTTCATTTCAACATGAAAAATTTACAACAGCACTCTTAGGACCCCTGGAATTAGAATCTTTAAAATTTTTGTTCATTTTGAGTCATTGCCTATTGTCATTGGGGGGCTGTACCTTCTTTCAATTACATCCATTATCAAGAGGCATGTGAGCAGTACCTGGTTTGGTAGTCACTCTAAAGAGGTCAATGCTTTTTGTAATATTAATGGCTTTGTCATGCAGTTAGAAAGTAATTTTAAGTTCAGAAGATTAAGTATCATGTGTTGGATGTTCAAAATTAAATCACTTAATGACTTTGCTCGACAAGATTTTTCTCCCCATTGGATGCCTGATAGATGAGGGACTATGAATAAATAATAAAGACTTGAAATTTGCATAAGAATATTATAATTCAAAAGGTTACAGAAAAAAGAGTTTTAAAAGTTGTATTTTATGTGAGGAATTTAAAAAGGTTTTGGGCCCACTATTTAAGGTTACTTAAGGAAGAGTTTTCATGTTATTACGTTCTCAGGACATAACATCTTTACACCCATTAAAGGTTTCAATGTATTGCTCTATTGAATCTGAAACTAAATATCATAGAAATCAATAATATATGAAGAATCTGGTTTCTAACTTAACAAGGAGGCAGAAAAAGTAGTGTGTTGTTGCTGCTTGAGGCACAAAGCAGCCTTATGATCTTTTGGTTCCTTTGTGTTTCAGTCTGTGGAGTCAGCCAACTACTTCCTACATTGAACAACTATCTTTTGCTTGTATTTTAACATAATACAAATGGACTTTTTAAAAAAGTTTCTTCATTAAAAGATGTTGTCTGTCTGAAAGGAAATCTTTGGGAACAGGGCAAAAGAAGACGAAACAGACAATATACACTCTACACTACCCATTCTGAATATTGATCAATCCATATTGTAAGACAAGTTGACTACTGGATTTCATTTAGCGGGAATAGATTATAATGTGATTCAATTTCTAAATGAAGTGATGATTGGAAAAAACATAATAAATCAAAGAATTAGCTAGCTACTGTGTCTTCCCAGGTATGAGTTTCTAGGTATGAAACTCTTTGAGAAATGGAATCTGCCCTTTTTTTTTCCCTACTAGAAAAGGGAGGGTAGAGAAGCAAAGGCCTGGGGCAGGGAAAGACAGGCTCCAGGCTGTTTCCAGGACTGTTCCCTGGAAGGGGCTGGGAGCAGCCCCCGCTTGAACCCATCTCTCTTTTTCCACACCTGGGATAATTTTGAAGGAGGCAGCCTTGGAGAAAACCATCCTCAAGGGGCACCAGAGGGCTTTGCAGGCTCCCCAGGGCTGCTTTCCTTACACTGGAAAAGATACTGGACAGGATTCAGGCACCCTCAACTCCAGAAACCTCGGAGTCTTCCTCTGTGAAAAGCATGAATGCTAACGTTAGGATGCTTCACTCACAAACATTGGTGTACCCAGTAAAAGTGCTGCCCAACGCCAAACCTAACGTGCCCCCCTCCTGTCACCACCCAGTCAGCAGGCAAAATAAGAACCAGGAGTTTGGGAATGGAGAGGAGAGAGTGGTTTTTCATAGGTGATAGGAGTAAGTTTAACAAGACTAGAAACACTCAGGGCTGTGGCTCATGTGTTTCCTGTAGCCCTGAGCCACAGGGCTTCCTGGAGATCCTCAGGAGGTTTTGACCCAGAGGCCAGGAATCTTTTTTCCTGTGTGGCTTACAAACTGGGCTCCCTGCAGAAGTTCTGAAATTCTTGCATAACCCACACATTCCTTTACTTCCAGCTAACTCTACTTTCCTAACTAGCTCCTTCAGGAGCTCCCTCTTAGTCCAGGTGCAGGCTCAGTGGCTGTGCAGAGGGAAAACACCTGCCGTCATAGCCCTTAGATCCCACTGCGCCTCCCTGTGGCCCCTCATCCTGGACAGAGCTGCAGGGCCCCTCACAACCTGTAGCTGGACACAGTGCAAGGCTGCTTCGGTTCAGTGTCACCGCTATTCAGAGTTCTTGTGAGGATTAGATGAGATACTAGTTGGGGGAAATTGTAAATTGTAAAGCATCTTAGACATGTCAAGTGTTATTCAATGTGACACTCTAGTAAGAACATGGGCTTTAGAACCAGATAGCTCTAAATTCAAAACTCACCTCTGTGAACCTGGGCAAGTTGCTTTACTTCTGGGAGACTCACTTCCCTCATCCATAAAATGAGATTGCAAAGCAGAGAGGTATATGCCTGCTGCCCCTCGGGGGCTACAGGCTGCTGGTCTTCTAAGAGACTTCATATGACAGTATTCATCACCACATCATGATCTTACCGTGGTCAAAACAGCGAAAGGCTGTCCAGTTCTCAGCCTTTGAAGCTCAACCACCTGAGTTGGCGGCAGCTAGAGAGCACGCCCTTGCTGAAGACCGCACTCCCTGCAGCCATGTTCTCCGGATGGCGCACAAACTCCCAGTCTATTATTTTATGAAGGGAAACAGTTATCCTTGGAAGAAGATCACTTGTGTCAATGTGACCAATTCATGTCCTCCTTGTGGGTGGATCTCAGGGCAAGACAAATCATCATCAGATGCCAATTTATTCATTTATCAGGAGATAGAAGTGTCCCTGAGACCAGTGAGAAGAACTGAATCCATGTGACCGGTGCATTCTCTTCCTTGAGGAAGATTTGTGTAGGATGCCAGATAGTAGCCAGAAGGAGACTTGTCAGCATGGAGTTAGATGAGTCCAGTGTTTAACAATGAGGGCTGAAATTGCTGGATGGGCTTCTCTCAAGAGCAACCGCCTGGCCAATGGGGCCTGAGTCCCTTCCCGCCTTCCTTGCAATAGCGCTTGGATGGCCCAGCCAGCATTGGCCTCCACATTTGTTTTTCTCTGCCTGTCTGTGTCTGCTCATCCTCCTGAATAACCAACACAAGAAGAACCTGACACTGTCAGTTACAGTTATGCAGTTAATCAGGTTCTATCAGGTCTTGCAGGCCCACGAGCCATTTATCTCTTTAAGATGATTTTATAATACAGCTTTTTTCCTGATCCAGCATGCACTGATCTCCCATTTTAACTCTAGAAGACAGTTTTATTTATCTTACTCCTAAGCTTTTGGGGGTCCCTCTCTGATGCCCCCAAGTACTGATAACAGGATTAAATGATACAACATATGAAAGTTGTCTTTCTGGTGCATATGAGGGGCTCAGTAAAGACTAATTCCCTGTTTTCCTTCCCTTTCATGCAATATGACAGCTCTTAAGACTTTTATGGAACATAGCCCTGTGCTATGTCACTTGTATTTCAAAAATTAATAGAAAATCGAATTCCAGCCCCTGAGGAGCTCAGAATATGGTGGTGCAGAGATATTTAAGTGAATAATGTTTTGTTGAGCGTAAAAACCCTGTTGTTGCCAGCCCCATTGGCTGTGGGGATAAATGTGGCCTTCCTGGTATTCATTTATTCATTTTGCTGTGCTGCTAGACCTCACCTGTACAAATACAGGGCCCCATCTCCTGCAAAATCCTCCCAAAGATGTGCCAGTGCTCAGGGAGATTAGTGTCCACCCTTCTTCCCCATTTTCTCCATTAGCATTAGTCCACACCATGCCCATTTTAAAATTTGAATCAACGATGTTTTCTTAACCCCAGCTAAAGTATATACAAAGCAACCTGAAGGCCCCCCACACCCCACCACCCAGCTGCCCACCCTCACTCTTCCTGCCCCTTGCTGGTACTGAGTCTTTCCTACATTGTGATTCTGGAACTTCCAAACACCCCAAATATTTCTGAGTATCCCTAGCAGGTATTGCAAATGTTTTCTGAAATGACTCTGGGCCTTCTGTGACCAACCCTTCTCATATCAGGCCTGATAGGAGGGAAGGAAGGGGCAGGGGAAGGAAGGAAAGGGCAGGGGAAGGGGCAGGCAGCAGTGTCCCCTGACTTTCTGCCATGTTCTCTGTTGCTACTTTCTTTGTAGAAAAATGCTGGCCCAGCCTGGCCTGGGTGCTGCCTCTCCCTATGAAATAGTTTCAGAGTTGCAGATGGTTGTTCCCTTTAGTCTTTCCAGAGTGCTCATGCAAACATCTCTTCAGTCTCTAAGTTCTCCCCAAGAGGAGCTCAAAAACACATTCTTGGGTAGGGTAGGGGACCAGTGGGCATCATCTAGTCTAGACTCCCCTCATCTTCTCTCTGAGCTAGATCCCAGTCAAAATTTCCTCCCTCCTCTTTCAGTCCCCAAACCCAGAAGTCCTACTATAGATGACCAAGACAGTCACTGGCCACCAAGGCCATACAGATCTGAGGTTAGACTTAGATAGAAGGGCTGTAATAGAAAAATATGAACCAAGTTCTACAGAAGGAAGTGGTAGTATTGCTTTCAGTTCAGGCTTCACCATTTCTGCGAGGCCATCCCTCCCACTCTCACTCAAGTTAAGCACTTGCTCTTGAATCACCCCACGGACATTTGCCAGATACCTAATATGTGCCAAGCACAAAGCGAGGCCTCTAATGGCATGGTTCCCAAGCAGAATCCTGTCCTCTAGGAGATCCCTCCTCTGTTTGATCTCTATACTTAGTACTTCTCTGACCCTGAACACTAGTTTCATTTTTGGCTTATACATTTGGATCCCATATTAGTCTGCAACGTCTCTGAAGACCTAACCCACACTTTAGGCTTCTGAATAAATACAGTCATCTGAATAACAATATTTTGGTCAACGTCAGACTACATATACAATGGTGGTCCCGGAAGATTGTAATAGAGTTGAAGAATTACTATTGCCTAGAGACATTGTAGCTGTCATAATGTAGTGTGACACATGACTCATGTCTGTGGCAGTACTGGTGTAAACAAACCTACTGCATTGCCCGTTATATAAAAGTGTACAATCATGACCTAGGCCTTCACATTCACTCATCCCTCACTCACTGACTCATCCAGAACAACTTCCAGTCCTTTGAGCTCCATTTGTGGCAAATGCCTTATACAGATGTACCAATTTTTAACTTTTATACTACATTTTTACTGTACCTTTTCTGTGTTTAGGTGTTAAAAAGTTGACTACAATATTCAGTACAGTAACACACTGTACAGGTTTGTAGTCTAGGAGCAATAGGCTATACCATATAGCCTTGGTGTATAGTAGGCTCTCCTATCTAGGTTTGTGTAAATACACTCTGTGATGTTCACACAATGACAAAATCCCCTAAGGATGCATTTCTCGGAACATAGCCTCATTGTCAAGCGGTGCATGACTATAATTGAATTGTCGGCTGTGGGTGTTATCATAATCCGTGTAACAGATTATCTTCAGTAAACTGTATATCTCTGGATTAGTGACAGCAAGATCCAAGTAGGAAGCAATCAAAGTGAGTGAGTCATAGAGCACGGTGCTCACAAGCATGAAAATTATGCTTCTCTGTGCCTTGTTAAAATTGATTTTACAACTATCTCTTGATTTATGGGAGTCATGACATCTCTCTTATTTTATGACATAGATGATGAAGAAGAAATACATTTTTCCTTCAAATTGAAACTATCAAAATGGTTTCTTTTGGATGTTGCATATAGAGAAAAATCGATAAAGCAGACATAACTCTTCTTATCTGTACTAGAAATGTCAACACAACACATTTGAATCTGTTGGGTTTGAATATCTTAGTTTATCACTATTATTTTCCCAAAGTATTCTTTCCCAAGTCCCCAGAAGCCACATTCAACCTAAAGGCAGAGTAGGTGCAGTGATTTAAGAAACTTCCACAATAGTTAGTCTGGCTTGGCGATGCTCAGGGAGCTGCCACTGGTGTTTAATTGAGAGAGTGTAACAGCACTTAGGAGTCCTGGTTGTCAGTGACCAAAACCTAGCTGAAACACACAAGAAAAAATATGTGTGTACATTTGTACACAGAAAGGAATTTTATTGGCTCAATCCAAGGAAGGGTTGATAGACAAACTGTTGTAGGGTAAGAGTTGCAGGTGGACCCGAGAACAACCGGAGCCAGGAACTGAACCCCACTGAGGCTCTCACTCTCTTTCACCGTCTCTTAATTCAGGCCAGCCAACAATACTCAAATGTTCAATTGTATAGATTTCACCATCTGAGAGATTGTTCTATGTTTTTAAAATGTTAGGGAAGGATTCTAATTGCTCTGACTTGGGTCAGGTACTTCCACCTGGTGGACTAATGGAGATTGGGTAAGACTGAGGCAGGTCTCAGGAAAAGCACCAGTTGCAGTGGGGAACCTATGCACTCCCCAGAAAAACAAAAACTAAATGGCGAATAGGAAAGTTATCTACTACTATGATCTCTGGCCAGAACGCCCCAAAAGGCATTTGTTAAGATGGTCTAGGTGGCCTCTAACTCTATATTCTGTAGTTCTATGATTTGAATTGTTGTGTTGATCTGTTTATTTATTTGACAAACAAAAATTGTGTATATTTATGGTGTACAGTGTGATGTTTTGCCTTATGTGTACATACATGATGGAATGGTTAAGGTAAGCTAATTAGCAAACACATTAGCTCATTTCTCTTTTTGTTGTGTGGTGAGAACACTTAAAATCAACTCTCCTAGCTATTTTCACATACATATATAATATATTGTTATTGACTATTGTCATCAAGTTGTACAACAGATTTATTGAACTTATTCCTCCTATTAAGTGAAATTTAGCATAATTTGGACAACATCCCCCAGCCACTGCTTGCCCCATATCCACCACTTCCATTGCTGGCTAAATTTGGAAAATATATGAAAAAGAAGTTAAGCAAATTCCAGAAAAAACAAAAGACCAAAAAGCTCTACATTTGCCTGGCCTGTGAGGACTGATTCTCAACAATTCTGAATTCACTGGGTGTTCAGATGACATTTTGCTTCTATTTAACCGTGTGGACAAAGCCCTGTTCCATTTGCATGGCTGCCTGTATTCTTTAACAACCTGATTCAGAGCTCTGCTTTTGGCTCTCCTAACCCTTTTCTCCCCTCTTTTTGCAGTTGGTACACAAATATTCTTCAGATTGTCATTTTACAAAAGGTCAAAAATGAGCTGTCTTCCCCTTTAGAGAGTGGGAAGTAGTGTGCATAACCTTCATGGCTATTTTCTCTCCTTTAGTTTTGCAGCCTTAGAAAATGGCATGTAACGTACCTAACCAAAGACAGCGGACTCTGTCAACAACAGGAGAAGCTCTATACGAAATTCTTGGTCTGCATAAGGGAGCATCAAATGAAGAAATTAAGAAAACCTACAGGTACAGAGTTCAATGGTGACTTTTCTTGCGCTACTAGTGATAGTTATTTTGTGACTGGTAGGTGCCTCCATTGAAGACATAAGCTTCTTATTAAGACCAGGTAATCCACATTTTAGATCTAATGTTCCCTGCTCTACAACATAGGAGTGAGGAATGGACAGGCATAGCATTGATTTTATGAAAGAACTCACTGATGATGCTGGGCTTTAGGAAAGGGCAGCCTATGTCTTAGACCTGCAGTGAGAGAGAGAGAGAGAGAGAGAGAGAAATGAGTGAACGGACCACAATCAATCGCTGTCATTTTTCTTTCTTTCTTTCTTTGACAGTCTCACTCTGTCGCCCAGGCTGGAGTGCAGTGGCTCAGTCTTGGCTTACTCCAACCTCCGCCTCCTGGGTTCAAGCAATTCTCTGCCTCAGCATCCCAAGTAGCTGGGATTACAGACACGTGCCACGATGCCCAGCTAATTTTTTTTTTTTTTTTTTTTTGTAGAGACGGGGTTTCACCATGTTGGCCAGGCTGGTCTTGAACTCCTGACCTCAGGTGATTTGCCCACCTCGGCCTCCCAAAGTGCTGGGATTATAGGCATGAGCCACCGCGCCCTGCCAACCACTGTCATTTAACCCATCTAATATAGCATCACTGAGTCAGGTAGAGGAATTCTTTTTTAATAAAAGGAGTTTGGTGGAATGCTGCATTTGTAAGCCATATTTCTCAAGCCTTTACTTTTGACCTTTTATAGTCTAGTTCCAAGTTAGTTATTTTTGGAAAACTTTGAAATGTCTTTTTATTGTAAGTATCCAAGGAATAAAAAAATATTGAGGGAGAAATGCCACTACTACAACCCAAACATATGAGGGAAGCTGTAAAATTAAAGTCGAAGGGACAAATCCCCAACTCAAAACACACAAAAAATCATCTGCTTCTACACCGAAGTCTAGAAAGGCCTATCAGTGACAGAAGAAACACTAGTTCAGGGCTTCGTACTCCAGGAGATATTCTGCACTGGTGTTATAGTATGTCAATCCTCCAAGAATTCCATGATGAGTTTAATGAATTTCTCAAAATTCTGATATTTGTCCCACCTGTAAGGCATGTAGCCTGTCCGATACTTGTCTTGACAATGTTTTGGGACCTCATAGGGCATTTTGAGGCATTTAACTGTCTCTTGGCTAGTTGGAGGAAGAAAGATGTGTGGACTTTAACCACCTTCTGGATAAGGCAGTTGCTTTCAGAGAGAGAAAATCTTTCCAGGAGAGTGTTTGTTTGCTTGTTTGTTTAGAGATAGGGCATCACTTTTGTCACCCAGGCTGGAGTGCAGTGGTCTGATCACAGCTCACTGCAGCCTCGAACCCCTGGGCTCAAGCAATCCTCCCACCTTAGCCTCCTGAGTAGCTAGGACTTCAGGCTAGCTACTCAGGCTATCAGGACCACCAGGCCTAGCTAATTTTTTGAAATTACCTTTATGAAAAGATGGGATGTTCCTTTGCTGTCCAGGCTGGTCTTGAACCCCCAGCTTCAAGTAATCCTCCCACTTTGGCCTCCCAAAGTGCCAGAAGAGCCTTGACAGTTTCACATTGAAGCCTAAATTTGCTAAGACTCAGATTCTTTCTTACATATAGTTTTAAGTAGATGAAACAACCAGAAGTTTTGACTTGTGATACTCTACCATGAAGGACATAGTGATAACAGAAATAGTGGAATAATCTGTGCTTGTAAACATTTAAGATATACCGGTGGGTTTTGGTGAC
This sequence comes from Piliocolobus tephrosceles, assembly GCF_002776525.5. Taxonomy (NCBI): domain Eukaryota; kingdom Metazoa; phylum Chordata; class Mammalia; order Primates; family Cercopithecidae; genus Piliocolobus; species Piliocolobus tephrosceles. The sequence goes on from NC_045440.1 coordinate 67,046,088, forward strand.
TGATGATTAAACTGTTTTCCAACATGCAAAAAAAAATGTTGAGTACAAAACTAATTTGCTTATTGTAGAGAATTTGCAAATTACCAAAAATGAAGGCAATAACATTTATCCATAATCCTACCTCTAGTAATAATTATCATTAATATTTTGTTTCTTTCCAGTCTTTTTTTTTCTATCTAGAAAAGACATTTAAAAATCAGGTTGTATTAGTCTACGTTCTTCAACTACCTCTTTTTTATTTTTATTTATTTATTTTTTTTCTGAGATGGAGTTTCACTCTTGTTGCCCAGGCTGGAGTGTAATGGCGCGATCTCGACTCACCGCAATGTCCACCTCCCTGGTTCAAGTGATTCTCCTGCCTCAGCCTCCTGAATAGGTGGGACTACAGGTGCCTGTCACCATGCCCGGCTGATTTTGTATTTTTAGTAGAGATGGGTTTTCTCCATGTTGGGCAGGCTGGTCTCGATCTCCCGACCTCAGGTGATCCTCCCACCTTGGCCTCCCAAAGTGCTGGGATTACAGGCGTGAGCCACTGCACCTGGACTACTACTGCTTTTTTTTTTTTTAACAAGGTCTTATCATGAAAATATCTTGATGTTACTAAATAGTCTGATTTTTAATGGCATTAAGCCTATGGTTATTCTGTAATTTATTTAGTCACATTGCAAGTTGTTATTGAACATGTAAGTTCTTTTACTTATTCCTTATACTTAATGTACATATATTATAATGCATATTTTCAATTACTTATTTTCTTATGAGGTAAAAAGCTATGCCTTTACAGGAAAAAAAGAATCAAAGTATAAGTAAATTTTCAGATTTTAATCAGTTACTTCTTGATTTAGTCTTGAATTAGGTTTTTTTAACCTATGTGCTTTTTCTTACTGTACAGAAGTTTAAAATTAGGCAAATTTGTTAGTCATTTCCTTTATGACTTTTGTTTTACCAATTATGGTTAAAAGACCTCTTGCAATTACAACACTATAAAAATATTCACCTTATCTTCTTCTAGCACATTTATGATTTTGCTTTGACACTAAATCTTGATCCAATTGAGGTTTATTTTGGCATATTTCATATGCTAAAATATGAAAAAGGAATGAGGTCAAATTCCAGATCTAATTTTTTTCCAAATCCTTAGCCCACTAATACTTATTGAGTCTCTATATTTATCTATTAATGGGAAATTCTCTGGGTTTGGATTGGAACCTTCACCATTGGCAAACTGTAGGACTGAAATGCCTTTGAGAAGCATGTTTTGAAGAAGAAATGACAATGGTGCAAACTGTAATTTGGAACCAAATAGTTACATGAAAATGGTAGAGTCTGATCAAAGTGAATATCAATCTTTTAGTTTATATTTCCCTTAAGGTGCTAGGGAGAAAAAAGTCTTTGCATTTCCATTTTGCCCTAGACCTATCCAGAGGAGTGTGCCTGGGAGCTGCCCACACCTGTTGGTGGACGTCCTTGGCTGAAGATCACTGAATTTGACTGAAGGCTTCAGGCTGGGACATTGTGCTGGGTGAGGGGAGGTGGGAGGGAATGCCATAATTGCATTGTCAGTTAACTAATTTTTGTAATAACTACAAAACTGCTCCCCAAAACGGGGAGGGAAAAAAGTGACATCCAACTTCCTTGTAATTTTTAAAATCCACTTTACTTTAAAAATGTGACTCTTAATTGTCTTTATTAATTTTGTAAGCTAAAATTTCAGGTCATATGTTAATTAAGGCATTAGTTATGCTGAGTTGTTTGCAAATTTAACAATTACAACATAAAGTCTATTCATGTAATTAGTGTCTTGCTATTAATTTTGTTTTAATGTCATACAAATATTATTTTTTCAGGTGATTAGGGTACTAGTATGCTGCCAAAAGCATCTACTTCTCCCTAAATTACATATTTGTATTCTGCAAGTTATTCAAAATGTATGAGCAAGCTGGAGATCCACTGAGAATATTACTCTTATATTGTGGGATCTGGATCAAAGCAGTCACAATATAGTGAAATTAAAAATCAGTGAAATTTAATAAAATTACCAACTGTTGAATCCATACACAACTTGGCCACTGTTATAATATTTGGCTGTGCTCTTGAAAACAAGGCTGAGTTAGAAGACTTCTTTCTTCTTTTGCATTTTATTTTTAAAAAGATAATCTTTCATTTTATTAAAATGAAAACAGGTATATAAAAAAGTCTTTCTCTTACCTCATATCCCCCAAATCACTTCCCCAGGGGAAGCAATATTATCAATTCTTTATGTACCCTTCTAGAGAGATCTTATGTCTAAATAAGCATATATAGGCCAGGCACAGTGGCTCACACCTGTAATCCCAGAACTTTGGGAGGCCGAGGCAGGTGGATCACTTGAGGTCAGGAGTTTGAGACCAGCCTGGCCAACATGGCAAAACCCCATCTCTACTAAAAATATAAAAATTAGCTGGGCATGGTGATGCATGCCTGTAATCCCAGCTGCTCGGGAGGCTGAGGCAAGAGAATCACTTGAACCTGGGAGGCAGAGGTTGCAGTGAGCCGAGAGCTGAGATCATGCTGCTGTACTTCAGCCTGGGCGACAGAGTGAGACTGTGTCTCGGAATAAATAAATAAGCATATATACAGAACTTCCAGTCTAAGCAAGATGGTGTAGACTTTTCTCTCCCTGCTAAGCACAACTAAAAACCTTGGAAATAACACAAGAGACAACCAAAAGAGAACTCTGAAAGGTAGAAAGAGGACGGTTAATGGGTCAGAAATCCTAGGTCACAGCAGCAGGGCATTTTATAATCCCCTCCACCCCAACCCAACAAAAGATAACCCAGGCCCAGCTTTTCCCAATACTCAATCTAGCAAGAGAAGGCATCCCAATAGAGAATCTCACTATTCTTCCTCCAAATTGAACAGAAGTCCTGCCAACAACATTAGACAAGCCTCACAGAAACAGCAAGCGGCACCAACTGAAAGCCCTCCATCAACATCTTGCCGGGGAAGTTCTCTCTTTTCCCACCACCAGTCTGGGACTCCTCTCTCTCACCTAGAGACCCCACTTGGCAGAGGACATTAGTAAGGGGGATTCCATCACAAGCACCCAGCCCAGGAATGCTTTTGTCCCCACAGGCTGGAGACTCCCTTCCTTCAACTAAAGGCACCTGGTTCCTCAGCTACTACCAACAAGGAGTGTTGGGAGCCTCAAAAGCAGGAGACAAACCAAATAAACCGAAGAAGCACCGTAAAGACTCTGAAAAGTAGATTGTTATTGGAACCACTCACAAAAGTAGGCTAGAACCTGCATGCTAAACCTAAAGAAGGGGACTGACTGCTAAAATAAAACAATTTAAATAGAAACCAGAATCTCCCAACATGATAGCCAAAATATCCAGATACAAACAAAATCACCCATCCTACAAAGAAGCGAGAAAATCATAACTTGAATAAGAGAAGAAAATCAGCTAACTCCTGTGCTGAGATGAACCAGATGTTGGAACTATCTGAAAAGCATTTTAAAGTAACCATCATAAAATAATTCAACAAGTAATGACAAATTCTCTTGAAGCAAGTAAAAAAATGGAAATTCCCAGTGAAGAAATAGGAGTTACAAAAAAGAACCAAATGGAAACTACAGAACCAAAAAAAAAAAAAAAAAAAAAAAAAAAA
>NC_045440.1:67049838-67140777 GCF_002776525.5 Piliocolobus tephrosceles
ATCTGAACAACCGATAAGCAATAAACTGAAAACAGAGTCTCAGAAACCTGTGGGACAATAACAAAGACCCAACATTTATAGCATTGCCATCCTAGAAGGAGAGGAGTGAAACAATGGGACTAAAAGAGTACTCAGAGAAGTAATGACTGGAAATTGCCCACATTTGGCAAAAGATAGAAACCTACAGACTCAAGAGGCTGAGAGAACTCCAACAGGATAAACCCAAAGCAATCCATGACAAGAACATTATAATTAAACTTCTGAAAACTAACGACAAAGAAAAAAATGTGAAAGCAGTCAGGGAGAAACAATGCATGGCCAAACACCCATTTGAATGGCAGCATATTTCTCATCTAAAGCAACAGAAGCCTGAAGAAAGTGACAAAACCTTTTTCAAGTGATGAAAGAGAAGAACTGTCAGCAGAAAATTCTGTATCTGGTGAAACTATATTTCAGGAGTGAAGGGGAAATACATTCTCCTATAAAGGGAATCTAAAAGAATTTGTCACTAGCAGATCTCCTCTTAAAGAATAGCTAAAGGAAGTTCTTCAAAAGAAAGGAAATGATAAATGAAGGAATCTTAGACAATCAGGAAGAAGGAAAGAACAAGGCAGAAAGCAGAAATATGGGTAAATACAAAAGACTATCCTTTTCCTAGTGAGTTTTCATGTATGATGATTGGGACAAAATTTATAATGACACTCAAAACAATGATATTTAAAAATGGGAGGATAAAGGAGCCAAAGTGGGAGTAAGGTTTGCACCTTCACTCAAACTGATATCAATAGATTGTGATGTCACACACGCATACACATATATAATACCCAGTCACTGGGAAACCCACACAAAATGACACATTCCAATACACCACAAATAAATCAACATGGAATCCTAAAAATGTTCAAATAACCCACAGGAAGACAAGAAAAAAGAACAAGAAAAATGAGAAACAAATGAAACAAACAAAATTTAAAATCTATTTCAACAGCCTACCATCTCCCCAATTGTCCAAGTCCCATTATCTAAAACTTGTAGCCTAAAACCCTCACATAATAATTATATTGTGTAAACAGCCTAAGCATATATGTTATATTTTCCTTTCTTCTACACATGGTGGTGTGTTCTCCCTCCTAGCCTGTACTTTGTATTTTCTTAACAATATATCTTAAAGATAATTCCAAGGAATGATCAGTTCATGAAAGGATTTCTCATTCTTTTCATATTACCATGTAGTATTCCATGACATGGATGTCCCATGGCTTAATTAGTTTCCTATTGATAGATATTTAGGTTGTTTCCCATCAAGGCTGTCTTTTTAAAACCAACTTTTTGCTTCTCGGAGAGGGAAACCCCATAGTCCAGAAAGGTAGATAGAGGTGGGGAAAGGGAAACAATCTTGGTTCCTGATCCTTTTTCAGTATTTGCATGTCCTGATCCCAGATTCCTGGAGCAAGAATCTCATGGATCCAGCCAGATCAGATGCCCATTCATGTCTAACTAGCTCTGATTCAGGGAATCACAACTTCCCACTATCACTTAGCAAGGAGGTGCGATCCAACTTTTGCCAGAAGGGAAAGGGACAGTGTTCTCTAAAAAAGGGGACAAAGTTGGGAAAGAAATGATCAGTATCTCCAGTTCTTCATTCTTTTACAGAATTAACCATAAATAGCAGCCTCAAAGACCTATCTCAGTCCCTCCCATGTCTATTTGTAGATCTTTATCATAGAGTCTTCCTGTGAATAAAGCACTTTTTCCTATGTCATCTGAAACTCAACCATATGTCATTAGTCAGCTGATAAAATGGAGTCCCCAGCTACCTCAAAGGACAGCTGGGAAAGGTGACAAGAAGAAGGCTTTTACTGTGCCAATCCATCAGGTATTGAAGTTCTTGCCTTATTGACATTTTGTGAAGAGAAATGAGATCTTTTTTTTTTTTCAAGAGATGCCAAGCTCTTTGTGGCAAAGCACAGTGAAAATACCAGGTACTATTGTGAATGAACAAATATCCAAGTCTAAAATTATCCTGCCCTTTGGTGCTGCTGTTCCAAAACCATTTATCTAGCATAAGATGAATTTGTGATCCAAGTCAAAAGTGACATATCACAGGGTGAAACTCATGGTATGGTGTCATCCAGGGCCTTCATTATGGAATAAATCTGCCTTTAGTATTGCAGATCATAATCATCCCAAAGGGATTGAAGTCTAAGGCTCATTTAATCTGATTTTATCATTGCTAGATCATGTCACTTAATCTGACCAGCATTTGCATGAGATAAGCAAATATTTTACCCTCTTCTCCCACTGCCTAAAAGTCTTAAGTCTCCCCCTTATCATGCTGTCTGAAGGATACTTATTTGAGTTAATCTTTTAAAATTCAGATAGACCTAGAATGATAGAGGTTATCCATCATTCATACATTTGCCTGAACTTTAAACTGACACGTTTTGCCTTTCCACCTAATTTAGATATTGCTCCAAGAGCCAACAGGAATTTTGAGTTAGAAAGCTAGTGAAGGAAGTGAGGAGAAGGGGGAGTCACTAGTGGACGGTGGGATGATTGAACAATTGGGGAAATGGGAGACTGCTGAAATAAGGAACTCAAAGACTGCACTCTATATAACCTCAATACTCAGGCACAAGACCCTTTCAAGTGACTTGAGAACTTGGGTTCACTGCAGAGTCTCTGCCATCCTTCTTCTAGGAGTCTCCTCTGAGAAAGTCTTCCCGGGCCTGGGAGCCAGTTCATCTCCACGTAGTGGCATTGTCCACCAAGCCATGTTGCCACCCTATAGCTGATGCTGCTTTGCCATTTGCTGTGTTGGCATGTCCACGGTCACTGCTAGACACAGCCCTGGGTGCTAGACTCTGCTGCTACAGCTCCCCTGCCACTCAGCTGCACCACTTCCCTGCCAGGCATGGTAGGCGCAGCTGGTGCTCCTTGCCAACTACTCAGTCCCCAAATCCTCTGACCACTCCTTCAGGCCCAGAAGCCTTTTCTGCTGTTTACCTTGAGAGCCGAGGGAGCACCAAAGCCTGCTGAGCTGTACCTCTGGCAGGGATGAGGCTGGGCATAGGGGATAGCTCCCTCACTCCTCTTTGTGATATGCTCTGTTAGAGCCCCCTGTGAGTTCAAAGCATGGTAGAAAAGCTCCTTCCAGTTTTCCTTATAGCTCTCTTTTTCTCTAGGACCCAGACACATGCTCAGGGGGTGAGCCAGACACTAGCAGTAGTGTCGCTCTGCTTAGACTCTCAATCTTATCCAACAGTCCCCCCTGCTCCTGTGTCAAGGTCTTCACATCTGGCTCTTTCTTTCCTAAGAGGCATTCTTCTCCAGGAGATTCTCCAGTTCCCTCCTCAGCCTAAGAGAGGTTTGTGTCAGTCTGTCCCACTGGTTCTTTAGATGTACCCAGCTGGGGCTGCCACGGTCATGGCTTGGATTCTTTTCTGGAAGCCTCTTCAGCTCTGTGGAACTTCTGGGAGGCTACTGGCTACCCGTTTTCCAAACACATCCTGATGTGCCCTAACCCTGAGCAGTGAACAATGGGCGATAATGACTCAAAGAGCAGCCCTACCATATTCCTGCAGCAAAGCCACCTGATTCTGTGTTGAAACAGGTAAATAAAATGTGTCATCTTACTGTTCGTTGCTCAGCAAGTACTGTGGGTGTACGATTAGATTTCCTGTTTTCTTGTTGGCACATAAAGGACCTTCACTCCAAAGTCGTTAGATTGTTGATCCATGCTGCTACCTAATGATAGCAGAAGCCAAGAAGGCTGATCAGAGCACGTAGCAGCCACCAGTATGTCTAGAGTCTCTGACACTGTCAATGGCTTTTTACCAGCAAGTCTTGTTCATTATTCAACGAATATGTATTGAGCACTGCCTCGGTGTTGGCCACTGTCCTAGATACTGAGAAAATAGCAGTCAACAAAACAGACCAAATTCCTGCTTCCTTAAACCTGTTCTAAATAGGGCCAGGGGAAGGGGGAGGCTTAATAATGAACAAATAAGTAAGACACACAGCATATCAGATGTTGCTAAATGCTGTGAAGAAAAGCAGAAGAGGGTAGGGAGTGTTAGGAGTGTGCTGGAAGTTCCACATTCTCTTTGAGATGCTCACATAAACACTAAAATCACTCAATTGAAATGTATCCTAAATATAATGTAGCAGTTAAGAGTACAGGATATTTCTGAGTGTGGTGGTGCTTGCCTACAGTCCTAGCTACTCAGGAGGCTGAGGTGGGAGGGTCTCTTGAGCCCAGGAGTTTGATGCTGTAGTATACTATGACTGAGCCTGTGAATAGCAACTGCGCTCCAGCCTGGGCAACACAGCAAGATCCCATATCTAAAAAAGAGTGCAAGATATTCAGAAAGACCTGAATTCAACTCACTTTTCTCAGCCTCATGCTCTTCATAAGTAAAGTGCAGATAATGATCTGATCTCAGAGGATTGTGGAGGATTACATGAGATGATGCACGCAAAATGTTTAGCCAAAGTCTGGCACATGGGTACTGGGTGCTACGAAGGATACACAAGAGCCCGAGAACCAACCCTACAGAATGGCAGTTTCCAAACTCAGCTAGGGCATGGGTGCAGGGTGGTGTGCCAAGAAGTGTGAGTATGTGAATGAGAGGAATGGATACAGAATGTGTGTGTGTGTGTGTGTGTGTGTGTGTGTGTGTGTGTGTGTGTAGGGGATATTTAGATTAGGTGACATTTAGATTCCATTGAATGCATTTAAAAGAATGTTACAACTGTTTTATTTTAACATGCTGATGTTTACAATATGCTGAAAATTACATTCTTTCCATCTGTTTAATCTTATAAAGAATTTTAGATACCAAGTTAAAAATGTTGAAGGGACACAATTTCTCATTATTAGTTTAAGAGGTGTGCAAGCAAAAAGAATTTAACTGTGGGTGGGGAGGACAAAAGAAACCCAAACATCCCACCCAGAGTGATGACAAGGAGGCATTCAGGTGGCTTCGGGGAGTGGCGGCCTGCGGGGGCACAGCCAAGCACCTTCCTGAGGCCTTTCACTTGCTCCCTGGCCCACTGTGCTGTCCCAGCAGAGCACTGCAGCCTCACAGACGGTAATTCCCTTGCTCCTTTTCTGCCTCTCCCACTCCATCTGTTCCTTGAGGGCAGACACTGTGCCTGGTCTCTCATTGTACTTCCAGCCCTAGCACCATGCCAGCATTTGCTGAATGCAAAAAGGAATTAGACAATATAGAATGTCTGTTTTCTCCCGGATGGTAATCTCAGCTTCTTCAGGACCATTTCTCAGATAATTAGTTTGGTCACTTTGCTGAACAGGGAGTTATTTACTGACCCAGTAAACAGAGGAGGGGCGGATCAGCGAGGAAAGATACTAGTTTCCATTTGGGAACCAGAGAAGTTTTGTATGATTCCGGGACCTTCAAGTGAAAAGTAGTTAGGGGATGAGAAAAGGAAAACTGTAAAAAACAGCCAGGTTTGCAATTTAGATAATGTACCTTCAGTGTTTAAAATCTCATTTGTAACATAAAATTGGTTTTTATTTACACCAATATGTACATTTTTGAAGTGGACTAGAAACAAGGTTAAGATGCCCCAAAATGGGGCTGACTGGTTTCTCTGGCATGCTGGGTGCAAGAGCTAACAAAATGCTGCGTAAGAAAACACGTGAAAATCTAGCTCTTTGTTGGCTTTTTAGAGAGCCACAAAATGGGAGTGAGGCTGGGTGTGGTGGCTCTTGCCTATAATCCCGGTAATTTAGCAGGCTGAAGTGGGAGGATCAATTGAGCCCAGGAATTTGAGGCCGTAGTGAGCTATGATCATGCCACTGCACTCCAGCTTGGGTGACAGAGCAAGACCCTGTCTCTAAACAAAACAAAACCCCAATTAGAGATTAACTTATAGACAGGCATGGTGGCATGTGCCTGTGGTCCTAGCTATTTGGGAGGCTGAGGTGGGAGGATCTCTTGAGCCCAGGAGTTTGAGGCTGCAGTGAGCCATGATTACACCACTGCACTCCAGCCTATGTGGCAGAGTGAGACCCAGACTCTTAAAAAAAAAAAAAATCAAAGTGAACGACTTTGCACATTAGCACTTGGGTCTCTGTGCCTCATGGATAAGCTTAATTTCTCCTTGTTGACAAGGTACCAAGTATTCTGATTCACATGACAGCAGAAGACTCGGCTGACTCTTCTTTTTCATTTGACTTTACATGGAACTTTCTAGAAATTATCTTCCAATTCTGCAGAAATGAGTTGCCTCAGTGTAGTCCAAAGTGAGGCAAATTCTGTTTTCAAAAGAAGCGGAAAAGAGTGTTATTTCCATAATGATCTGTGGCAACCCCAATCTGTGGTGCTTTTGCCCATCTTTATTAGCAATTACAGGTGAAAACAGAGGCTGCTTATGAATAAAGTGTAAATGTCAGGGGAATGCATAGTTAATAGAAGAATTGTAAATATTTACAAGGCAGAGTGATGATTCAAGCTCACAAGATTAATTGACATTAATCTCTATCAAGCACTAATTTGTTTCCTGAGTTCTAAAATCTTCCACTGAAAAGAAGAGTATGTGAGGCCATACTCACAGCCCACTTGGAACAGTTGTCTTCCGGTGGGCTGCATAACCTCCCTTCTCCCTCGTCAAGTCTTTCACTTGATCGGGCCTCTTAGTTCTTTCAAGCAGTGCCAACCTCAGTCATTCCTGGGTGCTGGAATCATTACGATCCATATCTTTTTACTCACTCATTCACTCAGTATCTATTTAGTGTTGGATAATTTTTTATATTATACTATAAGAGATGAATATACATATATATATATTCATTGTATTCATTAATATGAACCCTATGCTCAAGTTCATCTATCCCACTCACTATACTCTCCCTTGTTTTGCTTGTCTTTGAGACATACATTTTCAACCTTATTAAATTTTACTCTGTGTAGTAAACTCTAAATTTATTGGCTCCAGTTTGCATGGTTGTGCAATCTTCTCCAGCAATGCTGGTCAGCACAGAAACAGGAGTGGAATTAGTGAGTGGCTAATGTTGTCTTCTTGGGACTGAAACAGTAAATCAGAATGATTAAGGAATTGAGTAAGATGGTTTGAGTAGCATTCAACTGCATGAACACAAGATTCAGCCTGTATGGTTAAGGAAATTGTCAGTGAGACTGCAAGTCTAGAAAAATAGGTCTTATTAGGTTTAAAAAGTGAGTTTGGGGAAAAATGGGTTTAGGAAGAAGAAGAAAGTGAGAGCTTGACATAAAGATCAGAGAATAATGCTATTTGTTTTTGCACTGAGAAAACTAAAAGACTGGAGACACTGAGAGCCTGAAAAGAGCTATTGGCAGGAATTCCTTCTGAAAACTACCAGGACCTGTTTGGAGCTTTGTCACTGGAGCTTAAGCCAGAAGCCGGCAGGAGGAAGGCCTACAGAGAGCAAGTGCTTACTGAGAGCTTTGACTAGAACCGGTGGTATGAGCTGTTATTGAAAATAGGAGACAAGATATCAGACGGAGGAAGTCTATACAGCCACTTCTCCTACACCCCAGTCTTATCCTCCCTTGACCTTCTAGTTCAGTAGAGATTGCTGGCTTGAAGAAAAACCACAAATGTAAATTTTCCCCCAGGAAACATAGTAAAATTAGGTGCCCAGAAACTTTTATTGGGGGCTTGAGCCAGATACAGATGTTTTGAGCTGTATGCAGCCTACGGATTCTGAGTGAGCTGTGGGGCTGGTAGGTTGTGGGAAAAGGATTATATTATACAGTACACAGAAATCTTAGTGGCTTGCTAAAAGCTGTCAGTGACCCACTGGTGTCAGAAGTTCAGGTCCTCATCCCCTAAAGGAGTGCTTTATGATTGGTGTTGGACATGTGTTTTATCTATTGTGTTTGCACAAATATTCCAGTTCCTTCTACCTTATTAGGGAGGATAATGACCTGGCTCTTAATCAGCCATAGGAAAAAATTGTAATGACCAGAAAGCAACCTAAAAAAAGATTAAGTATTGTTGTGTTTTTAACCCTTACATTTAAAAAATCAAGTATAATGCCTCATAAAGTCAAGTTAATACACATTCTAGTAAAAATTTGGGACAATACTTGTCAAGCAATTATTGAGATACAGGGGTTTCACCATCTCCACTACCACTAGAGGTCAGCACTTGACTCTCCATATGGTTCTGTATGAGGGAAAAGACCAATTCTCTGAAATAGATCATCATCTATGGTTTCTGTTGTTATCTCATGCCATCTGTCTTGAATCACAAAGGTGACTGCATCCCAGAAAATGAGAGAACACTCAAACAATGGCTGGGGTGAGTTGCTCAGATATTCCATCTGCAAATGTGAGAAAATCATAGGATTGTGTAATGTGGCCTTCAGTGTGTCCTCAGTGGGGCCTTGCTGGTCAAAGTACTTGAATCATGTACTATGGTAGCAGGTGTTTCAGAAATAATTACACAGCAGGGGTAGCACTGGCATCACAATCTGCAATTTGAAACCAAATGGTGCCCTGAGCTTTCTATTCTGTCCCTTATGAAGGACAGAGACTAATCCTGGCCCAACGGCTCCTAAGTCCCTGAGCCCCGCTAGCATTCTCAGCCACATACTGTACTCAAACTTCTTGTGGGAGGGCAGTTGTACTAGGTGTAAGTTGTACATGAAGTGGTTGTAGGGGGTTTAAAGGATTTGGGGGCTGATCAAGGGAAAAGATATGACCACAAGAGGCAGTAACACATAATAAGCTTTGTTGGTGCTTGGGTGCTTGGATATGGCTGCGTGAGAAGGGCCCTCACAGCATAAGACTGCCCAGGGGTTTTCAGTGAAGGGCCACCATCCGGGAGATGAGGGTGAGGGAACTTCTAAGGAAGAAGGGGTCAAAACGGGGGCTTATGGGTCTAGTTATGTCATGCAGTAGCATGGCAGGTCTCTGAGTCAGAGAGCTCCAAAGAGCTATAAAAGCTTGAGATCCTATAACCACAAAGCTTTGTCTTATCAAGAGCCAGCAGAAGTAGAGTGAGGTTTTGCAGGGTAGGTAAAGCAGACTGGCTCTACATGGCCAGAAATCTGATGGTTGGGCTATTTTTTAGATAACTGGATGTGTTAAATAGACATTTCTCAAAAGAAGATATACAAATGACCAACAAACATATTAAAAAATGCTCACCATCACTAATCATAAGGGAAATGCAAACTAAAACCACATTAGATACCACCTTACTCCTGCAAGAATGGTCATTATTAAAAAGTCAAAAAACAATAGATGTTGGCACAGGTGTGGTGAAAAAGAAATGCTTATACATTGCTGGTAGGAATATAAATTAGTACAACCACTATGGTATTGAAATTTCTTAAAGATCTAAAAATAGACCTACCATTTGATCCAGCAGTCTCACTACTGAACACAATGTATCAATATATCAAAAAGACATGTGCATGCATGTACTTATTGCAGCACAATTCACGATTGCAAAGATACAGAACCAACCTAAGTGCCCATCAACAAATGAGTGGCTAAAGAAAATGTGATACGGCCGGGCGCGGTGGCTCAAGCCTGTAATCCCAGCACTTTGGGAGGCCGAGATGGGCGGATCACAAGGTCAGGAGATCGAGACCATCCTGGCTAACCGGGTGAAACCCCCGTCTCTACTAAAAAGTACAAAAAACTAGCTGGGCGAGGTGGCGGGCGCCTGTAGTCCCAGCTACTCAGGAGGCTGAGGCAGGAGAATGGCGTAAACCCAGGAGGCGGAGCTTGCAGTGACCTGAGATCCGGCCACTGCACTCCAGCCTGGGCGACAGAGCAAGACTCCGCCTCAAAAAAAAAAAAAAAGAAAGAAAGAAAATGTGATACATATACATCATGGAATACTACTCAGCCATAAAAAAGAGAAAAATAATGTTTTTTTGCAGCAACTTGGATGGAGCTGGAGGCCATTATTCTAAATAGGTAACTCAGGAATTGAAAACAAAACACTGTATGCTATCACTTATAAGCTAAGCTATGGATACACAAAAGCATACAGGGTGATATAAGGGACTTTGGAGACTCAGAAGCGGGAGGGTGGAAGGGGGTGAGGGATAAAAAAATACAATGTGTACTACTCAGGTGCTGGATACACGAAAATCTCAGACCTCACCACTATACAATTCATCCATGTAACCAAAAACCACCTGTACTCCAAAAGCTATTGAAATTTTAAAAATATTTCAGAACAAATACATAAACAATTAGATGTATAAAAATCCGACTTTGGTGCTGGCAGGCTTTTGAGCTACTGGGTTTCAGCCTGCAGTTAAGAAATTTTTAAAAAGCTAAGGGCCAATACACAGAGGCTGTCTTTGGCTCATTTGTGTAATAGCATGTAAGGCCTTTGGCGGGATTAACATAGTTGAAAGAAGACAACAAAGACATAAGTGATCATCAGGAGTTTCCTGGTTCTCACTGACTAGGTAATTTGTACCAATTGTTCTTTGTACCAATTGTTCCTCCTGCTGACAGCAACTAGAAAAACTGAAAGAACACACCCCTCCCCCACCCCCACCCCCCCATATCTTAAAAGCCTTTGAGAGTAAAGAATTACTGCTAACTGGGCCCTGATCTCGGAGAACAGAAGCTGAAAGACTAAGCAGGACTTTTAAAAAACAGCCCTACAGAGAAAAGAGGAGAAAACTTGGGACACTAGCCCAACAAGGTTGAAGGTCCTGCAATTTTATTGAGATTCTGAAGCGCTGTCATCCAGGAGAAAGGGTAAACTAGAAGGAAATCATCTGTGGTTGACAATTACTTTGGTGGTCGTCAGCAACCATGCCCACTGGTTTTCATGTCCTTGTGTGGTACGTCATGAATCTGGGATGGCTTTCTGACCCAATTTAACCCATAGAATATGGCAGAAGTGATGCTGTGCCTAAATATTAAAGAGGTCTACCAGTTTCTGCTTTTTGTTTTAAGCTAGCCACTGTTCAAGAAATTTAACTACCCCCAGACCATCTTGTTGTGAGAAGCCTCACGTAGCCATGAGGAAAAGTCACATGGAAGAGAACAGAGTCCCCCAGACAGCAGCCCTAACTGAGCTCCCAACCACAGCCAGCACCAACTTATCAGCATATATATATGAAGCCACCTTGGGAGCATATCCATCAGCTCCAACTCCTCAGCCAATGCCAAGCAGAGCTGAAAATTGTCCCCACCAAGTTCTGCCTAATGACAACATTTGAGCAATTAAATAAAATGCTTGTTGTTTTAAGTTACTAAACTTTAAACTTGACTGTAGTTAGTTACAGAGAAAAAAATAATAAGAACACCAGTCTTGTATGAACTGCAACTGAACTTTGAGTCATCTGGGCAGCCAAGGAAACCTTGATCTTTAATGTTGGGTTAAGATGATCTTAGTTTTGCAAAGACCACAGAAATCTGAAAATAGGAAATAAAAACACTTTCTGGTTTAAGAAAACATATTCTTAGTCCTCAGATTATTTCTTAAATATGTTTTAATGCAATGTTTGCCACAGAGATAAGCATACAAATCAAGACAATATGAACAAGATTTGGCAGAAATAATAGAAACAGAACCATGAGAATTTTAGACATTTGAATGACCAGATACAGATCTTAAAATAATTATCCTGACCAAGAAGATAAAACATGAGGTTGAGATTTTTTTTAAAAATCCTGAAAATTATGGAAAGGGATATTTCAGATTTGCAAAAGAAACAGAAACTCCACAACAGAAAATACAATCATCAAAGTAAAAAACCCAAAGGTAGGTTTTACCAGGTTAGAGAGTTGACTGGAAGATAGATCAGAAGAAAATACCAAAAGGATGGAAAATGAAAAAAGACTTAAAAATAGAAGATTTATTAACAAGATAAAAATGAAGTTTCATTAACAAGAAATAATTACAAACGGATGAAAAATGGAAAAAGATAAAAAACATAGAAGATGTATTAAGTTAGATATAAGCAAGTGGAGTCTAAAAAGGAGAGTAGAAAGGGAATGGGGAAAAGCCATTTGAAAAAACAACATGTTGATATTCCAGGTTCATGAAAGATATTAAACCACATATACTCAATAAAAGCAAGCAAAATAAATTCAAAGAACCCTATACCCAGGCACATCACAGGAAAACTTCCAAAACCTAAAGATGTAAAGGCTTTATAGCAACCAGAGGAAAAAATACAGATTACTTTTAAAGCACGAGAATTAGACTTACAGCTGATTTTTCAGCCAAGATAACAAAAGCCAGAAGACAGTGGACCAAAGTCTTGAATATGATGAAAGAAGATAACAGATAACCTACAATTCTACATCCAGGGAAATTTTCAAAATTGAGGTGAAATAAAGACATATTAAGTTTTTTTTAAAGAAAACTGTGAATTAATCCCTAGTGGATTTTTTCACTTAAAGGAGGTACTAAGAATGTTCATAGACAGAAGGAAAATGATCTCAGATCAATGGTCAGAGATGCAGAAAGAACTAATAGTAATAACAATGGCAAATATGTGAGTAAATACATACAAATTGTATAAAATATCCTTAAATGCTAATTTCATGAAAGAATAATTATTCAGAGCTTAAAAGACTTAGAGAATTAAAGTATATGCTACCAACAACACGTAAGTTAAGAAGAGAGTAACAGTGTCCATGTTCTAAGATTTTTGCATTATTTTGGAGGAAAACAAAAGTACATTAACACTAGTCAAGGATTTTGAAATCTCAAAGGACCCTGAAAAGAATGATAAAAGAATATATAATTTCCAAACCAACAGGGAAAAAAAGTAGAGTAATGAGAAATTAATCCAACAAGAAGCAAGAAAGGAAAGGGAAAAGAAATATGAGTATATTTTAGAAGGAACAAATAGAATATGGTGACTAAACCTGAAAAATGTCAGTAATTATGTTAAAAATATAGACCAAATGCTTCAATTAAAAGAAAAAAAATCATTCTGAATAAAAAACCGACATCATATGGTTTTTACAAAAGACACATCTAATATTTAAGAATACAGAAAATTTGAAAATAAAAGGAGGGGCAAAGATGCCATGCAGATGCTTAGCAAAAGAAAGCTGTATAGCTTTATTAAAATTAAAATGAAGACAGAAAGCATTACTACAGATAAAGAGGGATACTTTGTAATGATAAAAATTTGACACCCTCCAAAGTCTAAACCAGGAAGAAGTCTAATCCCTGAATAAACAAGTAACAAGTTCTGAAATTGAGGCAGTAATTAATAGCCTACTAACCAAAGAAAGTCCAGGACCAGATGGATGCACAGCCAAATTCTACCAGAGGTACAAAGAGAGCTGGTACCATTCCTTCCGAAACTATTCCAAGCAATAGAAAAAGAGGGAATCCTCCCTAACTCATTTTATGAGACCAGCATAATCCTGATACCAAAACCTGGCAGAGACACAACAAAAAAAGAAAATTTCAGGCCAATATCCCTGATGAACATGGATGCGAAAATCCTCAGTAAAATACTAGCAAACTGAATCCAGCAGCACATCAAAAAGCTTATCCACCACAATCAAGTTGGCCCTGGGAGGTAAGGCTGGTTCAACACATGCAAATCAATCAACGTAATCCATCACGTAAACCGAACCAATGACAGAAACCCCATGATTATCTCAATAGATGCAGAAAAGGTCTTTGACAAAATTCAACAGCCCTTCATGCTAAAAACTCTCAATAAATGAGGTATTGATGGAATGTATCTGAAGATAATAAGAGCTATTTATGACAGACCTACAGCCAATTCACACTGAATGGGCAAAAACTGGAAGCATTCCCTTTGAAAACCAGCACAAGACAAGGATGCCCTCTCTCACCACTCCTATTCAACATAGCACTGGAAGTTCTGGCCAGGGCAATCAGGCAAGAGAAAGCAATAAAGGTATTCAAATAAGAAGAGAGGAAGTCAAATTGTCCCTGTTTGCAGATGATATGATTGTATATTTAGAAAACCCGATTGCCTCAGCCCAAAACCTCCTTAAGCTGATAAGCAACTTCAGCAAAGTCTCAGGATACAAAATCAATCTACAAAAATCACAAGCATTCCTATGCATGAATAACAGACAGAGAGCCAAATCATGAGTGAACTCCCATTCACAATTGCTAAAAAGAGAATAAAATACCTAGGAACACAACTTACAAGGGATGTGAAGGACTTCTTCAAGGAGAATTACAAACCACACTACTCAAGGAAATAAGAGAGGACACAAACAAATGGAAAAACATTCCATGCTCATGGATAGGAAGAATCAATATTGTGAAAATGGCCATACTGCCCAAAGTAATTTACAGATTCAATGCTGTTCCCATCAAGCTACCACTGACTTTCTTCACAGAATTGGAAAAAATTACTTTAAACTTCATACGGAACCAAAAAAGAGCCTGCATTGCCAAGACAATCCTAAGCCAAAGGCACAAAGCTGGAGGCATCATGCTACCTGACTTCAAACTATACTACAAGGCTACAGTAACCAAAACAGCATGGTACTGTTACCAAACAGATATATAGACCAATGGAACAGAACAGAAGCCTCAGAAATAACACCACACACCTACAATCATCTGATCTTTGACAAACCTGACACAAACAAGCAATGGGGAAAAGATTCCCTATTTAATTAATCGTGTTGGGAAAACTAACTAACCATATGCAGAAAACTGAAACTGGACTCCTTCCTTAGACCTTATACAAAAATCAACTTAAGATGGATCACAGACTTAAATGTAAGACCTAGGACCGTAAAAATCCTAGAAGAAAACCTGGGCAATACCATTCAGGGCATAAGCATGGGCAAAGACTTCATGTCTAAAACACCAAAAGCAGTGGCAACAAAAGCCAAAATTAACAAATGTGATCTAATTAAATAAAGAGCTTCCGCACAGCAAAAGAAACTACTATCAGAGTGAACAGGCAACCTACAGAACGGGAGAAACTTTTTGCAATCTATCCATCTGACAAAGAGCTAATATCCAGACTCTACGAAGAACTTAACAAATTTACAAGAAAAAAACAAACAACCCCATCAAAAAGTGGGCAAAGGGTATGAACAGACACTTCTCAAAAGAAGACATTTATGCAGCTAACAGACACATGAAAAAATGCTCATCATCACTGGTCATTAGAGAAATGCAAATAAAAACCACAATGAGATACCATCTCACACCAATTAGAATGGTGATCATTAAAAAGTCAGGAAACGACAGGTGCTGGAGAGGATGTGGAGAAATAGGGACGCTTTTACACTGTTGGTAGGAGTGTAAATTAATTCAATCTTGTGAAAGATAGTGTGGCGATTTCTCAAGGATCTAGAACTAGAAATACCATTTGATCCAGCCACCCCATTACTGAGTATATACCCAAAGGATTATAAATCATTCTATTATAAAGACACATGCACACGTATGTTTATTGCAGCACTATGCACAATAAAAAGACTTGGAACCAACCCAAATGTCCATCAATAATAGATTGGATAAAGAAAATATGGCACATATACACCATGGAATACTATGCAGCCATAAAAAAGAATCAGTTTGTGTTCTTTGCAGGGACATGGATGAAGCTGGAATCCATCATTCTCAGCAAACTATCACAAGAACAGAAAACCAAACACTGCATGTTCTCACTCATAAGTGGGAGTTGAACAATGAGAGCACATGGACATAGGGAGGGGAATATCACACACCGGGGCCTGTTGGGGAGTGAGGGGCTAGGGGAGGGATAACATTAGGAGAAATACTTAATGTAGGTGATGGATTGATGGGTGCAGCAAACCATCATGGCACATGTGTACCTGTGTAACAAAACTGCATGTTCTGCACATGTACCCCAGAACTTAAAGTATAATAAAAAAGTGATTCACCAAGAATATATAACAGTTATAAGTTTGTGGGCTTTTAAAACACATGGCCTAAAATATACAAAACAAAGAGTTGACAGAACTTTAAGGAGAAATCTGCAAACCTACAGTCACAGTGGAAAGTTTTAACACATCTGGCTTGATCAATAAAATGGCTAAGGATATAGATTTGAACAAAACAATTATCAAACAAAATCAAAAACTATAAAAACAAAGTACCCAATAGGAATAGAATATATATCCTTTTCAAACACACATGGAACATTTATAAAAATAATAAGACATAAAGCAAATCTCAAATGTTAAAAGATTTCAATCATATCAAATATGTTCTCTGACAACAATGCAATTATGGTAGAGAGCAAAATTTTTAAATAGCTGGAAATTTTCCATATGTTCGAAAATTAGGAGGTATAATTTAAAATAACTCATGGCTAAAAATAACAAACCATAATTAAAATTATAAAATATCTATAATTCAATGCTACGTATTAAGACGTGAAAATGTAGTCAAAATAGCACTTATAGGAAAATGTATAGAGTTTAATGCACGTATTAGAAAACCAAGCCCAGCAATAAATTTTAAAAATACATAATGACCAAACTGAATTTATCCCAGAAACATAAGCTTCATCTAACATTTAAAAACTCAATCAATCACATTAACAGACCAAAAGAGAAACAACATATCTTCTACATAGGTGCAGAAATAACATTTGATAAAATTCAACATCCATTCATTCTTAGTGAATTCAGAAGAAGGACACCTGTTACAGCCACTTTTGACATCGTACTGGGGGGTTCTTAGCCAGGGCAGTACGATAAGGAAAAAAATGTAAATGATATAAGGATTCGAAGGGAAAAAAATCCAATTATCACTTAAGCTTATATAATTGTCTATGTAGAAAATTTAAAAGAATTTATAATTTAATAAAATTTGGACATGAGCTTGGGAAGTTAGAAGGATAAAAAAATCAACATACAACAATTATTTCAAACCTAAGCATAAAAATATAAAAAAATTATTTTTATCTCCAATGAATAATTAGGAACATTTTTAAATGTCAAAACCACAAAAAAATTAAGCTCCCAGGACTCAATTCAAGAAAATATACATAGGACATAAAGGTAAAAATGATAAAACTTTAAAATTCTTTAAAAAGATCAAAATAGGTGGACATACTACACAAAAGTCAATCTCCAAATTAATCTATAGAGTCAATGCAATTGCAATAAAAATCTCAATAGGTTGTGTGAATGTGTGTACATGTGTTCGTATGTGTGTGTATATCTGTATGTGTATGTGTGTAAATTGACAAACTAATTCTAAAATTCATGTGGAAATGTACAGGACCCAGAATAACCACAGAACTCTTGAAGAACAACAGGATGGCAGAATTTGCTCTTTAAGATATGAAGACATATTTTAAAGCATCACATGTAAAACTGTTACTGGCCCAGAAATAACCAAATTGACCAATGGAACAGAATAGAGATCCCAGAAATCCATGGAAAGGATTTCCTTTTCTAATAAATGGTGCTACAAGAGTGTAATATCTATATAAAATAAGTGAGATTAGAATTCTACCCTCCAGCACATTAAAATGTCAGGTATAAATGGGCCATAGACTTCCATATGAAAGGAAAAGCTATAAAGATTGTAGAGTTATAGAGAGTTTATAGAACAATATCTTCCTAAATTGAGGAACAGATTGGTTAATTCAGTAAATTAAAATAAAGAATTTCTGATTACCAAGAGATACTGTAAAGTAAAACAACAAGAAAGCCCCAGAATGGGAGAAGATATATGCAATACATAAAACTGACAAAGAATTCATATCTAGAATATACATTTTTAAAATACCACAAATGAATTTTAAAAACCAAAGTAAAAAATTGTAAAGGACTAAAATACACTTAGAGAATATCCAAATGGTATATATAACAGCCTCATATAAACTGCGAGATTGACAAACATTAAAATATTTTAAGAGCTGGGACATCATGGTTAGAATCAGGCCTCAGGTGACTCAGAGACTGGTAGAGAGTGGTAGGTGGTAGTAGTTTGATTGCATCTTAAAGTGTTAGATGGGGCAAGGAAGAGAATGGAGCAAAACATTGTAACTCTTAGAATTATGCCACTGCCTCAAAATAGGAAGATCTTGAGGGCTTTAGATAATTACAACTATAAACCACATGTTTATCTTATCTGCCACTAATTAAATTCACTATGCATTTTAGTTGAAAGCTGTCATTAGATTCTGAAGTGGAAATTAGAGGCATTGAATGCTGTTTCTAATATTAGCTACAGCCTTGCCACATTGACAGGTGACCAAGAGTGTAGAGACATTTAAAATTAAAGGCTCACATTCTGGTTGAATATTATGTCACTTTAAGTATCAATGTAGAAATGACAAAAAATACCTTTAACAATGGATAGGTGCCTATTCTATTTAAAAATACTCCAAGCACTTCCTTAAACTCTACATTCCATAGTTGTTTCCTTGCTCTATGGATAACATGCAAGAGGGCGAGGCATTGTACGACCACCTCCTTGACGGTTGTGGAATTTTGGCAGCTGTCTCTGCTCACCATATTTCCCGAGGATTCCTCAGAGCCAAGAGTGTCTGCCAAGAGGAATCAAAATGTTGCTGATGACCAGGAATTGGACGTGTTACAAGTGGAGGTGTTCCAGCTCTCCTAATTTGCCAACTCCATTGTTAGGAGTGTGATAAATGGATTGGGTGCATCTGCCCTTGTGAGCTGACAAAGATCCAAGCGGCTTAAAAAATGACAGGAAGCCACCCTAGAAACAAGAAAATGTATGTAAAGAGGCATTTTCCAGAGATTTCTTCCTTCCTGTTTGTTTGTTTGTTTGATTTGGAGTCTCACTCTGTCGCCCAGGCTGGAGTGCAGTGATGCAGTCTTGGCTCACTGCAACCTCCACCTCCCAGGTTCAAGCGATTCTCCTGCCTCAGCCTCCCAAGTAGATGGGATTACAGGCATGTGCCACCACACCTGGCTAATTAGTAGAGACGGGCATGTTGACGAGGCTGGTCTCAAATTCCTGACCTCAAGTGATCTACCCGCCTGGAGATTTCTTTCTTTCAAGGCGTAAGTGACAGCCCTTTCATTTGATTGGCCGAGACATGATATCTTTGGAACCATGGAGAGGAAATGCTGCAATTTGTATTTCAGGGCCCAGAGTGAGAATTCCAGGAATATTAAGCCATTAGAATTAACATGCTTAAAGTATCCACTTAAGGCTTTTTGATGACCAACATAGTATTGTTGCAGTTTGAGGACTTTTCTTCCTTTTTTAAAAAAATCTTCCTTTGTAGATTTTCCTTCCTTGGTAATGAGTCATTCAAGGAAACAAATTCTGAACTTCCAACTGTTCAAAGAGAACAAAATCTGTGACTAAAGCTTTAAAATATTCAGGGGAAAAGTTACACAAGTAATATGCAGAGTTTTTATAACAAACAAAACTAAAAGTTTCACAAAAACCTGTTTTTAGTTTATTTATTTTTACAAATGGGGCCTGCTCTGTCGCCCAGGCTGGGTGTAATGGTACAAGTCATAGCTCACTGCAGCCTTAAACTCCTGTGCTCAAGTAATCCTCCCACCTCAGCCTCCCAAGTAGCTGAAATTACAGGTATGTGTCATTACATCCAGTTAATTTTTAAATTTTTTTGTAGAGGTAGGATTTCACTATGTTGCCCAGGCTGGTCTCGAACTCCTAGCCTCAAATGATCCTCCCACCTTGCCCTTCCAAAGTGTTGGGATTACAGGTGTAAACTACCACATCCAGCTTCAGTTTTTAGTTTAAACTTAGCTAACAAAAACTAAGTCTTAGTTTAACAAAAATAACTAAAACTGAATCTGTAATCCCAATGTGCAACTATATACATTGCTAATTTTGGTTATAACCTTCCATTTTCTGCTTACTTTTCTGTTTTATTTTTTCCTATATAAAGACATATATGTAATTGTGTGCATGTGTGTGCACATGCATGGGTGCGTGTGTGTGTGTGTGTGAAGGCCACCAAAAATAATTTTCATTACTAAATTCAGTGGTCAATCTTTTTTTTTTTTTTTTTTTTTTTTTGAGACAGAGTTTTGCTCTTGTTGCCCAGGCTGGAGTGCAATGATGCAATCTCGGCCCACTGCAACCTCTGTGTCCCAGGTTCAAGTGATTCACCTGCTTCAGCCTCCTAAGTAGCTGGGATTATAGGCACCCATCACCACGTCCACCTAATTTTTGTATTTTTAGTAGAGATGAGGTTTCACCATGTTGGTCTTCAATCCCTGATGTCAGATATTCCACCCGCCTCAGCCTCCCAAAGTGTTGGGATTACAGGTGTGAACCACCATGCCCAGCCCAGTGGTCAATTCTTAGTCTTCATCTGCCATGACCTGTGAGCAGCATTTGACACATTATGATCACCCTCCTCCTTGAACTATATTTTTCACTTAGTTGCCAAGAACCCCCACTCTCTGGGCTTTTCCTTCTGTATCATTGACCTTTGTTTTTAAGTGTCCTTTGCTGATTTTCCTTTCCCAAAGCTCAGTTATTCTACTTCTTGGACTCACTGTCTTGGGAATCTCTTTTGGTTCCCTGGTTCTAAATATCGTCATCTACCTGCTGAGAACTCCCACATATACATCTTGACTGAGCTTCAGACTTATTTCTCTCTACCTCCACTTGAAAGTCTAATAGGCATCTCAGAGGTGTCCAGAATAGAACTTCCAAATCATAGCAAACCACTCCCCAACTACAAGAAAGAAAGAAAGAAAGAAAGAAAGAAAGAAAGAAAGAAAGAAAGAAAGGAAGGAAGGAAGGAAGGAAGGAAGGAAGGAAGGAAGGAAGGAAGGAAGAAAGAAAGGGAAGGAAAAAAGAAAGAAAAGGAAAGAAAGAAAGAGAAAGAAAGAAGAAAAGAAAGGAAGAAAGGAAGAAAGGAAGAAAGGAAGAAAGAAAGAAAGAAAGAAAGAAAGAAAGAAAGAAAGAAAGAAAGAAAGAAAGAAAGAAAGAAAGAAAGAAAGAAAGAAAGACAAAGAAATCTCTCGGCATCTCATTCAATGGTAACTCCAAACTTCAAATTTCTCAGGTCAAAATTTTGGTACCATTCTGATTCTTCTTTTTCCCTGCCACCATATATACAATCCATTAGCTAGCCCTTAAAATACTTCCAGAATCCAACCACTTCTCACTGTATCCTCCACTTCTGCACTAGTCCACACCACCATGAACTTTTGCCTGGATCACTACAAGAACCTCCTGAAAGAGTCTCCCCACTTTTGCCTTTGTCCTCTCCAAGACTGAGTGATCCTTCTGAAGCTAAAGTCTGTTCATATCACTCTTCTTCCCAACACACTCCAATGACTTGCCACATGACTCAGACTAAACCCAACATCCTCACAATGGTCTACTCAACATTCTATGTGTCTTGCTTTTTTAAATTTAAAAATACAAATATAGGAAGCAGCATAGTGGCAGTTAAGAGCATGTGGTCAAGGTCCACTTGCCTGTGTTCAAAGCCTTCTATTAATTATCATCAATAGCTGTGTGGCTATTGGGCAACTAACTTAACCTCTCAGTGCCTACATTTCCTCATCTGTAAAATAATTACAATATCCATATCATAGGGTTGTTGTGAGGATTCATAAATTAATACTTCTAACATGCTTACACTAGTGCTGAAATAAACATAAAAGTAAAAAAGGACAAAAGGCATTTTATGCTATTAGCAAATATTTCATTATAAATTCTGTATGTAAGAAAACATGTCTCCAATGGTCCTATCTATAAGAATTTATAAATACCCCAGATATCTTTCAAACAGGATAAAAAAAGTTTTGGTTAAATAAATTTAAGATGAACCATCATTGTTTGATTTTTAAAAATTTATTCTGAGTTTAAGATTAGAATGGATTATCCATCATGATTTATGCTTTTAAATATTTTGGTAATTTAAAGCATCCTGATGCTGAGCTCCTTAAATATCCATCTACTTCCTAATCAACAATACTTTAGTTCTTAAAATAGATATGATTTGTTCCCTTTATCATGTAGATTGATTTATAAAGTATACTTTACTTTTCTGCTTTACTTCTGGACTTACATTACTGCTTTAAAATGAAACAATTTGATCTAAACTAATACAATAAACAAAAACTTAAGGTGTGTTCCTACATAGACGTATGATAGGCACAGTAGGGAGAGGAGTCAGGTGGAATTTCCAGCAGAGTCCCTCAGGAATTGCTTTCTGATCCACAGAGGAGAAGGCCTTATGCCCACAAGAAAATTTATATAGATTATTAAGGGGAAAGACCTATTTAGAAAGAGGCCAAATATGCATTTGAATGCAAAGGAAGTCACAGTATTTGTTCAGAAAACCAAGAGATAGTCAGGGCTTGTGGAAGATTAATAAAGGGGTCTTAATTTTGTTCGAGAGACTTTTTTGATAGCTGAGTTGAACTTTTAGAATATATATTGTGACGTTCTGTTAATTGTGGAAAATTCTTCTGGTTCTAAATGGAAGTTTGGTGTAAACTGATCCTGTTGCTGAAACTCTTAAAGGTCTGTAGGGCTGGGCTACTGATAGCTTCTTGGTAAAAAGAAACTTCGCATATTTGCCAACAACAAATGTCTCTCAGGCTCAACAGTCATGCAGATACTCAGAATTCCTCTGGAAATGTGAGGGGAGAATTAGTACTATTTTGCCTGTGCACTCGAAACAAGGGACGCCATTTAGTGAAAATGTACTTGTCAATCACCGCTAGTCTGAAACTTACCATTTCACAGTATTTGCACTAATAAAGAATATACAAATGAATAGTGCCCTTCTAAAATGCCATCATCGTTCATTCTTGTCAAATTACACACTTTCCTTGTTTTTCTTTTATTTTAAAAGAAAATTGGCCCTGAAACACCATCCAGACAAGAATCCAGATGATCCAGCTGCTACTGAGAAGTTTAAAGAAATCAACAACGCCCACGCAATACTTACCGACATCTCAAAGAGAAGCATATACGACAAGTACGGATCGCTGGGACTCTACGTAGCTGAGCAGTTTGGAGATGAAAATGTTAACACCTACTTCATGCTGTCCAGCTGGTGGGCAAAGGTGAATCTGAATTTCCTTTCTTCACAAACAATCTCCTGTAACACCATGATATTAATCACCCTTTTAGATTCCATCTCAAAGGAAGTCTGACCTTCCTGCTATTAAATTCTGGTAAATGAAAGGAGATACTGCTTCCACTGAGTGCTATTATTTAGGATCATTTCTGGTTTAGCTCAACAAATAATTGTAAGATACAACATGATTTAAAATACTTCTAGACATTAATTGTATTTGAATTTGGAGCTCCAGATTAACTCTTTATAATGACTAATTAAGGACTGACTCATTGCTCAAAACCAAAAATAATTTATTAGTGTGACAACTGCTTAATAAATTATTATAGGGCAAATTTAGCCATGTCCTTTACTATCTATAGCATAGGCTACATCAGCAAACACAATACTGGGGAGAATGAGTGGTAATTATGTCAGAGACTCACTTGGAGCCTGCTGTGAGGTAGAGGAGAAAGAAATGAGGGGGAAAATGTGAGAATTTACTAGTGGAGGACAGGGAATTGGAGAGGCAGAGACAGGGGGACAGAGAGCAAAATGGATACCTAGTCAAGAAAAAGGCGACATTTTTAAGGGCTTAGTGCAATCAGAATTGACTTTTGTGAGGTAAATTTTGTTTGGTTTCCTAGGAATCTCTAGTATATATATGTTTGGTGATGGTTTTTACTTGTTTGTGAATATTAATATCCTTATCTTCTGATAAAAGTATACTTACGCATGGGTCATACATGTAGTCCATCAACATATTTTGTGGACAGTTCTCATTCATATAAGTTCAATACATACTAATAGTTATTAAATATCTAAAAAGGCAGGTTTAATAGTAGTACCTGATTGCTATTTTCTTCCACTAAATCTTGCTAAATTGAGTTTTACGTATGCAGGAAGAGAGAGAATATGTTTTTGTACATCAGCATGCAAAAGGATTCTTGCAGCCTAGCCTAATTTGCTTACTATAGTCTTCAGAGTTCTGTTTCTTGGGGATACCTGGGATTCCCATTTGAAACCCCTTTCTCTATTGTTGAAGACTTAGGGGAGAGACAAGTTCCTGTTGAGAAGATTTGGAATTTGGAATGAGAGTGTACACACTGACAATGTCATTTATGACAATAGATTGAATGTTCATAGGACCGTACAAGCTTTTGTGGGTTTGCTTGGGAACCCAACCTCTGGGCGTGACATTGCTCCTTGGGAAGATACTGCAGAGGCAGGTCCAGATAATTACACATATTCATCTGATGGCACATCAGGTCCTGCCTGCATAAAAATGAGAATAAGTTTCCTTACTCTGGAAGCTGACAAAATTGATCAAAATTAATACGAACAAGCAGAATCTGCCCAGTAGTGTGAGAGATACACAACATAATTCCTGGTGTGGTTCTTTAAACATAAGACCACAAAAAAACATCTTTACCTTCTCCTTGTTTCACAGCACCCATCAGAGTGGCCCTGCATGTAGCAATCATGTGTTAAATATGCATGACATGAATGAATCAGTGTACCACAAAGATACGTATTTGTAAAAATATTAGACATCTACTTGTGCCTAGTACTGTACTAAGCACTGTAAGGGATAAAGCAAGGTTGTTTCCACAGAAGGCAAACAATCAAATTGGAATAAATAACAAAACAGTATATGAATGAAAAGAAAAGTTCAGAGAAGAGAACAATATGGGAATTGCATAGTAGAAACAAAAAAGACAAAAATAACTTTAAAAAGGGAGGAGTTTCATGGGGCAATGGCTCAAGAACACTGCACAGGAGGGTGTGGAGACAGTGAAGTGGCGGGTGTTGTAGCTGTTTTCAGACTGATTTACCTAAGACTACGAAAATGTAAATTCTCTGTAGCGAAGAGATTATGTATTTGAGGATGTGACTGAAGCTCCCCTACTCCAAGGCACCAGAGGCTCCACCTCACACCTGGGGCCAGAGTCAGAGATGAAGTCCAGGTCTACGAAGCAGGAGTGGGGCAGGTGAGGGCTGTCAGCATTACAGATTTCTACCTGAAGTTATTGAAGAAGTACTCAGGCACACAAGTCCTCTTTATCCCTCTTGCTCCCTTAATTAGATAAAATCTGTGTTTTGTTTTGTTGTTTTTGAGACGGAGTCTGGCTCTGTCACCCAGGCTGGAGTGCAGTGGCCAGATCTCAGCTCACTGCAAGCTCCGCCTCCCGGGTTCACGCCATTCTCCTGACTCAGCCTCCTGAGTAGCTGGGACTACAGGCGCCCGCCACCTCGCCCGGCTAGTTTTTTTTCTTTTTTGTAGAGACGGGGTTTCACTGGGTTAACCAGGATGGTCTCGATCCCCTGACCTCGTGATCCGCCTGTCTCGGCCTCTCAAAGTGCTGGGATTACAGGCTTGAGCCACTGCGCCCGGCCAAAATCTGTGTTTTAATTAAAGGTGTATAAATCCCTTTCTTTCTATTTCAAATTGCGTATTTTTGATAAAATCATAAATTGATTTTGCTCAATTCACAAAAACTGACTTTTTATAACTTCACATTGGAGGAGTTGAGAGTTTCTTTTAATTTTTAGCTATAACAAACAGTGAGCAAACCTTTTATGTTTTGGGGGAAATCCTGCTGCCATTCACCAGGCAGAGCAAATAATCTGTCTGTTTATTACTTGATACAATCATTAATTCAGCTGGTATTTTACAAGCATCTAACACATACGAAGTACTAAGTCCTTCAGTAGGAGGAACTGAAAGATGACTAGCTGACAGTGCCAGCTTGCAGGAAGCTCATGGTCTAGTCCAATGAGACAGACCTATAAACTGATCAATGTTCTAAAAATATCACTTAAAAAAAGCACCAAAGTAGAAGTCTGCATGAAATGCAATTGGGGACAAAGGAGGGAGTCATTGTTTGGGGCAGGATCAGGAAAGATGTCATAGAAGGGATCTTTAAGATGAGTCTTACACACCAGGTGGATATTTTGTTAGGTGACTGGGGAACTGGGAGGTGAACGTCCAAACAGATGAATCCACAGGAAGAGCAGAGCTATAAGGCAAGGAAAGGCAAGAACAGGGCTGTGCTGGTGCAGGGAGGCATTGGCATAGCCAGATCACCATCATAAGGAACTTGGCTGTATCTCAGAGGCAGGAGCGCCATTGCATGGGTTCAAAAGAACATGTATTTCAGAAAGTTCACTCTATCAGCAATGCGCAGCAGGGATTTGAGGGAGGCCAGAGGGGAGGCAGGGAGGCCAGTTGGGAGGCTGCTGAAGTGTCCAGACTAGACATACTGAAGGTCTGTTCTGAAGCCCTGCTGGCCAGGATAAAAGCATGAGGGAGGATACAAGAGACTTGAGGAGAGAAGCTCTCCAGGACTTGGTGACCAGCAGGAATGTGAGTGTAGGAGGGGGAGGTATTGGACAGTTCATTCTTTATCATTCTGGTGAGGATGATTCAGTTCCTCTGGGCAGGGGGCTTGCTGACTCATTTAACCTGCAGAGATTTTATTGGTTGGTTTTTTGGTTTTTGTCTTGCTTTGCTCTGCTCTTAATAATGATCACCATATAGCTTAAGAATAAAAAAAGAAACTCCATACTTTATTACTTTGGCTACAAGTCATTTCCTCTGGGTCTAATTTATTAGGCAAAACTTTACCAGGAAATTGATTTCCAAGGAAGTGAAATCGTTCTTATGTGGAGTAAGGATGAGGGTGAAGATGTGGCCTGTGGGGTGAACTGTGAAGTCTTCAGGTCTCTGGGGGTAACTGGGTGCAGACTTGATTTCATGGGTTCTCCCCTCACCGTGTCACCCCTCATCCTCATTTTGCTTTGCCTCTGTTTCCCTAGGCCCTGTTTGTCATCGTTGGCCTCTTGACAGGCTGCTATTTTTGCTGCTGCCTGTGCTGCTGCTGCAACTGCTGCTGTGGGCATTGCCGGCCCAAGTCATCAGTGCCAGAAGAGGACTTCTATGTGTCCCCAGAGGATCTGGAGGCACAGATCAAATCTGACATGGAAAAAGGTGGGGTACGATGAGAGCAGAGGTAGTGGGTGTCCATTCATAGGCCGGAGCAAGCACCAGGTCCCACAGAGATAGCTATCACTGTAGTAGGAGAACTCCCACAACCAAATGGTTGGAACCTCACAGACTGTCAGCTTTGGTACAGCTTCTGGGGAGAATGAAAAGACAGATACCTTTACCAGGCATAGAGAAAAGCAGCTCCTGATGCCGTTAGAAAGAAAATCATGAAATATGCTGATGATGAAACAAAGGAAATACAATTCAGGCCTCATTACAAGAGAGTGAGCACTGGATTCAGGGAGGATTGGATGAAAATGCTCAGGGCAGGAGAACCAAGGTAGAATTTTTTTTTGCAGAAAAAGCATTTCAGCCGGTTCCTTTAGGATCCTCTTTGAAATAGAAGGAAGTGGGCATCAAAAAAAGTCACCAACCCTTGACTTTGCTTCTTTTTAATGACTTCATTATGAATTTGGGTGAACTAGGAGAGAGAAGTCCTTCTTTATCTGAAATGTAGCTTCTTTCAGGAGTAGCCTCAAACCAACATCAAGGATGGGGCTACTTGCTTTGCTAACCCACCTCCGTATGTCCATGTGTATGCATGACTGTGATGTAGTACTTGATTCTTCAAGTTCATTCTATTCAGAAATGAAAAAAATTTAAAAGTTTAAAAAAGATGAGAGCTCACAGGATTCGCAGCACCAGGAATACTTTATGGCCTCTGGGCAATGCCTTTGTTTAAAGAAGCTGGGGTCAGACCTGCCATTGTCCTGCTCCACCTTACAGCCAAGATCCTCCTGTCATTCTCTCCCATTGTTCTCTCTCATAGTTGTCCTGGAGTACAGACTTCATCACTGAATCCTCAAAAAAACCTAGACAGCCAAATAAAAGAATTACTTGATAATTCAGACAGTAGCCCATTTTTATCAGAACTGCTAAGATTAGGAATAGTTTACTTTTCTGGACTATATTGTACTCTGATTCTTTTGATCACACTGAAATGGAAATTCCAGGTCATCAAGCATCAGAGACCAGTTAAAGGCTTCCACACATGTTTTATTCCCTATGAAATGCAGTGCTAAGTAATATCCAGGTACTACCCATCCTGACTCTAGCTCGGAGGAAGGGGTCTTCAATCATGTGAACTGTGCAGACTCCCAGACTCTTTCAGGATTGGGAGCTCAGAGAGGACAGAAGGGGTTTTCTTGAAACCTGGGACCCCTTGCTGTGGGGACCTATAGGTGGCCAGTCCAGCAAACAGAGGTGGTGTTCTGACCATTTTTTATTACTGACCTTGAAGTCAAATTGTGGGCCCATGGTGAAGCAGAATTTTAACTTTCCTTTCCTTTATTTGAGATATAAAAGGACAAATTAATCTTTTAATGGGGGCATATGCACCAAGAAGACCAAGCAAGCAGGATTACAAGTAAATGGGTTAAGGAGTAATGTATGCATGGAATATCTGTTTCTTCAGGAAAAGGTCCATGACGTTGACACAGCTTGCCTAAGAATGACAATCCTAGGGTCTGAATCCCATCTGCTCTTGTAAAGGAAAGAAACTGTTACAAGATTATGTCAGGGATTGCTGGCCCCATAGACCACAGGATCTCCCATAACATCCATCAACCCAGCCCAGTTCTCAGTCACTGACAGAGGACCAGAAGAGACAGCAAGATAGGGGAGTATCTTCAACATCCTCCACTGGGTCAACCTAACTGAACTTTTCCTTTACAGTGGGAAAACCAAACCTAGGTGAATTGAACTTAGATATCCCTAATCCAGTGTTTCACACTTCTCTGAACAACCTCACAGTCTTTCCTGTTTAAAATTATATAAAAACTCCACCAGGTCATTTCAGTAGACCTTCTTTGTGGAAGATTTCTTTTTTGGAACAGAAATCCATACTAGGTGCCAGATTCTACCCAGATTTCCTCCCTGCTGGGTGATTGGTGATGAATCTACATGTCTCTCACTGTGCTCAGCTCTGACACCCCAGAGCTACCAATTCCATCACAGAGGTCAGATCTTGGATGAAGTAAACCATGATCCTGTTTGACTATGTTATTAAGAATTCTTAACCAAAAGGAAAAGCTTTATCTTATTTATTTATCTTATTAAATATTTAACAGCTCATATGCAGGGATCCGGATTTTGTGGGACTTGAAATTTACACAATTTGGGCAAACCTCTTTAAGAAAAAGAACACAAAATTAAATCTGAAAGTGAATATATATTTAGAATGAGAAAAAGAAATCACAACACATTGCAAGGCTTAAATAATTAAGAATACCATAAATGTCACAAAATCTAGAAAAATAGCAATTGTTTAATTAACTCTCCGGTACACCTCTGCAATACGCTTCCCCTGAGGTTTTGTGGCTACATATCCATTGATTGCTTCTTCATATTAACATAGCAATAATTTTGTAGTATTTTCTTTTTATTTTCTTTTTCTTGAGATTAAGTCTCTGTGTTGCCCAGGCTGGAGTGCAGTGGAAGATCTCGGCTCACTGTAACCTCTGCCTCCCAGGTTCAAGCATTTCTCCTGCCTCAGCCTCCTGAGTAGATGGGACTACAGGCATGTGCCACCACACCTGGCTAATTTTTTGTGTTTTTGGTAGCGATGGGATTTCACCGTGTTAGCCAGAATGGTCTTGATCTCCTGACCTCGTGATCCTCCTGCCTTGGCCTCCCAAAGTGTTGGGATTACAGGCGTGAGTCACCACGCCTGGCCATTTTGT
Organism: Piliocolobus tephrosceles; assembly: GCF_002776525.5. Lineage (NCBI taxonomy): Eukaryota > Metazoa > Chordata > Mammalia > Primates > Cercopithecidae > Piliocolobus > Piliocolobus tephrosceles. Next base: position 67,079,552 of record NC_045440.1, read on the forward strand.
AATATTTTCTATGAAAAAAAAAATAGAAAAATCTGCCTTTCCTCTAGCATGTTTGATCAAAAAGTTTTATTACTGGTAAATTAGAAAAGTTTATTTCAGCTTTATGACTCGTTATTGATAATGTTGTCTACATTTTTAGGGGTTGTTGTCAAATTCAGGGAAACACCTATATAATTTATTTCATATAGAAGATGAGGCCGGGCGCGGTGGCTCAAGCCTGTAATCCCAGCACTTTGGGAGGCCGAGACGGGCGGATCATGAGGTCAGGAGATCGAGACCATCCTGGCTAACACGGTGAAACCCCGTCTCTACTAAAAAGTACAAAAAACTAGCGGGGCGAGGTGGCGGGCGCCTGTAGTCCCAGCTACTCAGGAGGCTGAGGCAGGAGAACGGCGTAAACCCGGGAGGCGGAGCTTGTAGTGAGCTGAGATCCGGCCACTGCACTCCAGCCTGGGCGACAGAGCGAGACTCCGTCTCAAAAACAAAAAACAAAAAACAAAAAACAAACAAACAAAAAAAAAAATAGAAGATGTAAGATTTGGAGGAATTTTCCACAGAACACCTTTGATTTTGTACATTTCAAACCTTGTTGTCCTTACCCCATCTAATACTCCCAGCATCAGAGCCCAATGGACACATTCACATTGTGTAACATCACCTCTGGTTTAGATTTTCATGTCTCCTCAGCAAGTGAATTGGCACAGTGAGCTGTAGGAGTCTACCTAAAGCCATTTCTGCACTCGTAGGGCTAACAATAATTAACTACACACAGAGTTCCTGCAAACCACAAAAACATATCCCACTAAATTCAACTGAAACCTAACCCTAACTCTTTATCCCCTTAATCAAATCCCCAAAATGTCTACAGTTCCTCTGTTGCCATTCATCAGACAGAGAAATGTGACAGAAGGGAAGTCAAAGTGGAAAGAGATGTTTTTGTTGATTGCGGCCAAAATATCTTTCTTTTGCAAATTACAAAAAACATGAATACATCTTTAGGGCCCCAATAGGCCCTTGGACGGCTGTGCACAGGTGAGGATCCTTGAGCTTAAGTTTCATTAACTGTGCAGTAAATCCAGCACTGTTCTTGGATCTACCCTTTCCTTTTAAGGAACTGTGCCTTATTTGCAGTTAGTTGTGTTAGCTAGATTCACGTTTGTACTCCACTAACCCAGAGTTCAGGCTGGTTAATGAAATGAAAATGAAAATCAGACTTCATCTGAATGAAAATCAGACTTCATCTGAAGACTAAGCTTTCTGGACTGTGGTCCATTAAATAGACTGCACTTGCATCCGCTCTGCAAAAGAAGGGAACCCACTTAAGGTTCTTTAAGAAAATACACTTGAAAGAGTCTACTAGCCACTTAAAAATCAAGTGACTCAAGACAAAGAATAAACAGCATTCATCAAGGTTTGAATCCATTAGAAGGCACTGGTATGACATTAGGGCTTTAAGAATCTTATTTTAGTGATTCTAAAACTTAATTTAAAAATGGCAAACTTTTTCTTACTTGGGGAATCCTTCATTCTTAGGTAGGATTTAATCATAAAATCTTAGGATTTTAGACTTGGGAGGAATCTGAGGAATCAACCCTCACCTCTGCATGGCTTTTCCAGCCAGCTGCTCATTTGAAAGCTGCCTGTGGTGGAGAGGGTTAGGACTTTGTTTGTAAGTAAGAGATGCCCATAAAAATTCAACCACCAAAGGAGGGCATAGAGTCCACATTAACTCTACAGTCCACCCTCAGGCACCACTCAAGGATACCAAAACACAATTACATTTACACAATTTTTGTATACATTTCTTTTTGTTTTACAAAAGTGTGGTATCCACATATTATTACGCCCTTTTCCTGCTTCTTTGCAGAGGAAAATTTTGATAAAATCATATTTATCAGTTCTTTTTAAATGTGCTTTATTTTGGTGTTATGTTGAGAACTCAGACTACCTTTATGTCATAAAGACTTTCTCCAATGTTTTCTAAAAGTTTTTGAGTTTTATGTTTAACATTTAGATCTATGACCCATTTTGAGTTAATTTTCATATAAAGTGTGAGGTTTAGGTCCAGACTCTTTTTTTTTCTTGAATATGGAATCTAATTGTTCTAAGACCATTTGCTGAAAATGGTCTATGTATCCTCTACATGGCTTCTACTATGTATCCTTTGTTCATTGAATTGTCTCTCCCTCTTTGCCAAAAATTAGTTGGCCAGGGTCGGGCAGGGTGGCTCACATCTGTAATTCCAGCTTTGGGAGGCTGAGGCTGGTGGATCGCTTGAGGCCGGGAGTTCAAGACCAGTCTGGCCAACACAGTGAAACCCTGTCTCTACTAAAAATACAATGATTAGCCGAGCATGGTGGCAGGTGCCTGTAATCCCAGCTAATCAGGAGGCTGAGGCACAAGAATTGCTTGAACCTGGGAAGCAGAGGTTGCAGTGAGCAGAGATTGTGCCACTGCACTCCAGCCTGGGCGACAGAGCAAGACTCTGTCTCAAAAAAAAAAAAAAAAATTGATCATATTTCTATGGACCTATTCCTGTATTCTCTAGTCCGTCCCATTGATCTATGTGTAGGAATCTACCTAAAGTCATTTCTACCCTTGTAAGGCTAACAATAATTAACTACACACAGAGTTGCTGCAAACCACAAAAACATATCCCACTAAATTCAACTGAAACCTATCCCTAACTCTTTATCCCCTTAATCAAATCCCCAAAATGTCTACAGTTCCTCTGTTGCCACTCATCAGACAGAGAAATGTGATCTCATCCATTCCACACTGTCTTGCTGTCTTGCAGCTTTAGAGTAAGCCTTAAAATCAGATAGTGTGATTCTTCCAACTTTATTTTATTTTTTTTCAAAATTGTTTTGGCTCTTCTAGTATCTTTGCTTTGCATATAAATTTTAGAATCAAGTTGTCTATATCAACAGAAAAATCCTGCTGGGATTTTTATTGAAAGTGCATTAAATTTGTAGATCAGCTTGGAAAGAATTGACATCTTTACTATGTTGAATATTCCAATCCATCACACAGTATGTATCTCTACTTACCCAGGTCCCATTTGATTTCTTTCACGAACATTTTGTAGCTTTCAGCATACAAAGCTGGTATGTCTTGTTAAATGGGTACCTAAGTACTTCATTTTGGAGAGAGCTATTGTAAGTGGCATTGGTTTTAATTTTGTTTGCAGTTGTTCATTGCAAGTATTTACATTTTCTTTCTATGTTGCCTTTGTATCCCATGTCTTTGCTAAACTCATTTAACAGTTTGGATTTTTGTGAGTGTGTAAATTCCTTGGGATTTTCTATGCAGACAATTATATCATCTACAAATAGAAACAGTTTTATTTCTTCCATTCACATCCGTATTCCATTTGTTTCTTTTTCTTGCCTTGTTGCACTAAGATTTCTAGCACTTTGTTTGCTGCTGTGCTGTTACTGTCTTAAAATTCTTAATTTTTGAATAAGGTACCTCACATTTTCATTTTGAACTGGGTTTGGCAAGTTATATAGCCACTACTGAGGATATTTCCTCATGTGGACTATAAAATCGGGATTTCAAGTTTGATGACTTTTGCCAACAGAATTTTTCTTCGAAGGAACTATTAGCTAACTTTACATTTACATTTTAAAATCTACATTATATAAGGATGTTTAAAAGAACAGAGCAGCCAATCCTCACTGGCAAGGAAAAAGACAAAATGCCTCCAGAGCATAATACTCTGGTTTTAGGGAAGGAGAAAACAAATTAAGATGAGACAAGGTGGGATGGGGAAGACTAAGTGGAGCCAAGGCTTTATATTAATTACCCATCTAAATGCTATGTTACAGATTATTATACTGTACTTGGAGATTTGACCAGCATATGAAGATTACCACAGGAAATTAATTTTTCTTACATGAGCACTGATTTTAAGGAAATATGGTTAGCAGTTCTTTCTTCTATTATTCTCCCCATCTTTTATCCAGAAATGTCAAGATGCAAAGTATAGTGAAACTACTATGGGGCAATCTTTACTCCAGAATAAAAGTAATAGCTACTTAACATTTTGTCTTCTTATATCTTACTGTATGAACAAATAAGAGAAAGGAACAGGGGTTAACTAGGGAAATATATTTATGATTTGAATTCAGTTACTGTAGTAGTCTGTTTTCACACTGTTATAAAGATACAACCAGAGAATGGGTAATTTATAAGCAAAAGTTTAATTGACTCACAGTTCTACATGGCTGAGGAGGCCTCAGGAAACTTACAATCATGGCAGAAAGTGAAGGAGAAGCAAGCACCTTCTTCACAAGGCAGCAGGTGAAAGAGAGAGAGTGAGCAAAGGGGAAGTGCCATACTTTTAAACCTTCAGATCTCATGAGAACTCACTCACTATCGTGAGAACAGGATGAGGGACACCAGCCCTATAATCCAGTCACCTCTCACCAGCTCCCTCCATTGACACATGAAAGTTAAAATTTGATAGGGACGCAGAGCCAAACCATATCATTCTGCCCTTGCCCCCTCCCAAATCTCATGTCCTTTTCACATTTCAAGACAAATCATGTCTTCCCAACAGTCCCCCAAAGTCTTAACTCATTCCAGCATTAACTCAAAAGTCCAAGTCCAAAGTCTCATCTGAGACAAGACAAGTCCCTTCTACCTATGAGCCTGTAAAAGCAAAAGCAAGTTAGTTACTTCCAAAATACAATGGAGGTACAGGCATTGGGTAAATGTTCCCAATCCAAATGGGAGAAACTGGTCAAAACAAAGGGACCACAGGCCCCAGACAAGTCTGAAACCTGGCTGGGCAGTCATTAAATCTTAAAGCTCCAAAATCTCCTTTGATTTTATGTCTCATATCCAGGGCAGAGTGATGCAAGAGGTGGGCTCCCACAGCCTTGGGCAGCTCTGTCCCTGTGGCTTTGCAGGGCTCTGCAGGGTACAGCCCTTGCAGCTGCTATTCCTAGCTGGCATTGAGTGCCTGTGACTCTTCCAGGCTCTTGGTGCAAGCTATTGATGGATCTACCTTTCTGGGGTCTGGAGGATGGTGGCCTTCTTCTCACAGCTCCACTAAGCAGTGCCCCAGTGGGGACTGTGTGTGGGGGCTCCAAACCCATATTTCCCTTCTGCATTGGCCTAGCAGAGGCTGTCCATGAGGGTTTTACCCCTGCAACAGACTTCTGCCTTGACATCCAGGCATTTCCATACATCCTCTGAAATCTAGGCAGAGGATCTCAAAGTTCAACTCTTGTGTTCTGCACACCAGCAGGCCCAATACCACGTAGAAGCCACCAAGGTTTGAGGCACCCTCTGAAGAGTACCTTGGCCCCTTTCAGCCTCATCTGGAGCTGGAGTGGCTGGGTGCAGGACACCAAGTCTTGAAGCTGCACAGAGCAGTGGGGCCCTAGACCTGGCCCAAGCAGCCATTTTTTTTCTCCTAAGCCTCCAGGCTTGTGATTGGAGGGCCTTCTGTGAAGGTCTGTACATGCCCTGGAGACAGTTTCCCCATGATCTTGGCTATTAACATTCAGTTTCTCGTTACTTATGTAAATTTCTGCAGCAGGCTTGAATTCCTCCCCAGAAAATGGATTTTTCTTTTCTATCATATAGTCAGGCTGCAAATTTTCCAAACCTTATGCTCTGCTTGCCTTTTAAACATAAATTCCAAGTTCAAACCATCTCTTTGTGAACACGTATAACTGGCTTTCAGAATCAGCCAGATCACCTCTTGAATGCTTTGCTGCTTAGGCATTTCTTCCACCAGATACCCTAAATCATCTCTCTCAAGTTCAAAGTTCCACAGATCTCTAGGACAGGAGCAAAATGCTGTCAGTCTCTTTGCTAAAGCATAGCATGAGTGACCTTTGCTTCAGTTCCCAACAAGTTCCTCATCTCTGTCTGAGATGACCTCAGCCTGGACTTCATTGTCCATATCACTATCAGCATTTTGGTCAAAGCCATTCAACAAGTATCTAGAAAGTTCCAAACTTACCTACGTCTTCCTGTCTTCTTCTGAGCCCTCCAAACTGTTCCAACCTCTGCCTGTTACCCAATCCCAAAGTCACTTCCATATTTTCAGGTTGTCTTTATAGCAGTACCCCACTCTGCCTGTACCAATTTTCTGTATTAGTCTGTTATAAAAATGCCACTCTGTTATAAAAATACCACCTGAGACTGAGTAATTTATAAACAAAAGAGGTTTAATGGACCTCGCAGTTCTGCATGGCTGGGGAGGCCTCACGAAATTTACAATCATGGAGGAAGGTGAAGGAGAAGCAAACACCTTCTTCACAAGGTGACAGGAGAGAGAGGAGTGAGTGAAAGGGAAGTGTCACACTTTTAACCCAATCAGATCTTGTGAGAACTCACTATCATGAGAACAGCTTGGGGGAAACCGTCTCCATGATCCAGTCACCTCCCTCGACACATAGGGATTCCTACTCAAAATGAGATTTGACCAAACACCACAAATTTCACTTTTAAGTACATGTTATAGGACATTATAACTATTTCTTAATTTATGAAAATCCAAATTTGAAATATCAAATCCTTTCTTAATTGTTGACTTATAAAAACTATTAGAAATATTTCTCACCTGCCTTAAGAGAGTTTTAACAGTTCTAATTATATATCTAAGACTTTGTCTTGTGTATTTGTTATTGTGTGCATATTCAAACATGCCTAGTCCTTGACTCTAGCTGAAATCTAAGATACCTTTTGACGATATAAAATTGTACCAAACTCTGTTCAATAGTGGTGGTACAGTGTGGGATTTGGTAGCAAAGGGGATAGATTTGTTTGGGTTTTTATGTCCCTTTAAACTATATCAGAAAATATAATCCAGCTTCTACCTTTAAGAAATAAATGGGGGAAAGTTCAAACAGTGGCATCTTCAGTATTCACTGGCAATTACAGAACTTATAAGTGGATTCCTATGTCTTTCTTAAAATAGAAATATACTCCCAATGGGATCCCAAGAACACAGAGGCATTCTATTGTTCTTATGAATCAATCAAGATCAAATGGAAGATAGATAGTGTCTTGGGGGAACCCTTCCCCAGTTTTGTTGTCTTTGAAAATTTGAAACCTTAAAGGTAAAAGGTAATAGGTACCAACTTATTTCCCTTACTTTCATATGCTCACAAATTAGGAGCTCTACTTTGTGAAATTTTGGGTGGTGTGTTTAAAAATAGCTCACTTAGACCCTATACTCCTCTAGCAGCTGAAGGCCACAATGAAATAGAATTCCACTATGAGGGCCTTACAGACCATCTTGAGAGAGAGCCTTATTTCGTGGGACAATGTAAGTGTATGTAGTATGTGTGCGTGCATGCATGCGTGTGTGTGTGTGTGTGTGTGTGTGTGTGTGTGAGAGAGAGAGAGAGAGAGAGAGAGAAGGTATGGAGCAAGAGCCCAAATTGGAACCAGTTACCTCTGAACACCCTGGCAAAGCAAACCCACAATGTAAGAGCTAAATTCAGCTTGATTTTTCCAAGCTGAAGGCAGTAGAATGACCTCCAACCAAAATTTCCAGCTAAACCCTAAAAATCAAAACAAAAACCCTAAACAAAACAAAACAAAAAACTGTGAGTCATGATTGCCCAAATTTTTTTAAAGGAGGGAGAATAAAAGGAAAAGAGTTTTATACTACTGACCTTGGATCTAAAAATGTGAGATTCATTTCATAGAAAAATCTGTTGACTGCTTAACTGTTCTTGCCACTCACCTGGATAAAACCCAAATACATTCACAACCACAAAACCACTGAGATGAAGAGGCCATATGGCTTGTAATTAGACTCTCGCTCTTTGCCAAGATATTGAGACATTTATTACATTGCTATTTAGTATTTATCACATCTTACTGCCCAGGAAAAAGGCACCAAGGAAGAGATTAAATTCATCTTTCCCCTTTTTGCCACTTTCATGCTTCTTCCTACCCCTTTCCCCCAATCAAAAGGAATCAATCTCTAGAAATAATGCATGGAAAACAATGCTTGCAACTAGTCAAGAATGCTGTGCTTCTTCTTTATACGGAAACAGCAAGAAAGTCCCATCAAGGTCTTAGGCCAGAGCAGTAGGACAGGTTTGTCAGCTCTGAATGCTCCCCCAAAAAAGCAGCTCAAAGTGAACCCAAGATTTCTTTGATTTTTGGCCATCAAGGTTCAGTGAGCAAACTGACTGGTCAGGTTTATTGAGATAGTCTTCGGACAGCAAACATTTACTGATCACTTAGTATTTGCCTGATGCTATACCAGGGGCTAGAGAAAGTAAAGACATAGTTCCTGGTACTTTGGACCTTACAAACTAGCAAGGGAGATGGGGACAAAAATATTAAATAAATAATCACACAGAGAACTAGTTAATTTACAGGTACATAAGCCTGCCAAAGGAGAAGTACAGGGGCTGTGAAAGTGAGCACTTGGGGCCTCACCTGCATGCAGGTTGAGGACACTTTCCCAGGAAGTGACATTTAAAGCAGAAGACTTTAAGAAGGAGGAGGAGTTGAGGGGTAGGGGACTCTGGGGATGGTGCACTCTAGAAGGGACCAATCTTAGTACAAGCAAAGAACTATCACAGCCTCTCCCCATATTCTTGTGGATAAGATGGTGAATGGCGCTTTGCATGCCACGCAAGGCAGGTAGAGTCATATTGCGCTGTTTTATTGAATAGTTTTATCAGGTAATCGAATGAAGCAAGTTGTGCAATGACTATTTTTGCAAAGAAACCCAAACTGAGATATGCTTAGACAAAGGTTCAAACTATCAAAATGAAACGTGATAAGTGGAAGTAGCTGGAATCCCCAACAGTTTGCTAGAGAAGTGCAAGAGTGGTAGGATTACCTAGGAAAGGGGGAAAAGGACTTGAGAGACTCCATGGAGAAAAATGCAAAAATATAGAGGGGAGGTGAAATATTATTCAGCCGTAAAAAGCAATGAGGTAGTGATACATGTGGATGCTACAATGTGGATGAACCTGGGAAGATCATGCTAGATGGAAGAAGTCAAACACAAAAGGACAAACATTGTACGATTCGATTTATATTAAATATTCAGAATAGGTAAATCCAAAGAGGCAGAAAGTAGATTGGTGGTTGCCAGGGCCTGTGGCACAGGAAAAATAGGGAGCAACTGTTTAATGGGGACTGGGTTTCCTTTTGGGGAGATAAAAATGTTTTGCAATTAGACAAAGTGTGAGTCATACATTAGCTGTATTTGTACTCAATGCCACTGAAGTGTTCATTTTAAAGTGGTTGGTTTTAAGTTATGTGAATCTCATTTCAATCTTAAAAATATGTAGTAAGGGAGAAGGTAGACCAAGATTTGACTAGAGAAAGAAACTGAACACCCTTCCTTCAGAAAAGGAGAGTCCTTTGTTCTCTGCAAATTCATGCAGCACAGCGAGTGGAGAATATCACAGGCCTAAGGAAGGCATTAAAATTCCCGAAAAGGGACAGCAAAAAGGTGACTCAGCCTTTTATGCCAGCTAACTTGAGGGCAATCCACCCCAGGGACTAGGACACAGGGCTGTGGAGTCAGACAATCCTGGCTCAGGCCTCAGCTCTCTAAGTTACTGGTTGAGGTTCTGGGGATAATTTACCTAACTCCTTTATCTGTTATTGTTTTTCTCAAATAATAAATAGATACAAATAAATATGACCTGGGTTTCTACCTCAGAAAAAGAATGTTACCATCACCTTTAGAGCTCCTTGTTTGCTCTTCCCTCCTCAGATGTAATGATCTTAAATCATGTGTGACCAGTTCTTACTATTCTTTTTAGTATTACAACTTTATTTATAATTCTAATGGCATACTGCTTGGTTTTCCCTATTTTTGAACTTCAAATGAATAGATTTATATGCAATAATTATCTTTCTTCAACTTGCTTTATTTTTACTGTGTAATATTTCTGTTTTTAAAAATTAGTTTCAACTTTTATTTTAAATTCGGGGTACATGTGCAGGGTTGCTACATGGTATATTGTGTGATGCTGAAGTGTGGGGTACAGATCCTGTCACCCAGGTAGTGAGCATAGTACCCAATAGTTAGTTTTTTAAACCATGCCCCCTTCTCCCCTCCCCACTCTAGCAGCCCACAGTGTCTGTTATTCCCATTTTATGTCTATGTGTGCTCCATTCAGCGTTGTCCTTCTGAGATTCATTCACATTGTGGCTGTCATTCATGTATTTTCACTGTTGTATAATATTTTGGGAGGCCATCCCATAATTTACTTATCCATTCTACTGCTAATGGACATTTGAGTACCGTCCACATTTGCCATTACAAAAGGTGCTGTTATGAATGTTCTTGCATGTATTTTCTGGTGCATGAATGCTAGAGTTTTTCTAGGTATATGTATACAGAGGATGTAATTATTTCGTCAAAGGATACACACTTATATAACTCATTAGGTAACACTGAGCAGTTCTGCAAAATCATTGCACTAATTTACATTCCCATTAACAGTTAACGAGAGTCCCCGTTGCCCCACACCCTTGCCTACATTTGACATCCCCAGATGGTAAATGTGTGACAATCTTGTAGGTGGTAAACGGTGTGCCATTGCGGTTCTAGTTTTTATCTCCTTGATTAAAGTTGAACATCTTTTCATATGTTCATTGTTCATTGGGGTTTCCCCTTCTATGAAATGCCCATTCAGATCTTTTGCGGGTTTTAAGATTGTATCATCTGCCTTTTCCTTACTGATTTTTAAAATATTCTGGATATTGATTCTTCATTGATTATGTTTATTTAAAACATATTCTCCCAGTTTGTGACTTGGTGTTTTACTCTTTATGGCATCTTTTGATGAATCAAAGTTCTTGATTTTAATGTTGACAGACTTTCAGTCTTTGCCTTTATGTTTAGTGATTTTTGTGTTTTGATTAAGAATTCCTGTACTAACTCAAACATATATTCTCCGATATAGATTTTCAAAGTTTTATAGTTTTGCCTTTTCACATATAAGAGTTTAATCACCTGGAATTGATTTTTTACATGTGATATGATGTGGGACTCCAATTTCATTTTTTTTCCAGATAGAAAACAAATTGTTTCAGCACACTGATTTCTAATTTTGGTTTTGATAAACATTAAGTTTCAATAGATATATGGAGCAGTTTCTGGGCTTTCTGTTCTAGTCCATTGGTGATTTTGCTTATTTTATGCAATACCAAGCCCATTTATAATAATCCCTAATATCTGTTTAAGCAAGTCCTCTTCCCTTGTACTTCAGGAGAGTCATATATCCTTAGTATTTTGCTTTCTTATATAAATCTCAAAATCAGGTTTTTGTCAAGTTCTTTAACAAGAATTCCCTAAGCAAAACTTTTTAGGATCTTGGTTAGAATTGCAGTGAATCTACAGATCCACAGGTACAATTGACACCTTTAAGAATCTGAGTCTTTAATATGTGACATTGTATATTTCACCATTTATTGGCTTTCACTAAGGATATATTTTCTGTATCTTTAGTTATATTTATTTTTGAATACTTCACCATTTTTCTTACCATCAATCAATTATATATGTATTTTTCTACTTGCTTTTTGGCATATAGAAATGTACTTTTAAAAACATTGATTTTTGAATCCAAGAAACTAGCTAAACTCTCTTGCTAATTTTAATTATTTACCTGTAGATTCTTTAGGGTTTCTACATAACTGTTTGTCTCATCTGTGAGTACTGACAGTTTTGATTCTTCCTTTCCATCTCTTATCATTTTTTCTTTATTTTTTAAACCACACCAAGTATGTGAACCCAGTTTTTTCTCTTGCCTTTCTGTGTTTGCCAAGACTACTAGTAAAATGTTGAAGAGAAGGTACTTTCAGGGTTGCATCATAATTAGTAAGTTTGCTATAGGTTTTTGATTGGGTTAAGAAAATTGTCTTCTATTCATATTTTTTTAGGACTTCATATTTGATTGTGGATTAAAATTTTATCAAATATTTTTTCTTCATCAATTGAGATGGTCCTGATTTTTCTCCTTTGATCTGTTAATGTGATGAATTATATGAATTGGTTTTCCAATATTAAAGCAACCTTCTACTCCTTAGATAATTAAACTCAGTGTAGTCTTCATGTATTAACTATTTTATTATTTGATGAAATGAGCTGTCAATATTTTGTTTGAGATGTTTGTGACAATGTTAATGAGTGAGAGTGGTCTATAATTTCCCTTCCTCAAACTTTTTTCCCTACTGTATTTTGTATAGAGATTATGCCTCATGAAATAAATTGCAAAGTATTCCTTTGTTTGTTACTTCTCTTGGAGAGTTTGTGTAATACTAGGATTCTTTCTACAGGATTTTGAAGAACTTTCTAGGCTAGCATGTAACTGCAAATTTTAAACTATTGATTTAATTTATTTAATGTTTATAGACCAGTTAGATTTCCCTTCTTTTTTATTTACAAAAAGAAAAAATGGTTTCTTCAAGATTTTCTCTTACCCTTTATACATCTATAGTATCTGCAAGATTATTCTATTTTTTATTCTTTACATTGGTCATTCCTCCTTTCTCTCTGTTTTTTTTTTTTAACCATTCTCACCAGATGTCTTACAATCTTATCGGTCTTCTCAAATAAACAACTTTTGGTTTTGTTGATTGGTTCTACTTAATTTTTTTCTTTCTTCCGTATTTCTCAGTTTATTTTGTTCATTTTCTAACTTCCTTTTATGCTTCTTAATTTTCAGCCCTTCCTCTGTTCTTACATTAAAAATTTAAGACTATAAATTTTAAATTTTCCTATAAGCTATACTTCAGCTTCACACACACACACACACACACACACAAACTCACACACACATACACACACACACACACACAGACGTTCTTATATTGTTCTCATCATCTGAGTTCTAAATATTTTCTGATTTCTATTATGATTTTTTTCTTTTATCTGTAAGCTAGGCCTGTGTATATATTAATTTTCAATCTTGGGATTTCGAGGTTACTTGTTGTTTGTATCTAACTTCGCTGCTCTGTGATAAGAAAATCTCAACACTATGATACCAGTGCTTTGAAATGTCTTAGGACTTGCTGTACAGCCTGGAACTTAGCCAGTTTTTATAAATGTTCCACATTGCTTCAAAACAACACATTCTGCATTTGTTAGGTTCATTGTTCCATATATGTCTATTGCATAAAGCTAATTTATTGTATATATTAGTTTGCTAAGGCAGCCATAACAAACTACTACAGACTGAGGCTTTAAACAACAGAAATTTATTCTCTCACAGTTCTGGAGGTCAGAAGTCAGAGACCAAGGTAGCAGGGTTGGTTTCTTCTGAGACCCCTCTTCTTGTTTGGTAGCTGTTCATCTCCCTGTGATTTCACATGGTGTTTCCTCGGTGTCCAAATCTCTTCTTATAAGGACATCAGTCCTATTGGATTAGGGCCCACTCTAGTGACCTCCTTCTAATTTAATTACCGCTTTAAAGACCCTATCTCCAAATATGTTCACATTGTAAGGTACTAGGAATTAGGACTTCAACATACGAATTTTGGGGGAGACACAATTCAGTCCACGACATAGTCCTTTTCAGATTCTACATAAGATTTCCTTGCTTGATTTCATGAGTTAGATGCTGAAAGCAGTCAAATTTTCCACTGTGATGATGAAGTCTTCTGTTCCTCTATAAAGTTCTCTTGAGTTTTGATTTATGATTTTGATTTTGAGGTTATGTTATTAGTGTATATAAGTTTAGAATATTTACAGATACTTGGTGAACTAAACATTTTATTATTATGGAGTTACTTCTAGCTCCAGAAATGCTTTTGCCTTATATTTTATTTTGTCTGTTAAAATATACTTACATTAGCTTTCTTCCCATCAGTGTTTGTGTGGTAAATATATTTTCATCATTTTACTCTCCACTTTTATCCTTATTTTTTAATGCAGCTTGGGTTTTTAAAATTCGCTCTGACAATATTTTTCTTTTAAATAGAGTATTATATCCATTGGTATTTATTACCATCAGTATAATGTACTTTGATCTTTTTCTATTAACCTACTTTTTCTGAGAGGCAATATAGAAATAGTCTTGAAGAGAACAGACCTCTGAGAAACACTGCCTTGGTTTGAATATCGGCTGTATTACTTCCTACCCGTGTAACGCTGGCCTGGTTACACAATCTGTGCCCCCGTTTTCTCATTTGTAAAATGGTTATAATAACAACCCTACCTCATAGCATTATTATAACTTTGAGTGAGTTAATATACATAAAGTGCTAAGAACACTGCTGGATACATAATAAGATATATACATACACCTAATTTTTGGTAATTTTTTATCATTTTATTTATCACTCTAAGTTGATATGTTTTTTCTATTTCTCTTTTTTTTTCTTTTAAATTGTCAGAGTGTCTTTTCTTATTTAATTTCCTTCTGTCCTCTGATTCGGAAATAATATTCTCTTTCCTGTTCTTTTGGAATTACCCTGAAAATTTATCAAACATATTTAATTTGTCAAAATTTAAAGTCAATTATTATCTTTACCCTCCTCTTGAACAATACAAGAATTTTGTAACACTTTAACCCTGATCAACCTCTTTCTGACTTAAACATTACTTTCATATTTTAGATTTTTCTCAATTTTAAGCCTCATACATTTTTATTACTGTTTTATATTTAATAATTATTTGGTTTTACTGACATATTTACTGTTTTTAAAAATTTTTTTTTTACACCTCAGTTATTTCATCTGATAACTGTTTCTGCCTGAATTATATCTTTTAAATTGAGTCTGCAGTTAGAAAAATTTGTTTTTACTGTCTGAAAATATCTTTATCATGCTCTTTTAAAAAAGAAATGTAACTTATTAAGAGAGTTTGTCAATCAATATAGATTGATGTCTTCTTTCAGTATATTGGAGACATAGTTTCATAGTTTTTTTAGCTCCACAGTTTTAGCTTCCATATTTGCTATTAACAAGTAAGATTGCTTTTAAAATCCTTGTCTTTTTTTTTTTTTTTTTTTTCAGACGGAGTTTCGCTCTTGTTGCCCAGGCTAGAGTGCAGTGGCACAATCTTGACTCACTGAAACCTCTGCCACCCAGGTTAAAGTGATTCTCCTGCATCAGCCTCCCGAGTAGCTGGGATTATAGGCGCCTGCTGCCATGCCTGGCTAATTTTTTTTTTTTTTTTTTTTTTGTATTTTTTGTAGAGATGGGGTTTCACTACATTGTCTAGGCTGGTTTCGAAGTCCTGACCTTAGGTAATCTGCCTGCCTTGGCCTCCCCAAGTGCTGGGATTGTAGGCGTGAGCCACCGCACCTGGCCCAAAATCCTTGTCTTTTGTTCTTCAATGTGACTAAGATGTTTTAAAGATGGGTTTCTCTCTCTCTCTCTTTTTTTTTTAGACAGAGTATCACTCTGTCACCAGGCTGGAGTGCAGTGGCACGATCTCAGCTCACTGCAACCTCCGCCTCCCAAGTTCAAATGATTCTCCTTGCCTCAGCCTCCCGAGTAGCTGGGATGACAGGTGTGCGCCATCACACACAGCTAATTTTTGGATTTTTAGTACAGACGGAGTTTCACCATGTTAGCCAGGATGGTCATCTCCTGACCTCGTGATCTGACTGCTTCAGCCTCCAAAAGTGCTGGAATTACAACAGTGAACCACTGTGCTCTTTAATTTGTCCTGGCTGGTTCTATGGATTGGTGTATTTCATCAATTCTAGAATAGTCTCAACCATCAAATCTTCAAATATTGTGTCTCCTTTTTTTATTTCTTTCTGAAAGTTATGTTAGATATGTTAGACCTTACAATTCTTTCCATCATGTCCTTTAACCTCTTTTATATTTTTCTCTTTGTCTCTGTTAAATTTTGGATAATCTCTTCCAATCTGTTTTCTACTTCACTAATTTTTTCTTTAGCTGTTAAGCCAATTCATGAAGGTTTTTTCCGTGTTTTAATCTCCAGAAATTCTCTTAAAAATTTTAAGATCTATTATTTTATTTAATTTAATTACTTTAAAAGTGTAATTATTTTGTATTCTGTGTCTGATAAATGCAGTTCTTGAAGTCTTTCTGGGTCTGATTTGGCCTTCTGCTGTTTATATTGGATCTTAGTATGCATTGTTTCTATATGTAATCACTCTCTCTCTATCTCTCTCTCTCTCATTCTCTCTCTCTCTCTCTCTTTGACACACACACATCTATTTCTCTACCTCTAATTGTTTTTACTATGAGCTCATGTTTCTTGTAATTTTCTGATGATATTTTGAGGCCTAGGTTGAAGGTGAGGTCATTCACTTTTACTAAGTGCCTGAGAGCACATCTTGCACTGGACCTCTTTAAACTAAATTATCATCTTGAGGTTTCTTAGAACACAGAGGGTTTGAAAACTTCGTCGTCCAACTTGTGTATTCATTGGCTTGCCATTAAACATTTTTAGGGCAGCTTTCTCAACTTAGCACCCAAATTAAAGGCTAACAAATCTCTCTATAGATTTAGGAGTAGATTTCGTGATTTTAGAGACAGCATAACCATTTTGGGCACTAGCTTTATCTGAGGAGATTTCTATTAGACTCTCCCTCTAAGCAAACTCCCAGTTTTGACTGCTGTCCCAAGAAGGGCTAGTCATCCAATTGTATACTACTTAATGCCAGGCTGCATCTTTCATATAAACTATACCTTCCCTGTAGATATACATTGTAGTCTATATGAAAGGTGCCCTTTGATAATGTTCCGTTTCCAATCTGCACAACTATATGTGATGGTTCTATCTGTATCCCCACAAGATGGTGAAAACTAAAGTTCAAGTTCACCAGGTTCAGCAAGTACCCTCCAGGTAACAGCTGGGTTTGGTGCTTTGGTTTTATAATTCCATAACTGACAAAACTTGAATAAAGAGTAAAGACAGTGCCTCCTCCCTTTTGAAGTCCTTAAAATGGTAGATATATTGATATCTTATGAATTGAGTTGATTTGCCAGTCATGATTTCAACAAAAATACCTATCACTTGCTTCATTAAAAGAACTGTAACATGATGAAAGTGTTTATTGCTTTGCTTTGTTTATTTTTAGATGTGGACTTTCCAGTTTTTCTCCAGCCTACAAATGCAAATGAGAAAACACAGCTAATCAAAGAAGGATCTCGAAGTTACTGCACAGACTCTTGATATTGAGCCCTCTGAGAGTCCACAGTCCTTCCTCTCAGTTCAGTCTTGTTTCCAGATGGTCGTAGGGGAGCGTGTGGGGCATAAAGTGCTGTGAACTTTTCCATCTTGGTATTTTATTTTTGGGTTAGGAAAACATGATTGCTATATAATTTTCTCAGTTTGCGGACTTTCTCTCTGAGTAGAATTTCTTATGAAACACATTCAATTTGGGTGAATAAAGGCCTAAAGAGTTATTTTATGCTCCTTGCCTGATGTAGGACAGTGGAATTGTACAGCCTTTATGAACCTGCCCTTTATGTGAGGCAGATCTGATTCCTAACTGACCAAAGTAATATTCCAGAACAGAAGCCACTTTTCTTCCATGTAGCACAATATTCATCTACCACAAACATCATCATCAAAATATATGAGAACCTATAAAGAGTTTTTGTGTGTGGAGCCTCTTCCATGTCAATATTCAATAAAGTTATAGAAATGTTTCAAGAGTCAGGAAAGGATGATTAGATTTCTTAAAAATCACATTTTTAAGGTATATTTTTGGAACATTAAAAATTGGCATTTACTAAAAACTGGTAAGTAAAACCAGGAAGAAACAGGTTTTGTGTGTACTTTTAGATTGGCTTAAAAACAAAACAAAACAAAACTTCAACCTGGTTAAATGTTGTAAACTGAACCAGAAAATCATTCTGAGCCTGAACCAGCCCCATCAGCATGTTGATCATTTTCTAGTAAAATAATTTTTGTATAACTGACTCAGATTAGCCAAACTAAGGGGAAAAAAACCAAAACAAACAAACAAAAAAAAAAAAAAAAAAAAAAAACAAAACAAAAAAAAACACATGAAGGGGTAGAACTCTAAACTCTAGAGCCTAAATTTACACCAAAACGCATATCACCTCATTTTTGTTAAAATTATTTGCCTTGACAGAAATTGCTCAGCTCTGTGCATGTTACACAATTTAAGCCCAGAGGTCATCTCTGCATTTGCTTGTTTGATTCTTATATTTACTATGTGGTAGAAACCATGTGCTATTTCCAAAATACTATGGCAGAAAAAGTGTTTGTTTTTCTAGGTCTTTCTTACTTCTTTATATAATATTGCATTTTCAAGATCTTGTTATGTTTTTATATAATTATTGTATAAAATGCCTTCATCTTTTTTCTTGTTTCTTATCCCCCTCCCCACAAAATTATAGTCAATTGCTGCTAAATATATATTGTAAGTGAGAATTAGTGTTATAGCTCTGCCAGTTCTGATGTCATTAAACTTCTGCTCTAACTCTTTAGTTACTGAATTTTTTTTTCTATGTAATCAAGTAGACAGAGCCTTGGTTTGAAAGTTAAGAAACCTGGTTCTAATCTAAGCTTTCATTAACTAGCCTTGTGACCAAGTGAGATGAAAATAACATGGCTAATCTCTCTATGGCTCTGTTTTCATATCTGCCCTGACCACCTTCCAAGTTGCTGGATGACCAGATAAAATGGCTAAAGTGAAAGAAATCTGAAAAGTCAAATGTTTAGCAAATGTAAGGTGGTTTTAAATGAATTTGTATATGTTGACACACACAGACAAATGTACCGTGACTCGATGCATATAAACTCTCTCACCCAACAAGACCCATAGAGACACCCAGTATTAACAGCTCCAGTAACCAGCAAGTGCTTGGAAAGCTGTACTCAACAAACAAATGCTATTTTCCGTTTGGAGGAAACAATAGGATAAAGAGCCCAATCTGCGGATAATTTGAGCCATTCCATTTCCTTCCTGTGGTCTTTTTAAGCAAAACAGTCAGGTCTATTTTGAAAAGCAACTTACAAATTAGAAAGCTCACCTTCTTTCTTGCTCAAACCTCATTTTCCTTTCTCACACAGAATTTTTTGCTTCCACTCCTAGTTCCCCCAGGAAGCTGGTCCAAGAGCGGTTAAGATGAGAACAGGACATGGATCAGAATCAGAATCAGATGGTAGAATTAAATTGCTAGAGGGGCTCTGGCCAATGTTCCTCACAAAGGGCTAGTTTCTGGTTACAATGATATGTGACAAATGCAAGCACTTGAATGTCTATGAATGAGGGAATGAATTCTGCAGAATGCTCCTTCAGCTACAGAGATACAAGAATCCACTCTTCATTAGAGGAGGAGCTGCAGAAGTATATTGTGAGGGTCAACAGAAGGGCTATCCAGAAGCACTGGCAGTCATTCTGAACCCACAAGCATCTTAGCAGGGAAGCTTCAAGGCAGGAAGAGAAATGCTAAGCATGAGCCTCATCGGTGGACACACAGAGTTCATTGAATGGTCCGTGTCAACAGCTCACCACCTATCCTGGGCACTGGGCTACTAGAATGGGAGACTTCTTAAAAAGTTCCATGAGTCATCATTTATTTTTTTGCTGTCTTACATTAGAACATAATAAAAAACTTACATGTGCATTTTTCTTTACCCAAACACACACACACACACACATATATATCAATTCTTTTAGAATAAGTGACATTCTATATCTAGAATGAAAAAACTGTCTATACATTAATTTTTCTTTTTTTTCGAGACAGAGTCTCACTGCAATCTCTGCCTCCTGGGCTCAAGCAATTCTTGTGCCTCAGTCTCCCGAGTAGCTGGGACTACAGTCGCGTGCCACCATGCCCGGTTACATTGTATTTTTAGTATTTTTAGTAGAGACGGGGTTTCACCATGTTGGCCAGGCTGATCTCGAACTCCTGACCTCAGGTGATCTGCCCGCCTCGGCCTCCCAAAGTGTTGGGATTACAGGTGTGAGCCACCATGCCCAGCTACATTGAGTGATTTATTAGCATAATAGTTTTATATAAAATGTCTTCATTTTGAAAACATTTTTATTGTATTTGGCATGGAAATTTTTTTTTTAATCAATGTGTAACATACTAGAAAATTAAATATTTAGCTACCAAAACTTGAAAGATACCTGTTATTCTGAGTCAAAGGGTAAAGTTTTAACAAAATAAAATGAGTCACTTTCCTACTCATATTCTGCATTTCTTAGCTCTCTCTTTTACCTCTTCCTTTCTCATCCCATCCCCCAAAATAGAGGATTTGAAAGTGTTGGCCTTAGTCTCACAGGTGCATTTACTTGTATTTGAGAAAGCTGATTTATTCTTTCATAAATTAAAAATAAAATTTCTAAGAGAATAATAACGAAGAGTCATAGTGCTTAGTATCTGACACGGCCCTAAGAGCTTTATATTAATTCATTTAATACAACAACCTGTGAGAGAAGTTCTGTCACCATCATCATCTGTGGTTTTTTAGACTATATGACTAGAACACGGAAAAGATAAGTAACTTGGCTAGGATCACCTAGCTATGGAGTAGACCAGGCTGGTCCTCAGGCCACAATATTAACAGCTGCACTATATAGCCTCTCCAGGATGACCTTGTGTTTCCAACTACATTTGTTCTTGAAAATGAATCCTAGTCTCCTCCCCACTCCCCATCCAACTCTTTCCCAGAGTTCTCTTACTTTCAAGAGAATATACTCACTCTGTCACTCCCTTTATTATCTACCTTTCTCTTCAACTGCCCTTTGCAGTTCAAGGAGATTCCTCTAAGAAATCTTCCTTGTTAATTCCCTGTGACTTCCTCAAGAGCAAATCTGAAGTCTTCCTATATCTCTTACTTCCCTCCCACTCCTTCCCCTTCCCCTTTTTCTTCCTCTCCCCGCTCCCTGCCACACCAGCACTTCCTTATTTGGGAGATCTCTGTGGTCTCGGCAGCTATGTCTTTGCCCCCTTCTCTTCTCTGACTAACCCTTAGCTGCGACACTAATCAAGTGGAAAGTTGGATTTTTTTAAAAATTTAAAAGTGATTCTAGAGTAGCTGGTACTAATAATTGTGATTTTAAAAATTCTGATAAACTTCCTGCCATAATTTTCCAGGATGTTTAGATAGTGCTGAGAAAACTTTTAAAGATAAAATAGCAAACATATATTGTGCTTACTATGTGCCAGACACCATTCTAGCTGCTTAGTGTAGGTTAACTCATGTAACCCACACAGCAACTCTATGAGGTAGGTAACGATTACTATTGTCCATTTCACAAATGGGAATATTGGGCAACAGAGAGCCATTAATTAACTCAGGCTGTTAATAATGGGATAGCCAGCATTTGAACTCAGGTAGTCTGGTTGTAGCATCTGTCTGCTTAATTACTATGCCACCTTGGTGCCCTAAGACATATTTGAATTCTGTAAAGTTGGATTTACAACTGCTTATTTAATGTCAAAATAGGGTATACATTGAGTACATTCTAATTTGTCTCTCTCACCAAAAGTGAATGTCAGAAGCTTATAAATCCAAGTTAATACAATTTGCTCTATTTTCTGAGTCCATAAGATTGGGGTGGGAACATTTGTTACTATATATAAAAATAAGGCATCTTAATATCACTTATACAATTAGATGTAAAATATTTTCATGTTAGCTATTCATAATGAAAGTGAAATTCTACCCAATTTCTCCATTGTACAAAATATGATACAAATTATGAAGTAAAAACATACCATTGATTCTGCCAGACTATTAAATTAGCAACCCTTTATTATTTTTCATAGTATTATACAAAGGAAATACAATTTGCAAATTTTTAAAAAGAACTTTGTTGCCATTTAAAATAAAGAGCATGTGTGTATGTTCATGTGTATGAATACCTTTGTGTGTATGTGTATAAATACATGTGTGTGGTGTGTGCATGTGTGTATATGTACACATACATGTCTATATACCATAAGCAATTTATTTTGCTTCCAGTCATCTGTGTCATTTTGCCATTATGAGAAGCACAACACCTGCCACACTCCTGCTCTACTGTGCTTTATTTTCCCCTTTGCATTCATTACTGTAGAGCCTGCTGTATATATTATTTATTGTCTTCTTATTGTCTGTTTGTCCTTCCAGAATGTGTGCTCCACCAAGATAGAGATTCCTGTCTGCTTTGCATACTGTTGTATCCTTATCCTTAGCTCCAGAACAATGCCTAGCATGTAGTACGAACTAAATAAATATTTGGTAAAAGAATAAATGTGCGTCTCTAAAGAAAACCTCCTGGCCACACCCCCGCCCACCACCAATCATACCCTTGGGAAAGATGCCATATGAGCAAGATGATGCTCCCACTTCCCTGAGTGTGGAAGACTGCAAGTGAGCTTGCAGGGCTTATTGGAGCCCAGGGAATGGGATGGGTTGGCCTTGCCATTTCCCTCTAGTACAAATGCTAACCCCCTTCAAAGGGGAGGTAGGCTGGGGCTTGGTGTCATTAAATATCTTTTGATTTAGTGATTTGGCATATAATTCAGGACTGCATTTAGATGAATAATGCAGTCAATCTTCATTCCATATTTGCGGAGTTACCTACCTAGAAGAGGACAAACTTTCTTTACACGAACTGTAGGGGAGGAAATACTTCCTTCTGTCATCTTAGGTTCTGTGGCTGGGCCTAAGAATTAAACTATAATAGCATAAAACATACTAACAGGAGAAAAGCATACACATCTTATTTAATATTTGTACGTCCATGGACGTCTTTATAAGAAAAATGAAGCCCCAAAGAAGACATTAGGTACAAAGGCTTAAGTATCTTTTTAAACAAAGAGTGATAAATATTAGGGATGTGACAAGACAAAGGGGCTTGGTCTGGGTATAGTAAACTGTGGGGTTGTGAGTAGCCAGGAGCATTGTTCAGTATCAAAGAACTTTTTAAAAGGTAATACCTTACCGGCAAGGTACTTCCTGACTTCAAGGATAAAACATGGATGGAAGCAATCCAGAAAAAGGTTTCTCATTGTCCAGGCCTTCTTGTTGTGCAACCAAAAGATGGGCTGCTGGTGTTTTATCTTTTTCCTTCAAGGCTTGGTTGTTAGCAGCTTCACAGATAAGGGCAGTCTGGCTCATAAACCCAATGGCATTTGCACAAAATAGTAGAGGTAGCCTATCCCTTCCTGCCTTAAATCTTGGGGCTCACTTCTCATCCCTACTAATACATGTCCTTTTTGGCATTTTTATTTTCCAGAATAGGGCTTTGTCATCTGCATTAAATACCTATTCAGGCAGATCTCTTTTCTCCTCAATGATTTTCTTAGTGACATCTGGAAACTCGCCTGCTGCCTCTGGTTAGGAAGCTGCTCTTGTTATCTTGACATTTTTAAAGCCAAAACTGCTTTCTAAAATTATCAAAACTTTCTTTGCTGGCATTCAATTCTCCAGCTGTAGACCCTTCCCCTTCCTTTTGCTTTGTCATATAATGACTTTGTTTTTTTCTGGAACTATATTAGAGTCTATAGCTATGTCTTTCTTATAGCAATTCTGCACCTACGTAAAAGCTGCATTTTCAATACAAGATAAAGAGGTTTTTGGCAAAAATTGCAAGGGTTTCTTGCCTGCTAGCCTAGCTGCAGTGACTGCTTCACAAAGGTGCTTACACTGGATTCATTTACCTTGAAATACCTGCCAACCACAGCTGTAGACCTCAATCTGTGGTCCATATTAAGCAATTCAACTTTTTCTTTTTGGATCAATACTTTGCTTCTTGGGAGCATATCCAGCATCACGAGTGGCACTTCGTATGGGGTCCTGTGGTGTTATTCAACGTTTGTGGTATTGCACCACATACAGTTAAAAAATCCTCGAGAACCATAAGAGATCACTTTTTAGTGCCACAGGCAATTTGCTGGAGAGACAAACTGCTCATATGGAGATTATTAAAGTCACGTACATGGCATTTTAAGCAGATATTAGAAACACTTGAGGTCACCAGAGTAGCAATGGGAAGTGGTTATGAAATTATTACAGTAGTATAGTATGTACTATGGTTAATTTTATGCAGCTATGATTTAATATTGCATCTTTATGTCTGTTCACATTTCTTTTAACTGTGCATGGTGCCATGTACAATTTGGGTTTGTGTAAGTTTTGAGAAATTTTAACTTCTTAAAATTTTATGGTAATACATGACAAAATAGAGTACTATCTACACATATTTTATGCATTTATGATATACCTTTGTCTTAATTTTTTGATATTTCTAGGCTATTTGGCTCATTTCAAGTTTTTTCAAATTGTTGCAGATCTCCAAAAAATTTTCCAATATATTGATTGAAAAAATCTATATATGAGTGGACCCATCCAGTTTAAATTCTTGCTTTTCAAGGATCAACTGTATGAAATAAGGTGTCCTTCAACAGAAACACACGTAAAACAAGATTATCTATTGACCAGTTGACAAAAACATTGTGGCCAGAGGCTCCCTTTATATCCCCTGGGAGCAATGGTTTCAGCATTCACTAAATCAGGGTTCAAAATGACTTTATACAATGTAATTACATGAATAATGAGAATCAAGTGTATCTTCCCTAGAATTCCCCAGAATAGTTCCCTTTCTGACCTAGAAACATCATCTCTGTGGTTTCTCACAAATATCCTTCTTGGAGATGGTGCATATTTAGAGAAAACCATGGCTAAGTCAATAAGCCTAAGTCTAGCCCTGCACCCCTAATCTGGGTGGTCATTCTAAAGACATTGTTTAATCTTTCGGGTAGAGCTTCCTTATCTGTAGAATGGTTTCCTTGACTGAAAGGAAAAACTTGAAAGCTCTTTAGTGCACATATGTCTAAGGAATAGTCTAAGGAATAATTTTTCTAGTAAACAATGGCTTTTTTTTTTTTTTCACGGAGTCTTGACACACCTTCTTGGAGCATTGCTGTTAACAAATTTAAGGGATTTGACCTTTGGATTTAGAGGTGAGAAGAGAATACCCTTTAATAGATGGAACACTTTGCTACTCCCAGAATGTCCATTTTCTGACTGTACTGGCATCAGAACCTGCCTTTCAACCTCCTTCCTCCCAGAGTAGCAGCCAGCAGCCCAATCTCCCTAACCCAAGTGTCCGTCTGAGGACAGAGAGACCAAGCAGTGCCACAGAAAGGAGCCCTGGCTGTGACTCAGGAGGCCTGAGATCTCACGTGCCACTTCTCCCCTCTGTTACCTTGGATAAGTCATTTCACATCTTTGGGCTTCAGTTTCTTCATTCTTAAGCAATTTTTATTAGAGAATATCTTTAATTAGATGACAATTATGGGACACTCTGACCCATACATGTTATGTAAAAATAACTTACATATGGTTAAACAAAAATGTACAAAAGCAAATTTCTTCACCATCCCCAAATAGTTTGTTAGGGCTCTCATAACAAAATATCACAGACTGGGTGGCTTTTAAAAACAGAAATTTATTTTCTCACAGTTCTAGAGGCTCTTTAAAGGCCTTATCTCCAAATATAGTCACGCTCTGAAGTACTAGGGGTTAGGTCTTCAACAAATAAATTGGGGTGGGGAGGGAAGTCAGCCCAACAACACCCATGCCATCAATTTCTCAAAATTGTGCCATATTTCAGTTTGCTTTATATTTGAACCACACATTTTTTATAAAGACTTTTTTTCTTTTCTTTCTTTTTTTTTTAGAAATCCCTGAGTATCTTTATTCTGTCTTTTTGAGAAAAGTGACATGTGCCTTTATCATATCTCTAAGGTCTCCCAGGTCCTTAATCACACTACTATTGTAAAGAATAATCTTCCCAGAGCCCTCTTTTTTTCCTCCCCTTAATTTGTCCTGATTGCTTTCTTTGCCAGCTGCATCACTGCCAACCTGAGATTTTATTTTCATTGAGCTCCTGGGTTGGTTTCCTTTTTTCTTAAATCCTGTGTACTCCTCCTTCTTGGATTCTTGCTTTGCTTTGCTGAAGTACATCCGTGGCATACACAGAGACATGCTGCTAGACATGCTGTTCTTTCCTTTCAAGAAAGAACTCACTGCCCAGCTGCAAGAAGGATGGTTAACTAGTAGCCACCAGGTGTTAACTCCTCTAGCTGAGGTTCTAAGCCTCTGGCCAATGACTGAGCAAGGTGGTGATGCTAGGGCCCCACCATTTCTGCCCAACTTGAGACTCCTCTAAAAGGAAATCTTTGCTCTGGAGCCACCAAGAGGGTTGGCAGAAACTTTGTCAGGTCTGCATCACTGTCTAATGACTACCTCTACCCAATCCTGTGTCCTCCCCTTTTCCGTTCACAGATGTTACTCCCCTGTAAAATGTTGTGCTGTAATTCTGTTTGAGCTTCAGCTTCCTGGAGAACCCATCTAGTATAACATCCTCAAATAATGTTTACTTACTTTTTATTCGTTTCAGAAAGGAATCATATATTTAAACTTTATGAGACCTTGCATGTATGAACTATTTGTCCTCATATGTGATTACTACCTTGATCGGTATACAATTCTAGGCTTAAAATTATTTCTCTGCAGAACTTTGAAGGCCATGCTCCACTGTCTTCTAACATCCAGTAATGATGATGAGAAGTCTGATCATAATCCAATTCTTATTCCTTTGTAGCTAGCCTAGTTCTTGTTTAGATTTTGTTTTGTTTTGTTTTCTCCATCTTTGAAAGTTATAGGGTTTCATCTTTATCCTCAATGCTTTTGAATGTCACTAGGCTGTGTCCAGGCATAGTTGTTTTTCATTCATCCTAACTTGCATGATCCTTTCCATCTAAGGACCAATGTCTTTCTTTTATTCTTTCCCCTGCATTGTCTTTGTTTTCTCTTTCTGGAGCTCATATTAGATACTCTTTATGTCTTCAGGATCTATCTTTTCTTTCTTTTTTTTTTTTTCTTTTTTTTGGGGGGTGTGTGTGTGCACGCGTGTATGTATGAAACAGGATCTCACGCTGTCCCAGGAGCGGGAGTGCAATGGTGCAATCAATCATAGCTCACCGCAGCTTTGAACTCCTGGGCTCAAGAGATCCTCCTGCCTCAGCCTCCCAAGCAGCTGGGACTACAGGTGCACACCACTATGTCCAGCTAATTTTCATATCTTTTGTAGAGATGGGGGTCTTGCGTTGTTGCCCAGGCTTGCTTAAACTCTTGGCTTCAAGCAATTCTCCCACTCCAGGCTCCCAAAATACTGGAATTACAGAGGTGAGCCACCGTACTCAGTGTCATGTTTTTATTTTTTGCTTTCCACATATTTTCCATTCTGTCTTCTATATCTTCATAGTTGATCTTTAGCCATGACCAATATGTTACTTTTCACCTTAGCAATCATACTTTTATATTCAGGAACTCTCTTCTTCCCTAATTGCTCCTGTTAATATCACTGTATTGTGGTTTTCATTGCTGTAACACTCTCTTGGATGTCTCTGAGGATATCCCTAACTACTTTTTTGTTAAATAGTTCTGTTCTATTCCTTGTATTATCTCTGTTTTCTCCTCAGTCGTTTATTTAACTTGTTTATCTTGGACTTTCTTTTTTAAGTTGTTATTTCCTCCCAAATGTCTAGTAAACACAATATGAAGGAATACATTGATATCTGTAAAAATGGCTGTGTCCTGAGGACAATCAGGCTTTGCATTTATGGTGCATGGGTGGGGAACAGCCATGCTGGCCTAAGATCCCCCAATCTGACAAGTCAAGGAAGAACTCGCTCTAAGAGTTGGGTGGGGTGGCCTTCCTGTTCCCTCCATCTCTATTAGGCTCTACTCTGCCCTACTCTCTAGCCCTATACCACTCTACAGACTCTAGACTGGCAAATCTACTCTGCTTAAGCCATTCTCCAGTGGGATCTCCCTGGCAATAAATTCAGCAGCAGCTGCACAATGTTGTGGGCGGCTGACCTCTGTGCTGCTCTCTCTGTGCCTGGAGTCTCTTATGAGCTCCATGGGGAGAATGGTTTTGTCTCTGCTAACTTTCAGAATGTGCATTTGGAGCTGTGCTTTTCTCCATTATAATCTCATTTGATTCTCACCTTCCAGAAGTTATTTAAAATGTCTATTTGTTAATTATACCTACTGTAGTTTTCCATGTTGCAATAGATTTTCTTTTCTTTTGTATATTTTTATCATCTTTTCAATGTACTCCTGGGGAGGAGGGGGTGTAGTCGTATGCGCCCAACCTTCATACATGTAATCCTGATCCCCGGACACAGTGGGTGAGCACCTAAGTGAGGCCA
This sequence comes from Piliocolobus tephrosceles, assembly GCF_002776525.5. NCBI lineage: Eukaryota > Metazoa > Chordata > Mammalia > Primates > Cercopithecidae > Piliocolobus > Piliocolobus tephrosceles. Next base: position 67,107,689 of record NC_045440.1, read on the forward strand.
AGAATAATGGAGAGTTTTGCAGTCAGGCCTGAGAAAGAGAAGTGACTCTCCATGTGATAGACCGTGAAGAATAAAGCTCCAGAACTTTTAGGGTGGGGGACAGTGCCATGTTTCCAACTGTGTGCACTAGAGAGGAGCTGAGAAGCACTGACAGAGAAACCTTTAAGGATGCCTAGTGACATTTCATCCTTGGTTTCTTGGGGACACCCTTGTATCATTATAATAAATGTCTTGCTTATACTAGCTCTTGTGAATTTCTGTCACTTACAAGTAAGAAGGCCAAAAATCATGCATGTTTGGCCTCCCTGAAACCTGTTACTCAAGTAAGGTTGGCTGTTGGGGAAAAGGGCTTGGCTAGGTATAGTAGCTTGAGCCTTAATCCCAGCACTTTGGGAGGCCGAGGCTGGAAGATCACTTGAAGTCGAAGATCATTTGAAGTCAAGAGTTCAAGACCAGCCTGGGCAACAAAGCTACAGCCAGGTGAGGTGGTGCATGCCTGTAATCCCAGAAGGCTGAGGCAGGAGAATCACTTGAGCTCGGAAGTTTGAGGCTGCAATGAGCTATGATTGCAGCACTGTACCCCAATCTGGGTAACAAAGCAAGACTCTGTTTCTAAAAAATAACGATAAAAATAATTTAATAAACACCCTGCTTACCACTCTTGTAAAATAAGGAGAAAGTAGGACTAAAAGGAGGCTCTTTTCTCTTAGCCTAATTTACATGGTTCTGTCCATGAACTTGAGCCAGAGGGGTACAACTCACCTCCCCCACCTCTCAGAGGTCATTTTCTCAAACTCTCAGAAACGCTGTGTAACTTTAAAGATACGTCAGCTTGTTACATGCAAAAATAGAAAAATGTTCACCAGGAAACAAAAATAGTCTCCTCATGTTTGTGCAGCCTTAAGGAAGCCGCTTTCCCACTTAAAAATCTAGCCCTTTCCTTTTCTCTAACTTCGTATTTTCTCTTTCCTAATTTTACGTTTTATTAAAGCTTTTACTTTTGGGAACTACTATCTTATAGGGGAGATTTAAGAAATAATTCCAATCTCCCTTCCACAAATATTACTATAATAACATTAACACAGAAACTCAGTTTGCCCAAACCAACATGATGCCTTCTTGGTTAAAAGATTCCTAAGGGCAAAACCCAGGTCGTTGGATGGTTTTTATGCTACGCTAAAAACTGAGTGGGAATATGGCGGCAAACCTTTTAACAATTTGTAAACGCTGAATATGACCTTACAAAAATAGGCCGACAAAGCAGGATTATAGGCCTATTTGAGATTGAATAACTTTGTTAAAATTAAACATAAAATAGGAACCAGATCAAAAAGACAGTTTATGTAATCTTAATCTTCTTCCCTCTCTTTGCTTAGCCGGGGGTTGGTGAGGGGACTTTCTCTAGGAACTTAGTGACTGATGTCTTAAAGTAGATGCGGTGGAACCAGCTCTGTCTACAGAACCGCGGGCTTCAGTGGCGTCTTCCTAACCCAGCTTGCCGGCCGGGGGCGTCCCGAGAGCCTCGGGGCCTTCCCTTCACCCCGAGGGAATTGGACGGGCGGCGCTGGTAAGGCCTCCCGGGCTCAAAGTGCAACGGACACTGCAGAAATCCAAACTGCTGGCATTCGCAGCCTGGGGACGCTAGAGGAAGTAATGATTTCTGGTTTGTTAACCTCAGGTGACAAAAATGCCGAGCCAGGCGGGAGCTGGACCTACAATCTTCTGATGCATGGTCAGACACGTTATCCATTGCGCCACTGGTCTACCACGCAACTCCTCCACTGGCCGTTGAATTACTGCGTGTTGAGAACACACTCGGCAACCACTTTAAAGGGCAACGCAGGCTGGTAAAGGAAAAGTACGACAAGGTGGGGCGGTAGAGTCGCAGGGTCTTGGCACAACGGGCCCCAGACCACCTGGGTTGAGGGCCTTTACCGGGTCAGTCAGGCTAGCGAGCCAGAGCGCGCTGTCTTTCTGCGCACGCGTAGAGCACACAGGCCGGCTCTCGGGCGCTGAGCTCAGTGCAATCTCCGGCTGCCTGGACTGGCGCTCCGATTGTTCTGTGCTGAATCTCAGGGGATGCCAACAGACGTACACGTCCCTTCGATAGCTCAGCTGGTAGAGCGGAGGACTGTAGCTACTTCCTCAGCAGGAGACATCCTTAGGTCGCTGGTTCGATTCCGGCTCGAAGGAGACAAATGACTTTTTTTTCCAGCTCCCGATGACTTAATGTCCCTTTCCTTGGGTGCCTTCAATGACACATTGCATTCCAACAAGTAGTTGGAAAGTCTAGCGCGTTCTCCCCATTTTGGGCCTCCCAGCCTGCTTGGTAATTTTTTTTAGCTATCCCCCAGCGGGGACGTGCCCGGGCAGGTTCCCAGCGCAGCTGTGGGTCTCCGCTCGGCCGAGCGACTGGCGGGTCACGGCTTCTGCATCTTTCTAACCTGTCTTTAGCATTGCCGGGCCGCCGAGTCACACCGGAGGCAGCGCCGGCTCCAGAGGGGCCGGGCGGGGCCCTCTCTTCAGAGCCCCGGGCAGCTTCTGCGACCCGAGGGCTCGCAACGGCTGCGGTGAGGAGGTGGGAGGTCCGCGGGAAGAGGGATCTGGTGCTCCCGGAACCTGGGAATCAGAAAGAGAGAGAACACAATACCAAAAACACGAAGCCTAAAAATGACACAATGTTACAGAGGCAAGGCAGCACCCAGGCGATTTTGCCCGCTCCCTTCGATAGCTCAGCTGGTAGAGCGGAGGACTGTAGGCGCGTGTCCGTGGCCATCCTTAGGTCGCTGGTTCGATTCCGGCTCGAAGGAGCGACTCCTTTGTTTTGTTGCTTTGGCCCAAAGAAATCTGTCTTCAGTGCTGAGTGTTCTGACCCTTCTCTAGAGGAACAGATAACGAGCCGTGCCCAGCCGTGGGGGATTAGCTCAAATGGTAGAGCGCTCGCTTAGCATGCGAGAGGTAGCGGGATCGATGCCCGCATCCTCCAGTTTTCTTTCCTGTTCCCTACGGTTTTTCTTTCGATTCTCTCAGCCCAAACTAGAGCTGAAAAGTCAGACGAAGGCAAGTGAAGAGTAGGGCGAGCTCCAGGTTACCAGTCTAACACTTCCCAGACAAGGAGTGGTGGGTGCTAGCAGTTTATCCTTCTAGCTTTAAATTTTTAGACGCATTTAATTGGGGGAAATTCACGAAATACAATTATTTCTGCTTAAAAATAGAGACAGATTGCCGTCACATATATTATCCCTCAAAATCCTTTATGATTTATGATAAGATGTCTGCATTTCCAGGGACTCATCTGAGGCTAAGCTGCCCATCGTTCGGGGAGACCCTCAGGGAAAACAAAACAAGAAACTGAGAACTTGGAAACGGACACTGATTACTTTGAACGTTTGCTCAGCCGAGGAAGCAGGAACTGTTTGGCCCCGGGCAGGCTGCCTGGCTCAGGACAGAGGACAGATCCGAGGTGGATAGATAAGGCAAAAGGTAGCCCTGGGCAGGTGAGTGGATAAAGTCTCTGGACACAGGGGCTGCCGTTGGAGGAGGTTCTTATGTCATTGTCCTCCAGTGGAAGTAACTGTGGAGAATTAACTAGAGACCAGCGATGAGAGAGAATTAATTGGATAAAAATTGTATCTAGGGCAGTCCTTGAGCGTAATTTTGTTAAGCAAAGACAAGACAAAAACAAAACGAGTAAAACCCAAACACACATCCACACACTCACTGAAAGATTCAGAGATTAAACAGAACACAAAGACTTTTCTGGTAATAAAATCTCCCTATCCTAATTTTCTAGAAAAAAGCTGTTGAAGCCACCCTACAGTTCTTAGAAGACAAAACACAAATCTTCCACACAAGAGCAGAAATACAGTATTATCCTTTGTGAGGAGTGCAGCAAATAAATGATATTTCTTTAGGGTCCTAGGCAACCTGTATACTTTTGCTACCAGTGTATACAACATGCTATGGTTTATTGCTATCTTTCATTTTCTAGGGTGGTCTCCATTTTTACCTGGTTTTATTATTTTCAATAGTCTTTTAATTGAATGTATTGTAAATTACCTGAAATATAACATCATGATGTTCATAAAAACAAATTCACAAAGTAAGAAAAAGAATTTTTTTATCAGATGACATGTCCCAGTTTCTAGTTTGGGATTATGAGCGTTCTAGCTGGCTGAGGGGAGGAACTGGCAGTGAAACTTTAAGTGACCGAAAGAGCAAGAAGTAAGTAATAAGTCAAAGGAATAGCAAGTAATGCACCCAAAACCCAGTGGAGGACACATGTTTGGGGGGGTGACCTGGGCCAGAACTCAAAGGATATCTCGATATCTCAGAGTCAGCAACCCAAACTGGGAATGGAATTCACGTACAAAGCTCAAAGGTATAAATCAGGAAGCAGTAATGCATAGTGGTTAGTCAGGCAGACTGTGAAACCTGATGGCCTTTCTTGGCTTTGCTACTTCTAACTGCATGACCATAGGCAGGTTGCTTGACATTTCGGTGCTTCAGTGTCTTTTGTTTCTCAAATGGGGATATAATAATGATACTCACTTTTAATTAAGATATAACATGTAAAAGCCTTAGTACAGTGCCTGGCACATAGTAAACACAAAATAAACATTAGCTGTTATCAGTGTGCAAGGAAGGAAGAAACAGAAACATAAAGTGTCATTTCCCTGGCAAACTGCAGAGATTCCACACATTTCAGCACCTAGAGGCCTGGCAAGCATAGCATCATACAATGAAGGCCTGGGGGAATTAGTCTAAGGGTTTATATATGTGTTTATATAAAGATATATGGAAGTGCTTGGAAAGAGGTGCTTGGATCTACTGTGTAGGGCAAGTAGGAAGAACAATGCTAAAAATACAATATGATGGTTAGATATATTATGGTGTGGCAATATGGTGTGGCTATGTAATGAAATATATATAGCCCTCAAAATTGTATTTATTAAGAACTTACATTGACATGGGAAATGTTAATAATCATGCTTAGAAATAAAGTAGGTATAGAGCAATATAAACAATAAGCAATATAAACAAGCATAAGTTATTTATAGAAAAGACTAGAAACAGACCGGCGTGGTGGCTCATGCCTATAATCCCAACACTTTGAGAGGCCCAGGCAGACAGATCCCTTGAACTCAGGAGTTCAAGACCAGCCTGGGCAACATGGTAAAACCCTGTCTCTAAAAAAAATACAAAAATTAGCTGTATGCGGTGGCATGTACCTGTGATCCCAGCTGCTCCGGAGGGTAAGGTAGGAAGATCTCTTGAACCTGAGAGGTCGAGGCTGCAGTGAGCAGTGATTGCACCACTGCACTCCAGCTTGGGCGACGGAGGGAGACCCTGTGTCAAAAAAAAAAAAAAAAAAAAAGAAGAAGAAAAAGAAAAAAAAAAAAGACTGAAAACATGCTTTAAAATGTTAACAGCAATAATGATCTTTGGTAGTATGATTACTGTGATATATTTTCCTTAAAATTTTAAAATATTTTCTAAGTTTTCTGAAATAAACAATATTTTTAAATTGGAAATAGGGATAACTTTAAAAAAATTAACAGCTAACATCAACCCAGCACTTCCTACAAGCCGAGCACAGCTCTAGGTACTTTACATGTTGTAACTTATTTCTCTCATAAAGAAAACACCAGGCCCAAATGGCTTCAGTACTGAATTCTACCAAAGAGTTAAGGAAGAAAAAAAATACCAATTATATACAAATTTTTCCAAAAAAAAAGATGAAAAAGGAGTACTTTCCAACTCATTCTATGAAATCTCTGATACCAAAATTAGGCAAAGACATTACAGAAAAAGAAAACTACAGACCAATATAGCTTATGAATATAGATGCAAAAATTCTCAACAAAATTTTAGCCAAGTAAATCCAACAACATATAAAAAGGAAAATACATTATGACTAAATGAGATTTATCCCAGGAATACAAGACTGGCTCAACATTCAAATTCATAACATTAAACAGATTAAAGAAAAAAGAACATGTGATCATCTGAGCAGATGCAGAAAAAGCATTTGACCAAATTAAACATCCATTCCTGCTTTTAAAAACTGTCAGCAAATTTAGAGGGGAAGGGAACTTATTCAACCTGATAAAGGACATAAGTGAAACACATGCAGCTTACATTATGCTTAATATTAAAGAACAGTGCTTTCCTCCTATGACCAAGACCAAGGCAAGGGTGTTTTCAGCTCTCACCAGGGCAATAAAGCAAAGGAAATGAAGTAAAAGATCTCCATATAGGAAAGGAAGAGGAAAAGCTGTCTCTGTATGTACATCTCACTTTTAAACAGTATTGGTTACATGTTGAAATGATAATATTTTAGATGTTCTGGGGTTAAGTAAAATATTATTTTTATTTATTTTTAGGTTTTTAAAATGTGACTATTACAAAATTTAAAATCATGTATATGGCACATATTTGTCACATATATCTTACTTCTTTGGACAGTGCAAGTCAGAGAGACAGGCAAGGGCCAGATCACATCAGGTGTTGGGACCACAGTGAGGATTAATACCTTTATCCTAGAGGTGATGTGATCATTAATAGGATTTAAATAAGGGGTGACTTGTGAGAAGTGGATTGCAGAAGGCGAGAGTGAATTCAGAGAAATCAGTTAGGAGGCTGAGGTGGAGGAGAAGTGGCGGTGGGTATGGGTGGGGAGGGTGGAGCCAACGTGTGGAGTTCAGACATGGGCCATTGGGAAGACCTTGGGCTAAAGTATTCGCTACTTGTTGGGACTGTCACTGCTTATTTCTGGCACATATAGAATGAGTGTTTCTTATTTCCAAGAAGTGTTCAGGGGAAAGTAAAATGTGTTCATTTTTCTAACGTTTCCTCAGAGATCTTTATGATGAAGTAAAATTTATAAACAACAGATTTGAAGAAGGAGTGATTATCAAATGAACAAAAGATTTCAAGGAGAAGTTGGCAAACCATCTAATGAAAGAAATACCACAGTGTTAGCTGCTGTTCAGTGCTTTTCAAGTTCATTTCTCTTTGATTTTGGATTTTGTAAGATGTTTCTTTTCATTAAAAATTTAAAAATCATGCCAGGCGCGGTGGCTCACGCCTGTAATCCCAGCACTTTGGGAGGCCGAGGCGGGCGGATCACGAAGTCAGGAGATCGAGATCATCCTGGCTAACGCGGTGAAACCCCGTCTCTACTAAAAATACAAAAATTAGCCGGGCGTGGTGGTGCGCGGCCTGTAGTCCCAGCTACTCAGAGGCTGAGGCAGGAGAATGGCGTGACCCGGGAGGCGGAGCTTGCAGTGAACCGAGCTGGCACCACTGCACTCCAGCCTGGGTGACAAAGCGAGACTCTGTCTCAAAAAAAAAAAAAAAAAAAAAAAATGTAAAAATCACGTATCCAAGCTACTTATTGCCAGGTAGACAGCTAAATAGAAAAGACTGATGACACAGGCAGAGGGAAAACATGAAGTATTTTGTAGATGTCATGGGCCAAGTCGTCAGTGCAAAGGGATGGCAAGAATCTTTGTAAGGAAAGAGAGTTCTGGGTTATATTTTTTGGAATAACTTTTAAAGTTGTTACATGGAGGGAAATTTCTAAACCAAATAATGGTTAGAAAGTGCTTTATTTGGGCCACACCCTGAGCTCTAGGATACCAAAGGAAATAACATTATGTCTTCTGTGGTCAGATGGGTTATATCTGGCAGGACTGATAACCAAGCCTAGTGCTTGGAACACCAGCTCATTGAAATCCCAAATTAAGTGTGGCCTTCTCTCCGCTGGTCATGAGTGGAGTTCTCACTAAAAAAGGGAGGGAGGGAGGGAGGGAGGGATGGATGGATGGATGGATGGATGGATGGATGGATGGATGGATGCAGACATGCATGTGTGAATATTGCAAGAAAGAATTAATAGCCTCACTGGCTTAGTTTAAGAGGACCTGGTTTGCACAAGATTAAGTGTTGGCCTTTGTTTTGTCATGGGATTAAAATAATTCTCAGATTATATTGGTGCTGGAGTTGACCTGAAAGTTTTGGTCCACTGTTGCCCTAGTGCTCCAGCCCAACTAAACTTCCTTCTTCAGCAATCACCAACTCTCTGCCTTCACGTCCGCATCATCTGATGTTCTTTCCCTGTTTTAATTCTTTAGTCAGTCACTCCCTTTCTCACTTGCAGTGGACACAAGAAAGCAAGAATACTTCCTTTCTACCTTAGAGCCTGAGCCAGGAGTAAGATCAGTCTTCCGACTCCTCTTGTTTTCTCTTTCATCAGGACTGCACTCTCTCTGCTCACTGTTTTGCTTGAAACCATATCTGTTTTTTATTTCCTCTTAGCTCTACTCTCCATCTAACCATAAATTCTCTGTTCTGTTTGATGAACAAATGGCTCCTTAAACTAAGGCTGGATTATTTTCAAGTACCTGGAATTGCAATTACTTGCACCAAAGACACAAAAGAGAACATAGGTAAATGAAATGCTGAGGATGTTCTGAAATGTTCAGGATCCTTGGGGTTTTCTAATGTCTCCTGTTCGCGGAATACTCTGACCTATTTTGACAGTTACAATGAAGAATCGGTGCTGCTCTTCTGACCACACTGGGGCAAGTAGAGATTCACATCACTCTAACCAGAGAGTACAAAATCACCAAAAGACGGTGACCCAGTTCTTGCTGGAGAGTCCTTCATATGCATTTGAATTTGCCCCCAATATTTTTTTATATCTCATGTTCTAGGACTGGTTGTCTAGTATAATAACCACTATCCACATGTGGACATTTAAATATAAGTTTAAATTAATACAGCTTAAAATTTAGTTTCAGAGCTGCACTGTGCACATTCCAAGTACTCAAGAACCACAAGTGGCTAGAGATTGGACACTACAGATATAGAACATTTCCATAATTAGTGGAAATTTTTATGGACAGTGCCCTTCTAAAGCATGGGTGTGGTGCAGCTTAGTGGGTGAGGTCATGGGCTCTGTACTCAAAAGATGTGTCTCTTAGTCTGCATCACAGTTTCAGCAGCCACGTGACTCAGGGCAACTACTTAACTTGCTCAGCCACAGTTGACTCAGTGGAGATAATAATACCAGAGACAGGGAGCTATGACATGAAGTAATGGGTACTCAGTACATATTTATCATATTTGTTGTAGTGGTATAGTAGTAAAAATAATTTTAGCATCCCTTCCTGTCTTCCCTAGATGAAAAACACACTGAGCTCTTACTGTATAATAAAGAACTTAGCTGGTCTTTGTCCCAAGTCCCCGAGTGGGAGCCTCTAAATCCTTAGAATTTCTCGAGTGACAGACATGCCTTTGTTATTCATCGTGGGCCCTGATAGTTTATGCTAATGAGATAACTGAGGATGGGGGCTGGCCATGTCAGAAAGAACAACCATGAGATGAGAATCTTGGGGCTTTGAGCCACATGATGTCAGCCCAACCTCCAGGGAGGCAAGGAGAAAGCTGAAGATTGAGATCAGTCATATAGCTAATGATTCCATCAATCATGCCTCCATAATGAAGCCCCCATAAGAACTCTGGACACAGAAGCTCGGGTGACCTTCCCTGGTTAACAGCACTCTGTGTGCATTGTCACACATTCATGTGCCAGGAGGGTGATGCATCCTGATTCCACTGGGAGAGGACATGGAAGTTCACATTTGGGACACCCTGCAACCTTGCCCCTATGAATTTCTTCTTTTGGCCAGTCTTAATTTGTATTCTTTTTGGCTCTAATAAAACTGTAATCATAAATATGGTTTCCTGAGTTCTGTGAGTCATTCTACCAAACCAAGGAGGTAGTGGGAACCCCCAAATTTGTAGCCAGTTCGTCAGAAGTGCAGGATCTGGGAACCCCAGAGTTTGCTGCTGGTGTCTTAAGTGAGGACAGACTGTGCCCTTTACTTGTGAAATTTGGCCTAACTCCAGGTAGGTCATGTCAGAATTCCATTGCAGATCTACATCTCATTCCTGGGCCCTGGCCCCTGAAAACGCCTGGTTCCATTTGGCCCGGCAGCTACAGGTTGAAAGAGGTCAAAAGCCTTCTTTTTCTGTTGTTACTCTTCAGTGTCACATCCACCGTTGGGTGCACACTCAGGTTCCTAGGGACCCATCTAATTTCCCCAGATGTATCTGGGAGACTGGAAAACTGTTGAAAAAAGGGAGGGTAGTGGTAACTTTGCTTCAGTTTTTCAATGTGTCTAAATATACTCCAGCCCCAGGCTGGTGGGACTCAGAAATGAGGGGCAACCAGGGCTTCCAACCATGGCAGCTCCCTGTGTAATTGCTCCCGATCAGTTTCTAGCCTCTGTCCTGATATGTGTGGTGAGAGTGGGGGTGGACGTGGAGGAAGCAGTGCACTCCTTCTATATAAACCAAAATACCTTCAGGAGACTATGTTTTGTTAAATTAAGTTTGACCTAAAGCTACCTTCATATGTATTTTAGGTTTCACCTAAATGTTTCTTGTACATAGTGAACTGTCACCCAACTGGGTGTCTAAACAGACTGTAACGTGCTCTTGTAACAGGTCGCTGAGTCTCAGCCAATCCCAGGTGGTCAGCTGTTAAACCAGGTTCAAGTAAGGCAAATGCTGAGCTGTCACCAGTCCACCTAACTCTGTGCCTCACTTCTGCTTTCTGTACATCACTTCCTTTTCTCGGTCCATAAATCTTATCCAACCATGGGGCAGCCCTTGAATCTCTAAACCTATTCTGGTTCTGAGGGCTGCCTTATTCGTGAATCATCCTTTGCTCAATTAAATTTTGTTAATTTCAATTTGTCTAAATTTTTCTTTTATCAGCTGGTTTTCATGTCCAGCACAGGCTCAGGTCCACTCCAAATCCCAGAGCCTGAAGATGACTTAAATTCTGATTCAGGTCCAGAATTTCCCCAATCTCCTGGACCCTATGAATGATTTGGGAGTAAACACAATGTTCTGATTTCTCCTTAGAGCAGAGCACTCCCTCCTGTGTCCCACTTCCAGCTCAAACACCCACCCCATGTACTGGTGTCTGAGAGCAGGGAGGAGCAAGAAATGAAGAAAAGAGAACGCAGAGAGGCAGATGGTAATTATTCATGTTGTGAAGGGAAAATAAATCTTGGGGCCCCCAAATCACTAAGCTAAAGGGAAAAGTCAAGCTGGGAACTATTTAGGGCCAATCTGCCTCTCATTCTATTCAAAATCACCCCTCTGCTCACTGAGATATATGCATAAATGGAGAGGCTAATTAGAAACTGAAGAGAATGCAACCATTTTTCCTCTTTTCTACCTATGACCTGGAATCCTCCTCCCCGCTTCGAATCTTCCGCCTTTGCTTCGAGCCGTCCCGTTTCCAGACCAAGCCAATGTTCATCTTGCATATGTTGATTGATGTCTCATGTCTCCATAGAATGTATAAAAACAAACTGTGCTCTGATCACCTTGGGCGCACGTTGTTAGGACCTCCTGAGGCCGTGTCACAGGCATGCATCCTCAACCTTGGCAAAAGTAACTTTCTAAATTTACCTGAGACCTGTCTCAGATTTTCAGGGTATATTTTGGTAAACCAAAAATATAATTCTAAGCCCCCCAACTCACTGATGGACGCCCCTTCTCAGCCAAGGTCATTCCAAAGTAAACCTAAAAAATGATTTCAGGTCATCATGGGAAGATAGAGTCACACATGCCTCCTTCTAGCTTCTTTTAGAATTCAGATTCAGCTGACCAGCATTAACACTAAAACAGAGATCTTAAGACTGAAAAAACAGACTCTTTGTAGCAATAAGATACCAAATTCCAATCTGATGCTAGTATAGCATTATATGACAGATAGCAGGCCCTGAAAGAAATTAAAGTATTTTACCCCAAAATATATTTCTTTGAAATATTTTGAAATGGCCCTGCAACACTGTCTCTTGTGAGGAAAATCTATATTCTGTAGAGAATCCCTTCCTTTTTCCAGGTCTTTTCCCTGATCCGGGAGAGATTTAACTAAGATTTAACTTCTATTCTCTCTGAAGTCTGCTAGTTGGAAGCATCTTCTGCACAAGAACCTTGGTGTCCACAACCCCTTATCTAAACCCAGACATACCTTACTGTAAATTGCAGGTCCTTAGGTAATATCTTAACTCTTTTAACCAACTGCCAATCAGAAAATCTTCGAATATACCTATGACCTGGAAGCCCCCACTTCGAGCTGTCCCATATTTCAGACCAAATGAATGTATACCCCCACATATATTGATTGATGTCTTATGTCTCCCTGAAACTTATAAAACTAAACTGTAGCCTGACCACCTTGGGCAACTGTTCTCAGGACTTCCTGGGGCTGTCACAGGTCATGGTTCTTATATTTGGCTCAGAGTAAATCTTTTCAAATATTTTACAGAGTTTTACTCTTTTTCATTGACATTCATCAACTGGGCTGTTAGTCCTGTGGGATTCATGCTGGTTTCCTGTGTAGCCTCCAGGGACAGTTCCAAGAAAAAGTAAAAGGCAGGGAGCAAGAAAGAACAGGGAGAGAAAAAAAAAAAAAAAAAAAGAGAAAGGAAGATAGAGATCAGCTCTGTAATCCCAGAGCTTTGGGAGGCCATGGCAGGAGGATGGCTTGAAGCCAGGAGTTCAAGCCTGGGCAATATAGCAAGACCCTTGTCTCTGCAAAAAAATTAAAAAATTAGCCGGGCCTAGTGGTGCACACCTGTAGTCCCAGCTACTCAGGGGGCTGAGGTGGGGGGATTGCTTGAGCTCAGGAGTTTGAAGTTTCAGTGAGCTATGACTGTGCCACTACACTCCAGTTTGGGCAACAGAGTGACCCTCGGGCTCTTAAAAGAAAATACTGTTTCAGAGTTTTTGTTTTTTTCTACAAATGCTGCTGAGCTAGGTTATGAACCCCACTCACTTACAGAGGGCAGAGCTGAAATCCTCCTAGGTGAGGTCACCTTCCAAGACCACAAAGCGAGGTAGATGCAGAAGTTGGGAGAAAGCCTGCCTGTCTCTGACTCACTCTGCAGCCTCTCACTACATCATCGGTCACTCAGGCTCACGCATCTGAGTCATCTCTGTGGATTCTACTTTCATAGCAGCCCCAGGGATCATTTCCTTCTTTCCTTCCCCACTGCCATGACCTGTGCCAGGGCTTCCCAACCTCTCACCTGGACTATTGGCAACAGCCTCTGATCTGGTCTTTAACCAGTCACCTTCATGCTAATCTAACCCAATTCTCACTGAAAGATCAATCTAACCAACCACTGCTCTCATGGAAGTGAGAAACTTTTAACGACTTCCTGCTGCTTAATTTATTAAGTGTTAAAAACTCTTTGCAGTATCCATGGCCAGCCAATGCTTGAGCAGTGTGCCTGCCCTCCAGCTCAAGCCACCGTGGCTCGGAGATCCCCTGCACGCCTGTGCATGCCCATGTTGCTGCTTCTGTGCCTTCTCTTGGAAAGCCCCAGCCATGCCCCACCTAACTACACGTCCATCCCTCTGAGATCCTCAGTGCAGCAGTTCAAACACTACCCCCACCCATGAAGCCCTTCTGATTCCTCCGACCGTGAATTGCTGTAGCTGTTGTGAAAGGAAAATAAACCCTGGGACCCCAAAATCATAAGCCAAAGGGAAAAGTCAAGCTGGAAACTGCGTCAGGCAAACCTGCCTCCCACATTATTCCTAAATAAGATAGCTACAAAGATTTAAAAGCTACATACCTGCCTTACAATTTGCACACTGGGAAATTCCTTACAGGCCCAATATCTTTACCTTAAAACAGTTTTGTTGAATTTTACCCTGACAGTGTAAATTGACAGCTTATCTTCACAGGCGTGGTACAAAGGACAGAACTCTAAGTCATCTCTCTGCTCACCTGAGACAAATGCGTATCTGCTTTCTTCCTCTGATGTAAAAATGCAGACTCACTAAGCTGGAGGAAGACATAAATGATTATTATTCCTCTACCTACCGCCCAGCCCCAACATGTAAATTATGTATTTGGTGAAAGACTGATCAAAGACTCAAAAGAATGCGACCGTTTGCCTCTTATCTATACCCACAACTGAGAAATTTTTTTTCTCTTTCTCCAATATCCATCCTTTTCCCTTTAAATATTAAAGCCTCCGAAATCTTCTTTGGAGAAAGGCACAGACCTACCTCCTGGCACGCGCCCTTAACCTTGACAAAACAAACTTTCTCGATTGAGACCTGTCTCAGGTACTTTTTGGCTTGCACTCTTTATCACATTTTATTTTGTACTATGTTGTATGTGTGCACGTCTCATCTCCACTCTTAGACTGGGCTCCTTGAGGACAATGACCTATGTCTTGTTCATCTTTCAATCCCCAGAGCCTCACACAATGGGGACACACTACACATATCCAATGAATATATTTTGAAGGAATGAATTCCTTCTACAAGAAAAGACTCCGCTGCAAAGTGCATGATTAGTTTGAGTGCTTTTACTTAGATTGCAAGGTCTTTGGCAGTAGAAACTTAATCTTTCCTAGAAAATATATCATATATTGTATTCAGACCTCCCGTCCACAGCCCATGAATTGATAAACACAATTAACTGTCTAGGCTGGGTGAACCGAAGTAATTCAGTAAAAAAATTTTACCAGTCCCTGTCCTCACTGTAGTTGCTAAATAAATATTGAAAGGACTAAGATAATTCTCTAAAGATCCCCGATATGTTTATGAATACATATAACTTATTATTAATTAATAGAGCTTGTTAGATTCTCAATAAGCTCTCTGTGCACACAGCACTAAGACCACACATAACCAGTCACACTGATCTACGCTTCACTGGTAATCTAATTCACACCAATTCACACCAGGGATATGTTAACAAAATGTGTTCATTGTCCCAGGTTTTTAAAATCAAGGAGAAAGAAAGCTGAAATTTATCACATATAAATAGACATGGATTTCTTTTTCATTTTTGATCTGATTTAAAAATTTTTAAATACAATATATATTGGTTAAACTGTTGCTTCACAAAATCCCAATGAATGTCAGAATCGATGTTTATGACTCAAGAGCAGACCAAGAATATTAGAAATGACCAGGGAAACTATGGTTTAAAAAGTCACCTTGGAGGAAGGGGAAATGCAAGGGAGTATAGTTATTTTGGAGGCAGATGAAATGCAGGTATGGAAATAGGACTCCATTTATACTTCACTTGTCAATGGCACTGGTAACTGTCCTCCAAGGGATGACAAAATGAAATAATAGATTTGCCACCCCCAGGCCCCTGCCAGTTGCTACCACATTACTGATTATTGTTGCAAGGTATTATATAATTTAAGAATTTAAATAATCAGTAAAAGACCATCAGATTTGCTTTGTGTTTTTGGGTGTGTGTAGGAGGTGGGGCAGTATAGGATGAAAGAGGGCCAATGAAGAGGAAAGCAATGCGGAAGAACAAACAGCATACTAGAGTTGTTTTATCATATAACTTTTTTCTCAAATAATTAGATCATTCACTGGTTTTGAATTTTTATTTATGCATGTATTTATTCATTTATTAGGTAGATACCTTTATGGTGAAGATTTGAATTTAGCTTTTAAATTGTAATTTTTCAAAGACCACAACCCCAGCTGACAAAGGTGAAATACTTAACATTAAGAAAGCCTTTTTGATGATTGCCCTTGTGAAGCCAGGATAACAATTTTCAAGACATGTTTTGTTCATTTTCACCTAAGAAGGCTCCATTAGGCTACTTTCGGTGACTCAGTTCCTACACTCTCAAGACAGGGCTGGCATTAGTCACACAGTCAGACTCTGTGCTACGTTCTGCCCCTTCCTGGAGAAACTGTCGCCAAATTCTCAGTGAGTGTTCACAGAGGGCATGGTTCAGTGGCTAGGCATGCACATTTGCATTTGTTGTTGACAACTGTCAGCTTTGACCTCCTTCTCTTCACAACCCTGTCTAAATGGGGTTTGTAATCCTCCTTCCCACCCACTCTCTTCACTCCCTGGGGCAAGAATGTTGACTCCTGCTTGTCACCTGTCAGGATCCATCCTCCTGTCACTGGCTTATATGGACAAGTCAGCCCACATCACGTGACTGCAGGTTGCTAAAAACAGCTCCGGCACCCACTCCAAACCAGGGCCTGAAACAATGTCCTCCACCGAGAGAAACGTAAAGGACACTTGATCACACAATCCCTGGAATAATATCCAGGAAACACTTGCTGGAGTCACTTGCAGCACCCTTCCCTGGCAGCACACTTGGGGACGGCGAGGAGATGAGCGCATCTCTGAATTACAAGTCTTTTTCCAAAGAGCAGCAGACCATGGATAACTTAGAGAAGCAACTCATCTGTCCCATCTGCTTAGAGATGTTCACGAAACCTGTGGTCATTCTTCCCTGTCAGCACAACCTGTGTAGGAAATGTGCCAGTGATATTTTCCAGGTAGGTTTGTTTGGAATTTGGTTGGGGGGAGGGGGTGGAAAAGATTCCCTTCTCTTGGAATCAAGTGCTTAACATTGAGGTGAAATCCTTTAAAAAACTTTATAAGATTGCCGGGCGCAGTGGCTCATACCTGTAATTCCAGCACTTTGGGAAGCCAAGGCCAGTGGATGACCTGAGGTCAGGCATTCGAGACCAGGCTGGCTAACATGGTGAAACTCCATCTCCACTAAAAATACAAAAAAAAAAAAAAAATTAGCTGGGCATGGTGGCGGGCACCTATAATCTCAGGTACTTGGGAGGCTGAGGCAGGAGAATTGCTTGAACCCAGGAGGTGGAGGTTGCAGTGAGCCGAGATTGTGCCATTGCACTCCAGCCTGGGCAACAGAGTGAGACTGTCTCAAAAAAAGAAAAACAAACAAACAAACAAACAAAACTTTATAAAGTTGCATTAACTTTCAAGAAAATCATGTTTCTTTTAATGATTTGGTTTGTGTCCTCTTTACTCCCAAATCTAGTTTTATTTTAATACTAAGAATCATATATTTTAAAAATCAAACCATTTAATGTGTTTCAAAACTATAAATAAGTAATTGCTGAAGACTTTAATGTGGAGTTTCTGGCTGGAACTTTTGGTTCTGAAAATGTTGAATGGAAAAATATCTTACGTAGACAGTGGTATGTTCGCATATGACTGTGGATAAGGTCTGACCCTGTGTTTCAGGACCACTTGCTGAGAGAGCCCTGAGGGATGATCTTATGGCAAGCTTAAAGTAGAAGTTCATGTTGTTTGTAGTAGCAGAGAGTGAAAATAAGTCTCAGAGAAGCTACTTGTGGCATTACCCAATTCCTTTTTTCTTACTTGGCAAGAACAGGCCTCTAACCCGTATTTGCCCACAAGAGGAGGCACCACCATGGCATCAGGGGGCCGATTCCGCTGCCCATCCTGTAGACATGAAGTGGTTTTGGATAGACATGGGGTATATGGACTTCAGAGGAACCTGCTGGTGGAAAATATCATTGACATCTACAAGCAGGAGTCCACCAGGTAACACTCTTCCACTCTTCCATGTGTCAAGGCCATCTGAAACTTGTTTTTGTTTGTTTGGTTTAATGGGTTGCTACATGAATGCTTGTTTATCAATCACAGACTGTTTTATGGAAAAATGGTTTTCCAAGTCAGTCCTTCCCAGTGAGACTGAGAGTTGCTCACAGCATGAGACAGGGGAGTTGGTGCCCATGCTTTTGTATCAATTTAAGAATTAAGTGACTCATTAACACTAATCCATTCCAGATGGGGATGTTGAAAGAGACATACTGCTGTCCCCTTACACCTTAAATCCTGGTATTACATCCATTTTACACATTTTTGCACTTCACAGGTCCTTTGTAGCTTCAGATCTCTACAAAGCAAATTAAAAAAATCTAGTGAAAACTTAATAGAAAATTAATAGAAATGGTATCTTCCAAAATAGCCCAGTTCCTAATTCAGACAGTCTTGCCTTAAGATTGTTTGGATGGTAATAATAAAAACAAAATCTTCTAACATAGGTTGTCACTGTATTTAAGGGAAGTCACAAAGCAAGGCAAAACCCTGGCCTTTAGGGACTTAAAGTTCAGAGACGTGAGGAAAAAAAAATGAAATTCAGGTTATGTTTCCCTATTCCTTATACTGTATTTACTGCATAGTCAGCATTCACTTGTTGATTGCGAATAGCATTGTGATAGCATTATATATCATCCATTCATTTAAAAAAATAACAAAAAAGGCTTCTTATTCACCAAACCACATTGGCTATAGAATTCCTTTCCTAGATACAACTCTGTGGGAAGCTTATTCCTAGAAGGCACGATGTGAAGAGCCCCTTTTCAATTGTGCACAGGTCAGTCCAGTCCACAAAGCTTGATAGCAATATTGAGACCATCTAGAAGTGGCCTCATTGTGATTCCATTAGGGGACATGTATTTATGGAACATCTGCAGAGCTCTAAGGGGCTTGTGCTCTTGGAAGGAAAGCTGTTCTATAAATCTAACATAATTATTATAATTATTATAGCTATTAATTTCCGCAAAGATCCAAAACTAAATTAGATAGTACCAGGATCTAGATGGGTTTGGGGAAGAATTGCTGATGACATATTGCAGAGATTGCAGCTGGCTGTTTCCCTTGCTTCCAAAGTCTCTTGACAAGAACAAAAGTACTATTGCTGTTGCTGTTACTTTACAGATTTGATCTCATTGTATTTCACTACTTTAAAATACAAATACACACTGTCTCTTAAAAACTTAACCAATCAATTAAAAACCAATTAATTATGAGATTGATGCAAAATTGCGATTTTTGCAATTACTTTTCATGGCCAAAACAGCAATTACTTTTCCACCAACCTAATATTAAGAGAGTTTATATTAACAAGAGTTTCAGTGCTAGTCCAGTGCCTTGCACAGAATAGTTGCTCCATAAAACCCAGCTGATTAAGCAATACCACAAATATTCTTACATAACAAATTTCAGAGCTAGTACAGTGCCTTGCACAAAATAGTTGCCCCATAAATCCCAGCTGATTAAGCAACACCACAAATATTCTTACATGTTCTATTTACTGCAATAAATTTATGTTTTGTTACTTGTCACAGTGGGAATTTGAGACATGAAAAAATAGCAATACTTGTTATGAAATCCAGAGAAGAGATGTTAAAACTTGCAGTATTAGTAAAACTACAAAACACATCTTCACCTTAACTATGAAGTTGGCTTGGTGCAGCTGCCAAAAATAGTACCAAGGGCTGGGAAGTAAATTGCACAAAAGCAATGAACGAAATTTCCAACAATAAAGCTCATAGTTGAGTGGACTAGGGATGCCTTTGTGATTTTCTGTGATTTTGTTATGCTGTTTTTTCTTGAACTTGAGACTTGCTTGTGGGACAATTTTACTTGGTAGCAGAACCACAAGTCGCACAGAGCACTTGGCCATATGTCTGGGAAGAAACACAAGTGTCCCCTGGGGGCAGGCAGCCTTACTAGACCAGAACCTTGAGCCTCAGGGTACATTAGGTAACCCTGGAATGACCTTGGATACACAGAATGAGAAGAGTTCAGCTGTGGCCATTGGAAGGGGGTGGAGGGGTGACCAGTCACAGACTGGGATGTTATTGGTCAACTCTGACCTCCTCCAGAAAGGCTGGAGACTGTAAGTCTCCACCAAACCTAGCATTCTTTTTTTATTTTATTTTATTTTATTTTTTTGAGATGGAGTCTCGCTCTGTTGCCCAGGCTGGAGTGCAGTGGCGCAATCTTGGCTCACTGCAAGCTCCGCCTCCCGGGTTGATGCCATTCTCCTGCCTCAGCCTCCCAAGTAGCCGGGACTACAGGCCCCTGCCACCAGGCCCGGCTAATTTTTTTGTATTTTTAGTAGAGATGGGGTTTCACTGTGTTAGCCAGGATGGTCTCGATCTCCTGACCTGGAGGATCCTCCCGCCTCGGCCTCCCAAAGTGCTAGGATTACAGGCATGAGCCACTGTGCCCAGCCAAAACCTAGCATTCTTATCCAGAATTCTGCATGGTGCCAGACTAGCCACAGTTGGGAGTGAGAGACGGTAAGAGAAGATACTATTTTGGCTAATATTAATAATTAATGTAATAATAATTAACTTTAAACTATAACAAGTAAAACTACTATGTGCTATGTGCCAGACACTATTCAGGGTGCCTAACACATGAATCGTGTGCAATTCTTTTTTTTTTTTTTTTGAGACGGAGTCTTGCTCTGTCGCCCAAGCTGGAGTGCAGTGGCATGATCTCCACTCACTGCAAGCTCTGCCGCCCAGGTTCACGCCCTTCTCCTGCCTCAGCCTCCCCAGTAGCTGGGACTCCAGGTGCCCACCACCAAGCCCGGCTAATTTTTTGTATTTTTTTCTTTTTTTTAGTAGAGACGGGGTTTCACGGTGTTAGCCAGGATGGTCTGGATCTGCTGACCTCGTGATCTGCCCACCTTGGCCTCCCAAAGTGCTGGGATTACAGGCGTGAGCCACCGCGCCTGGCCCATATGAAATTCTTTAATTCTCACAATAATCTTGTGAGGTGTTGATTATTATAATTACTGCTATCCTATTAAAGTGTTTAGTGTCTTAAAGTAACTAACATACACACTTTTTAAAATTCAGTATATGAGGCCTCTAAAGAGAAATGCTATCTCCACCCTATTCTCTCTTTACCCCCAAGCCTCATTCACCAGAGTCAACCACTTTTAATTATTTTAGCTGTTTTTCTGCTATTTATCACCAATGACATGTGCATACTACTGGTATGCTCCTATTCTTTGACTTTTCAATTTTAGACATTTCCTATTGACTTTCGGCTGTAGACGATTAGGACTGAGCCCTCACATGGCTAGGCTTTACCCTCTACTGGGGAATTCTTTTACTCTCCCCTGGGTTGAACCCCTTGCTTCCTGGATTCCAGGTCTCCTTGTTTGGTGGCTTACTCTCTTGTTTCTATGGAGCACATCCTCAAGTAATCTCTTGAAATGTGCACAAAGTCCTCCTCTTTTCAACCTCTCCCACTCCGTCACTGCCTACTTCCGCCTTCAGGACTCCTGGCTCCTGCAGTTCCAGAGCCTTTCCAGGGTTCCATAGCTCAAGTTAGCTTGCTTATTGTAAGCTTCTCACTGCAGGAACGTAACAGAACTAAGATGCAACTCAAGTAGGTCATGTCCCTTCATCCAGATGTTCCTAATTTCCAACATTTGGTTGACATCTCTCATCTGCTGTCATCCATGCTCACTTTTTGTCCTTATTAATTTATGCTCTTTTATTTCCTTATCTTCATTTCACTGGGATGTCAGCAGAATAAATACATACACACATATATAAATACATAAATAAATACGTGCTTGTGTTCATTCTGCCACATTTAATTAGAAGACCCCTAATCTGATTTTTGATACGAGTAAAAACTGAGACCAAAAGAGGTTAAGTAACTTGTCCAAGGCCACACAGCCACTACATGGAGAAGCTGAGCTGGAATGAAGCTTTAAGATCAGTTTGGCTGGGCGCGGTGGCTCACAGCTGTAATCGTAGCACTTTGGGAGGTTGAGTTGGGCAGATCACCTGAGGTCAGGAGTTCGAGACCAGCCTGACCAACATGGTGAAACCCCATCTCTACTAAATACAAGAAAAATTAGCCGGGTGCAGTGGCAGATGCCTGTTATCCCAGCAATTTGGGAGACTGAGGCAAGAGAATCACTTGAACCCGGGAGGTGGAGGTTGCAGTGAGCTGAGATTGAGCCATTGCACTCCAGCCTGGGCGACAAGAGCAAAACTCCATCTCAAAAAAAAATCAGTTTGACTACAAAGTTACTACTTGAATTGCCTCACCAAGACCAGATGCCCACTCCTCAGGAAACTTTAGGGTGGCCTCAGGAACCTCAGAGACCAGAGACAGCAGGCTACAGACTCCTTAGTCCAGCCTACACTGAACGGCGAGGGGCCACAGCCAACATTTAGCATTGGGCCCTGACCACAGCTGTGAGCTTGGCTGCTCTCACCTCATAAAAATGTATTTATGTCTTTTTTTTACATGCCAAATCTGTCCCAAGTCTGTTACATGTTTTAAGTTGTACAGAGGTCTCATTATACGCTCATCTATGAGTGGGTGTGCTATGTGCCAGACACTGTTCAGGGTGCCTAACACACAAATCGTGTGCAATGCCTCTGGGGCTGGGCTACAACCTAAATAGGAAAAACCCAATGAGGAATACGAGAAATCAGTGTATACAGCACCATGAAAAAAATAAATAAATAAATTGAATCACAAACAAAACTAAATGTAGAGCCCTATGGCTGTTTTCACATTTTCAATATTTGCATATACTGCATAGACCCGTGTTCTGTGACACTATCTCTGGTCACAGTTATTGATATCGGAACAGCATGTGGGACCCAGGCTGCCCACTCTTGCTTAACCCACGTTAATAATAAGGTGGAGATACCTAGGAGGGAAGGATTTAGAGGGGAAGATATCTTTGACCAGGCAGAGACCAACTTGCCAGTCCAAACCCCAGAGGGCACTGTCATTTATTAAAGGAGTAATCAGGAAGTTGTCTAGTCTCTTCCTTTGCCACTCAGGAATGCCAGGTGATCACAGGCTTTCCCCATATTTGCCATGCCTTCTCCAGCTGGGTGGTGTTACACTAGAGCACAGAGAATACTCTCCATTAATAGGTCAAATTCCCTTGCGTTGTCTCACTCATTTGTGCAACAAATATTTACGGAGCCACTGCCTCTGTGCGAGGCACTGTTCCAAGTACTGGAGATGCAGCAAAAAAGAAGACTCATCATGGCCCCTGCCCTCATGGAGCTGATTTTCTAGTGGAGGAAACAGACAGACCTGAGAGGGGAACAATTTTCTCAATTGTGGAGTTGACTTTCCTTATTTGAGTTCCAAATATGTGGTCAAATCAGAAGGTCATAGACTTCAAGGAAAGCATATTGCTGCAAAACTAGACAGAAATTCCTTTTGCAACAATCAGATTCTAATATTTTGAAACTGGAAGTCCGTGCAATTTTCTTATGAGACCCAGGGATTCTCCCATGTTTGTCCTAATCTCAAGTACTTGACATCCACCTAGCAACTTACAGAGGAACATTAGTGTCTTACAGAGGTACATCAGCATGTTCTCTGCCTTTCTCTGAGTTCTGGGGCTGCAGCTACAAGATACCACACATCAGAAACAATGGGTTTCAACACCTGTATTCATGATTCACAGTAGGAAGTGCATTTTACATTGTAATCACTTACATATGTAAAATTTTTTTTATTACTATATTACATATGGATGGATATATATATACACACACATACATACGTACATACATATATACACACATACGCAAACACACATACAAACACACATATACTTTTGTTTCAGTCACATATATACACATGTACACCTGAAACAAAAGTTTCGAATAGCTATACTTTTTCTTACTACATGTAATTCACAGTATTTGCTATTCCTTTCTATTTTTATTTTAACAATGCGGATCATAGCTCCCTAAATTGATTTCATGGCTCATAAAAACCTGTAGTTTTTTAAAATTGGATCTGTATAGCAACAAAAAAAAAAAAATGTAGTCCCAAATCTAAGATGTTGCTAAATAACTATGTGTTTCGAAATTTGAAGAAAGCTTCTGGATTTCGATTTGAATTTTTTTAATACTTCTGAAAACCATTAGCAGCCTCAGTCATTAGATAGGATATATCAGAATTCCTGGGGTTTATATAAGGAGGTACACCCACACTTGCCTCTCATACACAGTTGCATCCAACCAGTACTTGAATTAATAATCAGAAGATTTAGGTTCCATGTGAGCCACGCCTATCCTCACTCCTTCAAGTGAAAAGGGTGTTTCCTGGGGCCAGAGGCTGGAGGGGTGTGACCTAGCTCCTCCCAAAACTTGTGCAAACTTGACTTTTAGTTCATCAACACTTCCTGTTCTTGGTCCATAATGGGAAAGTGTCCCTTGAGAAACTCGTGAGCGTGTGGACACAGTGCTGGACCACATTCCTGACGGCTCACCAGGGTCCGATGTTCAACTTTCAGGAATTTCACTAGCAGATTCTTAAACCTTAAATAACTTAAAATCGGCCATGTGGAAATACACCATGGAAATGGGCAAATGGTACAAATCAGGGTCTCCACGTCTCTGTCCCTACCCCAAGCAAGTTGTTAGAGATTTGCCAGCACTCCCCTGCTACACCTGCAGGGAAGTTGAATTTGGTGAACTCTGAGCCCGTAAAAGGGCCCCTGGGGGTCTTCTGGAATAGAGTTGCTGGGCATACAGGGACTAGAAGGAATTTGCAAGGCAGAGCAACAGTCTCTGCTCTGGCCCAGTGAGAGCTGATGGACATTTATCTGCCTACTTCCTCCCAGGCCAGAAAAGAAGTCCGACCAGCCCATGTGCGAGGAGCATGAAGAGGAGCGCATCAACATCTACTGTCTGAGCTGCGAAGTGCCCACCTGCTCTCTGTGCAAGGTGTTCGGTGCACACAAGGACTGCCAGGTGGCTCCCCTCACTCATGTGTTCCAGAGACAGAAGGTAACAGAGCTGCTCCCTCCCTCCCCATCCCCACACGTCAGGGCCTTGCTGGGGCCAGTGTGAGTGGCCTCCTCTGGTGGAGGAGGCAACCCAAGCCACACAGGGCCAAGGGACACTGGGGGCACACACGTCTGCAGGAAGATGTGTGCACAGTTGTGCACGAGGCACACACCAAATTCCCTGGACGGTGGGGGGAAAGTCGAGACAGGGCAGGGGTGCCCAGGTTCAGGAAGGGGCACAGAAGGGCAGGATCCCTGTTTTTGTGACCTTTGGAGGTTGCTGAAGATGAGCAATGTTAGGGGACCCAGCAAAAGCTCAAAATGCTCAATATTATGTGAAGTTTAGACTACAGATAAGAAAAGGACAGCTTTTTACCCTAATCACAGAATGCTTTTCTTCATCCACCCATGAAAGGTTTCTTTGGTCCTCCTCAATGCCTTTTCTCTTGCACTCTTAGTGAGGGAGGGTTACACTAATGACATACAGTTACAGAACAGCTTTAAAACACAGACTTGTGCTGGCCCTCCTGTCAACGGGGCCAGTTGCTTAAAGACCCCTCTGAGTGTGGTGCATTCCCCTGACCCCAGGGCCTCAGCCATAGCCCCCTCTACACTTTACCAACCTGCCAACATGGTTTCATGCACGAGCAGGTCAGAATTTATCCATTTGGTGCAGATAAAAGCAGAGTTGGGTACTCCAATAGGTGTAGCCACTCCAGGCACTGAGAATTTGAGCAGTTCCACTTCTCGGTTTCTTTCATTTAGAATCATCAGTTCCACATTTGATCAGTGTTTTACTGTGAAGATCAGCACTGGAATCAAATCTGGAAGTAAAACTCTTGGGCAACAGCAACTACAACTAGTGGCCTCTAAGTGCTAAAGCCAGATTTTGCAAATTATCCACAACATTTGTTTACTTTTCAATCCAGTTACAATTTATTCCCCCTTCTGTTCTGCCCACCTCCTCCAAAGTCATAGCATGATAGAACTGGATGGTAGCTGTTTCACAGTCCTTCCTTCACAGCCCATAGACTCATGTGAGATGGACAGAAGGACAGACTGGTGGGACCCTCACCCTTGCTCCTGTTTGGCCAAAGTAGCTTCACCGCCATATTAGCTTTCATTTGAAGAAGGTTCTGCAGCTTTAAAATATTTTATAATCACTGTTCTGGTCCAATCTTCTCCTTCTAAATGTGAGAAAATTAGGCAGAAATTGAATATATGTTTTGCCCAACATCTCAGAGAAGTTGGGGGTAGAGCTGGACCAAGTACATGTGTCTCCCAAGTGCCCATCCAGTGCTCCCAGTGGCTCCATCAGCCAGCCTTGGGAAGGGGGTAAATAGGAACAGTAGAATCTCTTGCTAAGTCAAAAGAGCAAAGGAATTTCAAAGTTGACATTTCTCTCCTAGAACCAGTTCTTTGTTTCAGTGTGAAGTTTGTAATGACTTAGTCTAATGTGTGTTTGTGCCTGTATACACTACATTCTTATGCCCATAATAAGTGTATGTTGAATAAATGGGTATTTACTATACACATTTCCCAAGTAAAATTGACCCTTAGTTCCACTAGGTAAATAATTCCATTTAGGTCCCTGAAGTCGTGTATTTGTCTCCATGTCATTTATAAACAATACTTACAGTTCTTTAGCTTGAACATATTGATCTCAATATTAAGAATGTGATGAAAACTGTGAAACCTCTCCCTGCACAAACGTATTCATACACAAAAGTTTGCTTGCAATATCAGGAGGTCCACAGGCCTCCCTGTTACTCCTTAGGGATTGCATGTATCCTAAATTAAGAACCTGTAAAGACAATATTATGACCAGTTCACAGTTGGGGTGACTAGGAAATCCCTAAGATACTGGGTTCATGTTTTCTCTTCATTAGTCTGAGCTCAGCGATGGCATCGCCATCCTCGTGGGCAGCAACGATCGAGTCCAGGGAGTGATCAGCCAGCTGGAAGACACCTGCAAAACTATCGAGGTGAGTCAGGTGATTCTCACAGGGTCTCAACCAAGCCTGCAATCCCCGGGGGTTTGTGGCTTCCTCAGTGCCACACTAGACATCCCTGTTCTGACCTTTCATTCTTTGCTTCTAGAATGGCCTCCTTCCTGATATGTCTCTGAAATATTCACCTCCAGCACAAAAAGAGACATTACCACATGAGTCACTGAGCCAGATGTTACCACAATTACTAGGGCTATTGTTGCATGTGTTGTTCTTTCTTCCTTTTGAAAGATTAGTTACAAGAAAAATAAATCCCCCATCATGGAAATCAGTGTTGTTGCTGTTACAGCAAACTTTCTTGGTGGAAATCCAAACTGTCTTAGGAAATGCTCATCGGTGCTTTAGACAGTCATAGGCAGGTCTGAGCTGCACTGCTCCACTCTCACAGCAATACTGGGAAGTGGTTGTCAGGAGGAGAAAGATCTGCCTAGCTGTAGTTAGAGAATGGCTCGGGGGCTGTGAGCTTGTGGAGGCCAGAGTTCAGGCTCATTCATCACCACTTGCCCTCTGGCTGGCCCAATGCCTGGCACATAATCAACACTCAAAAACAAAAAACAAAAAACAAAACTTGCTGAATGAACAGATGAGTGGCTGGTTGTTTAGCTCATATATGTGCTTGCCGTATAGTAAGTAGAGCAAATCTACTTGTCCCTCAAGATCAAATATAAAGTATGTCATTACTGGAGGCTTTTAAAGTGTGGAAGCCTAAAGAGAGTTAGCTATGTGGCAGATATCTTTTCAGGAATTGAAAATTCACTGACTAGTTACAGCCATGTTGCTCTGGGGCAGGTGCAAGATACCTGGGTTCAAGTCCAGGCCCTGGCTCTGTAACCCGGAGCAGTCCATTACAATTTCCCTGCTCTAAGCTTTGGGGTCATTGTTTTTGTAGTTGGACCTCTGTGCAGAGGGTGGAGGTATGATGCTGCTCAGTTCATGGCATATAGTTCTCATTGCTGGGCACAAGCCTCTCTTGTTATCTATTTATTTCCCATTATCCTCATTTCCCACTCTTGTTCTCCTCCCCATAGATCACCACTCTAACGCGTTTGATGTTCTGTTTGTATTCTTATAAAATATGTATTGTGTTATATGCATGTCTTTTAATTTTATAAATGGTATTGTGCGGTATTTTCCATTCTGCTTCTTACTTTTTAAAAAACTTTATAAATGGTATTATGTGGTATTTTTCATTCTGCTTCTTTTTAAAAAACCAAACCTTATGTTTTTGGGGTTTTTGTTTGTTTTTTGGGATGGAGTCTCACACTGTCATCCAGGCTGGAGTGCAATGACGTGATCTCGGCTCACTGCTACCTCTCTGCCTCCCGGGTTCAAGCAATTTTCCTGCCTCAGCTTCCTGAGTAGCTGGGATTACAGGCTCCCACCACCATGCCCAGCTAATTTTTTGTATTTTTAGTAGAGGCGGGGTTTCATTCTGTTGGCCAGGCTGGTCTCAAACTCCTGACCTCCTGATCTGCCCACCTCGGCCTCCCAAAGTGCTGGGATCACAGGCATGAGCCACCAGCATTATGTTTTTAAGATCCATATGTGTTGCTACAAGGAGGTTCAGTTCCTCAGTTTTCTCCTCTGTAAAAATGGGGCAATCATGGTACCTACCTTATAGAGTTGCTATGAATAATTAAATAAGCAGAAGCAAAATGCTTAGCACAGTGCCCGGCGTGTGGTGAGTGTCCAATAAATACTATTCTTACTATTTTATCATGAGAAAGGCAAATTCTGTTGAAAGCTAAAG
Source organism: Piliocolobus tephrosceles (assembly GCF_002776525.5). Lineage (NCBI taxonomy): Eukaryota > Metazoa > Chordata > Mammalia > Primates > Cercopithecidae > Piliocolobus > Piliocolobus tephrosceles. Next base: position 67,135,924 of record NC_045440.1, read on the forward strand.
GTCATTTTCTAAATGAGGGCTTTAGAACATTAGCTATACTTATTTTAAATTTGCACATTATTAAAATCAATCTCATTTCTTCTCCACACTCATATTCCTGAAAAGATCCATGATCAGTCTGGGATCCATTTATAGGAGGAAAGTTTTCTCTTGGTGAGGAGCCAAAAGAGATTCGGAAACAGACAGTACAAACTTTTTTCTTTGCACTTATTTACAATAAAGGCAAAATACAATTCAGTTATAATACCGTGAATCAGCACTCCAGGTAGTACCAACCTGAGTCTTGAGTTTATAAATAGGGGCATGTTGCTTGTGGGTGAGCGAGGTGATCTCAAGGCTTTATTGGAGATGTCTGTTGGAAGGAACAGGCTTTCTGTCTGGGATGGAGAAGCTGGAGGACGCACAGGAGCAGAGCCCTGGAGGGGTCCATCTGGGCCTTGAGCAATTTGATTCTTGAGCAAATGCAAATGATTGGGGCTCCCTTTAGCCAGCATCAGAGGACACCAAGTGGGCCGTAGAGATTTGACAACAGATTTTCTTCATAGACGCCAGTCAGGGGTGCGGTAGGAAGTGCTGTTTTTATTCACCGAAATGACAAGAACAGGTTTGAAGTTAAATCAGCAGTAGGGATTAGTGCAGATGTCAGGAAGAATGCCTGGCAGGGAAGGGCAGGATCATTACCCCCATTCTTATTGGCAATACCATTCATTGAACATGACACACTTTTCTAATAAGCATTTTCACAGGTGGCTAGGGGAGGGTATGTAATCACTCTCTGCAGGACTTTACGATGAGGCTGCAAATTGTCAGGAGTCTTAAAAGTCCATCTTTTTATCTGCTTATTTCATTTCTTTCATTTATTTCATACCTGTTTTTATAAGATGAAAAAACATAGCAAGTATACAGTTTTATTTGTTGTTTAGGACGTATATTCATATATAACAGTATAGAAAGTATAGTCGTGCACCATGTAATATTTTGGTCAGTGATGAACTGCATATATGATGGAGGTCTCGTAAGATTATAATATCATATTTTATCATATTTTTACTGTACCTTTATATGTTTAGATATGCTTAGATGCACAAATACCATGTATTACATTTGCCCGTGGTATTCAGTACTGTAACATGCTGTACAGGTTTGTGGCCTAGGACCAATAGATAGTGCCATACAACCTAAGTGGGCAGTAGGCTCTGCCATGTGAGTTTGTGTAAGTACATTCTGTGATGCTCACACAATGTAACTGCCTAAGGATGCACTTCTCAGAACATACTCCATAGTTAAACAACACGTGACTGTGGATATTTGCATATAACCTTCTATACATTCATGTGGAGAAATCAGGAATGAAAAACATCAAAAGCTTAAGGCCTGTGAATAGTGGGACTGCAGGTGATTTTCAGTGCCTCCCTTTTATATTCCTGTATTCACATTTTTATAAAGTGAGTCTGACATTTTTACTAATCAGCAAAATAAAGAATGAGTGAATATGACTCACATGAGCATAGTTCTTTCAGATCAGTTAAGGTGTCTCATCTGGAGATGTAAAGACTGTCTCAAAGCCCCATGGAGGTCTCCGACTTTATGATTCTCACTTGACACATTAGCCTTCGTTTGAAGTGTCCCTGAGGACAGGGACGCTTCCAGATGGCCACCCTACGCATCTGTCATTGCTGGAGTGATCTCCCAGAGCCGGTTCCATATCAGTGGGCAAAGCCCAGAGGCTCAGCTTCTTGCCAGCCTGCAAGGCAGGACAACATGGAGCAAACCAGGTCCTCGGCTTGCAGTGAAATGGTCCTAGCTTGAGAGCTGGGTGGATTCTCTACCGGGGTCTGGGCCACAGAGCTCTTGTGTCTCCTGTTCTGCCCGGAGTTCATTTCCCTTTCTGGCTTTACTCACCACCTGCCCAGAAACATTTTCTGAGAAGCTATGAGTAGTTCCTGGCCAGGGGGTGGGGAGCTGTTGTTAAAGAATTCTGTTTTCTGATTGGTGAAGATCTCCTTAGGGATGGAAATGAAGTAGTCCCTGGGGTGGGTATTGTCCTTTCATAATTACACAGCCTCTCCCCGCCTGGGGCCCTGACACCTGCCCCAGAGCCCTTTGGTGGCAGTGCCTTCCTTGCACATGTCTAATGTTGTCCTAATCATGTAATATTGCACAGGACTGGGCTGGGGAGGCACTTGTCCCAGGACCCGCCCTGGAGCAATGCTGAGCTTAGAGTAAATTACATTGTGGACTCCTTGTTATCATTTAAGAATAATGTCTGCAGTTAACATGAATTTACAGTGATAATGAAGAAGGATTTGAGAATGACTATAGTTGCAAAAGGGTGGTCTGAAAGGGGGAGCGGCACTTTCCTTCCGTGCTGTGGGCTGACGGTGAGTGAAGGAGCCATGAGTCTTTTTACCTCTGCTTCTTGAGAGTGGCTTGGCCTAAGACGGTCCCTGAACTCTGGACTGCCGGTTGATGGAGGGCTTCTGGGCTGTTCTATGAGCCCAGCATGATGTGAATATTCACTTGCCTTTCTAGGCCTGGAGATGTTCTGAACAGGAAGGAACTGGATGGGGGGCTGCCTACAGGCAGTGGAAATGTCCATGGGGTGCTCTCTGCTTCCAGGAAAACATGCTTGAGTTTCACTCCTCATCCCTAGAGAACATAATCTACCTCTTGTAAACTTTACCAATGGCACTTATCCTATGTCACTGGATACTTAAGGGCACAGGCTATTAATACTAGCCCTCCCAAAGGCAGGCTGGTAGGCCTAGAAACATCCCTGTTTTGTATGGCCTGTCTAGGGAAAATTGTTCCAAGTTGAATAATAAATATTTGATATTGAGCATTTTCAATCTCTGAAAAAGGACAACTTGAATAAAACCCTCCAATGATTGTGCAGTGAGAACAAATTCATTGTGTTTCCAAAGCAGTGATTTTACCCCAAATGACCTTTTCTCATCTCTGAGACATTGCCCATGCCTTTACAAATATGAAGTATGAATGTAATTAAAATTGTCTAAATAGCTTGCCAGAATCGTAAAGTCAATATAGCATATGTTTAAAAGAACAGATTTCAGAGTTTGAGTTTTAGCTCTGTTGCTTAATTACATGACATTGGGCACATTACTTAAGCTTCCTGCCCCTCGGTTTCCTCAGTGTTACAGTGGGAATGATAATATCTTCTTCACAGCATTGTCATGATGACGAAGTGGAAATAAGAGGTACATGCCAGGGTCTTGGTAAATGTCACCTAACAGCCTCAGAGTCAGCTTGGAAGCATACACTTATTCTGATGATGTGACCCAATTGAAACCTCTAACGATTCTGGAGCATGTTTTAAATGGTGTCAGAAGACTGTCAGGTCCTAGTTAACTGTGATGGCAGGACTGAGCAACTTCCTCTAGAGGGACATGTTGAGAATGAATGGAGCTAGACATGACTTCCGTTCTTTATCAAAGAGGCTTTGTGGCAACAGGAAATACTGGCAACCAAGGGAGACTGAGCCTCTTCTGGGAAACGTGGTGACTACCCACAGCAGACCAGAGTGAGATAAACATCTGCCCAGCCTGACAAGTGGCTTTCGCTTAACCATGGGGATCCACTCAGAACAGGCCCACCTGGCCCTCAGCCCTCATAATGTCTACTCAAGAAGATTCTAAATGATCTAGCCTAGCCCAGAAAAACCCAAATGCCAAGAACCCCAAGATTAAGTGTTAGAAATCCCTCAAATTATGGCATAATTATCCTTTGAACATGGAGTGGCAACATAAAGTAGTAGGAAAGAGCCTGAGTTTGGAAGACCCGAGACCCCAGCCACTGAATGGAGTTGTTTGCTGAGCACTACACAAAAGGGGCGGCTGATGGAGAGCCGAATCCCAGTCTGGGTGCCCAGAAGATAGTGTCTCTCTAGTTTATCTGTCCTCTTTCTAGGGACATCCTAGTCTGTACTCATGGGACTTCTCCAAGTGCTTGTAACTGGAGCTTTATAAATGAAAGGCTGGATTTGATTTTCTTGAAAGGAACTTCTTCCTTTAGTATAGTTCTTTTTTCAGTATTATTAATCTACAAGCTGCTTTTCTTTTTCTTTTTTGGAGGATTAGTGGGAGGAAATCCTGTTTGCTTAATGAAGGGAATTTTGAAGTTCCTTATTTCAAATGAAGGTATAGCTCCGAACAAGTATGTCTCGATGAATGTTGGAGGAATGTGGTGGAGATACAAATGGGCCTAATCAAGCCAGTTGCTCAGTGACAAGTGGTGGGGCTAAGAGCTTATCTTCAGCTCTATTTTGGTCACAGAGCTGTATTCCTTACATGGTAAGAGCAGTGGTCGTTGTTGCCTTAGGATTTTTCCTACTGTGGCCGTGACACATGCACAAGCTAGTGCTGAGCTTTCGGGGCTAGGACTTGTAATGTATGTCTTAATGCTGTCGATGACACAAGACTTGCCAGGAACAGAGGGAGGCACGTCATAGCCCAGTGACTGTCTGAAATGTCTTCACATTTACCTGAAATTAGAGAGTCTTGGAGCTGTAGAGTCAGAAGGGACCTTAGCAATTATACAATTCAATCTTTCACTGTAGAAATACAAACACGCTAATGACTGTCCCGAGGTTCAATGGTTTCCCAAAGATTGCATAGCCATATTTTACTGGATTTTTTGTTTTTTGGTCTTTTTTTTTTTTTTTAACATTGAATGAAGCAGAAGCGTGGAATATCCACTTAAATACCTATTTCTTTGGAACAGAACAAAATTGACGCTTTTGCATGAGGGCTGAATATTTCTAGATGGAAGTCATCTTTCTTTCTTTCTTTCTTTCTTTCTTTCTTTCTTTCTTTCTTTCTTTCTTTCTTTCTTTCT
>NC_045440.1:67140787-67168205 GCF_002776525.5 Piliocolobus tephrosceles
TCTTTCTTTCTTTCTTTCTTTCTTTCTTTCTTTCTTTCTTTCTTTCTCTCAACCTATATTTCTCAAGTGTGCATGCGTGCCATATTTCTGTACACATAATGCTGGGAACTAGTGATGAGCTAAACATAAAAGGTCCTGTTCACAGGCAGTTTTTATTCTAACAGAGGAGTTAGGCAATAATCAAATGAATAACAAGATCATTTTAGAGAGTGATAATTACCTGAGAGAAAAGCAAACCAATAACAATTTAGCCATTTAAAACAGTGGTAAGATAGCGTTATGCTTGGAAGGCTATCTTCTCTTTTAAGGTAAGGTCATCTATTATTGATTTTTTTTTTCCATGAAAGGTTCTCTTTGCAGTTGCATATTCTGTTTTTCTTATTACTACTGAAATATAAAGGTGACTAGAAATTGCAGTCTGCCAATGTTAACATTTTCATGATGGCAACAGTTAAACAATGGCTTTAGATCAATGTTACATGTTACCTACTCACTTCTAAGGAAACAACCCAATGACCATTTGATTTTTTTTCTTTACATCCAGAAATGTTGGCATTGGTTAGGAACAAATATCCCACCCATCATCATCTTACCATTTCAATATGGGAAAGATAATCTTCACTTTGTAAAATCATCCCCTTTTGGTATATTGCATCCACACTGCGTTTTCCCTAGAAATGGGATGAATTTTATTTTCGTTAAAATATTATAGACAACTTTAATTTCATTCCCCCAAGAAGCCAAGAAATATAACTGTCCCAGCAGACCCAGGAGGAAGGCTGTGCAACAGCCAGAGGCTTTGCATCAGAGTATGCCTGGAGGCCAATACCTACTGCATTTATGGCGGAGTTATACTTCACTTGCTAAGCACACTTACACAGGTGCACGCACACAGAGGATGTAGGAACCACAGACATGAAAAGGGAGAAAATGGAGACTATTTGAAAAGATAAACTCGAAAGCTCAAAAAGTATATATCTTGATTGAATTACTGTCCAGAGAAGAGGGGAGGTATACGGTTCCGAATTGGTCTTAAAAATGCATACCTTTTTACTCAAGTAAATGTAAGAAGCATGCTAAAAGCAAGGAGCCTTCTTGGAAATGAGGAAGTGTTTGTGGAGAAGAGACAAATATGGTTACTTTCATGCTTTTGTAGGTAACAGCAATCCTTTAAAGTGTGCTGTCTGCAGACGTTTTCACAATGCAAAAGTCCACATTTTTTCCTATTCCATTTTTCAGGCTGCTAGAAAGTTACTGCTGAAAGTGTTGCAGATTCATATTAACAAAGGCACAGTAGGTACTGAAATTCAGTCATCACTGTCAGTAGCTAGGTGGCCTCTGAGAACTTTTTTTTTTCATGGCACGTATCTGTTCCCTCGTCAGCTTAGAGGGCAAATTGATAACCTGAGGTGTTTATCGTTCCCTGACTTTCACAGCACTTTGATGTTAGGGGGCACCTAAGTTAGTCTCTCGTGTGTGGGTTCTACCTCAAAGAGTGTGAAAAAATAGGAGACTTCATTTCGTGGAGTATTTCACATTTGAATATGACATTAGGTTAACTTGAACATTTTGAGTTAATTTCTAAAAGTCTGTAAGTTCCAATTTCATAATTCCAAGGAAGAGGCATGTATTTTTGCCGTTTCAGAAACAGATTTATCTAACTCTTACCCTTTTTTGCATAGAATTATATTAAAAGCTAATTAAACAAGAGAAAAATGTTTTTTCCATTAGGAATTAGAAAATATAATTTTATATTTACCATTTATGATACATTGTTTTCTTTATTATTCTCCACAACATTGAAAAATGATGGCAGGTTATTAGATCATACAATTCCAGGTACAAAGTGAGTAGCTGGTGAATTTTGTTGAAAGAATGAACTAGTGAATATAATTCTGAAACAATTTAAGATGCCTTGCCTTTAAAAAACCTACCTTAAGCATAGTGAATTTGCTTTTTTTGTTTTTTGTTTTTCTTTTTTGGAGGTGGAGTCTCACTCAGTCGCCCAAGCTGGAGCGCAATGGCGCTATCTCAGCTCACTGTAGCCTCCACCTCTCAGGTTCAAGAGATTCTTCTACCTCAGCCCCCAAGTAGCTGGAATTACAGGCACGTACCACCACACCCAGCTAATTTCTTGTATTTTAGTAGGGATGGGGTTTCACTGTATTGCCCAGGCTGGTCTTGAACTCCCTAGCTCAGGCAATCTGCCTGCCTCAGCCTCCCAAAGTGCTAGGATTACAGGCGTGAGCCACTGTGCCCAGCCAGTAAATTTGTTAAAAGGCATATATTTCATTTAGAAAGCACTTCATATAAGTTTTAAAGTTACTTAAAATATGGGCCCAGCTGGGTGTGGTGAGAGTAGCAATGACCCAGGAGTTCAAAGACCTTGACTCTAGGCCAGGCACCAATAATAAATAATCGGATGGCCTTGAGAAAGTGACATCTCTGCTGGGTTTCAGTTTCCACATGAGTGACATGATTGATTTGGAGCAGGTTACTTCTAATATTCCATGCAGCTTCAAAATTCCACAACTACATAATTCAGATTAAGGAATTTGGACCTGAATTTAATAGACACTGATCCAGTACCAATATATGCCAGGTAATATTATAAGCACTTTACAAAGTATTTAATGATATAATAATTTTAATTGAAACATAGACCGCATATGGGGTAGTATTTCCTGCACTATAAAGTATAAACAAATGATAATAATTGTACTAAAAATCAATATAAGTTATTTAAAAAACAGAATAGAAATAAAATAATGTTTGGAATTGGAAGAAATATAGGAATGAAATTAGTTATTCCTTTTTTTCCAAAAGATAGCTGAGTAATTTAATATCAGATAAAGTAATATCAGAGCAAAGAAATTACCAGCAATAAAGAGAGGCATTACATAATGATAGAAATGTCAGTTGAACAAGCTATAGCAGTATTAAATGTGAGTTCATTTAATAACATAACTTATTTTTTAATTTTTTAAAATTTTTATACATTCAGGTGGTATGTGCAGTTTGTTACACGGATATATCGTAGTGGTGGGGTTTAGGCTTCCATTGTACAAGTCACTCAATTAGTGAACACTATACTCAATAGGTAATTTTTCAGCCCTTACCTCCTGTCATCCTCTCTGCTTTAGGAGTCACCAGTGTCTGTTATTTCCCTCTATACGTGCGTATGTACCCACTGTTTAGTCCCCACTTGTAAGTGAGAACATGCAGTATTTGATTTTCTGTTTCTGAGTTATTTCACATAGGGAAATGACCTTCAGCTCCATCCATGTTGCTGCGAAAAACTTTAAATTGGCCAAAAAATTATATGGTCAAAATAAGTGATTTAATCTTTATTTGACTTGAGAGAGTACACTAGATTACACATGACTTCACATCTGTCTCATTATAAATGACTTGGCTGCCATAAACTTGAATGTTCTCACATATTAAATCACACAGGAGAAAACTTTTGTGAATCAAAGACCTTCTGCCTGTATTACATCTTGATATAATACTCATTATGTTATACATATTTCAAGTGCACAACTCATTTGGGAGAAACAAGCTGGAAACCATTGTATGTTCACAGTAGAACTTCTAAATATCGGAGAGGCTTATTTCATGTATACAATGGGCACATGGTTGCCTGAAGGTTGGAACAAAAGATAATACAGTGAAAGACAGTTTGATTGGAAAACTACTAATAGGTTTCAGTTTCTAGGCCTGGTTGAACAGTCCAACTCTCAAGCTAAAGGGCTGGAAATGGATGGAAATTTGTCAAGTCAGGCAATTTCCACATCTTGACTTGCTGCATGGACCATTGTTTCATTACTTTGACAACTGCCAGGACTTCAAGCATTTTCATCCCCTCCCCAACCTCCTTTACTTCTACTCCTCCTTAAGGTCAAGCTCAAGAACTAATTCCTCTGAAAACCTCCTCCCGAGTCAACATTTCTGGCTCCCCTAAAAGGTCTTCCATCTTCACAAAGGGTTGGACAAAGATTCCATAAATGCTTCTAAAACACCTGGTATAGATCTCTAAAATATTTACATTATTCAACCTAACATATCAAATTACATTATTGGTCTATAGTCTTTCTCAGTGAACTGTGAGCTCCTTGAGAATAAGAATGATGCTTAACTCTTTTTTGGATCCCCAGTATCTTGCATGATACGTGACACAAATGACATGCATTGTTTGTTAAATCCATGAATGCATGGGTGGATGACAGTGGTAAGTCATTTACTATTAAAATGGTTGGCACCACTGGATCTCCATGCATTATAATTTGGTTAGGAACTGTGATGAGAATTGACTGTGCTCCAAGAAAGGCCATGGAGTGAAGGATGTATTTCTTGCACATTTGCAGAGTATCTTCATAATCAACAATTTGGTTTAGGTCATTCTCCCCCACTCCACACTGAGAATAGTAGAGAAATTGAGAGAAAATGAAACACATTAAAAAAAAATCTATTCTGCCGGGTGCGGTGGCTCACACCTGAAATCCCAGCACTGTGGGAGGCTGAAATCCCAGCACTGAGGTCAGGAGTTTGAGACCAGCTTGACCAATGTGATGAAACCCCATCTCCACTAAAAATACAAAAATTAGCCGGACAAGGTGGTATGTGCCTGTAATCCCAGCTACTCAGGAAGCTGAGGCAGGAGAATCACTTGAATCTGGGAGGTGGAGGTTGCGGTGAGCCGAGATCCCACCATTGCACTCCAGCCTGGGTGACAGAGTGTGACTCCATCTCTAAAAAAAAAAAAAAAAAAAAACCCACAAAATCTATTCAACAGATATTTTCTGAACAGTTACTATCCAAGGTGCTGTGTGTCCTAGGCAGACCCAGATTCTACCCTCAAGAAAAATATAGTTTAGATATTTAAGAAATTCTCGTAAAGGAAGAAAGCAATACATGATATAAAAGACTTCAATGTTTACCAAAATGAAAGAATATGTAATAAAGGCTATAGAATGGTCAGAGATGTCAGAAATAAATTTTCTGGATTCCCAAGAAGCTCTCACTGTGCAGGAGAGCTAGGTTAGATCATTATGGCTCACAACCTGCTCTCAGCTAGAAAGATCCTGGATCCAGAGACAGTCAAGTCCAAGGAGATTGGCATACATGCACACCAAGCTTACCAGGGATTGAAAAACCAAAAGGCCAATGACTATGTGAACTAGATAATTAATTATGATTTAAAGATGGGCCCAGAGTAAAGGGATCTGGATGGTACTGGAGATACTTCAGTCACACAATACAAACGTGCAAGCCAGACTACCAACACAGCCTTTCTCTCCAAGAGCATAGACCAGATGCAATATTTCCCATTCTTAGACGGTATTGGATAAATAAGGATCTGGTAGATACAGATATATGCTATCAGTGGTAACTATTATGAGATTTCAGAAAGTTAAAAGGTTGCATTCAGCCATAAACATCAAGGGACACTTTATGGAAGAATTGGTAGTCCGACAGTGTCTTTGAGATTGCTTAGAGTTTGCAGTGGTGACTTGGGGAAGAACATTGCAGACAGAGGGGAAAGCTTGAACAAAGAAAGTGAGTGGTTTATTTTTGCTGGAATTCAGGGTATACAGTGGAGGATAGTAGAAAGTTATGAGAGAAATTGGAACCAGATCATAGAGGGGTCTTGAAAACTAGTTATGAAGTTTAAATGTTATTCTTTGTGTAAAGGGGAGTCATCATAGCAAAAAGCATGATTAAGGCTGGGCATGGTGGCTCACGCCTGTAATTCCAGCACTTTGGGAGGCTGAGGTGGGCAGATCACTTTTGGCCAGGAGTTCAAGACCAGCCTGGCCAACGTGGTGAAACCTCATCTCTACCAAAAATTCAAATATCAGCTGGGCGTGGTGGCAGGTGCCTGTAATCCTAGCTACTCAGAAGACTGAGGCAGGAGAATTGCCTGAACCTGGGAGGTGGAGGTTGCAATGAGTCGAGATCGCACCACTGCACTCCAGCCTGGGCGACAGAGCTAGACTCTGAATCAAAAAGAAAGAAAGGAAAGAAAAAAAAAAAAAAAAACATGATTAGAACTGTACTCTGAGAAAATTAACTTGGTTGCAGCGTGTGAGTTGGCTGGGAGGAGGGAATCCTAGCTGCAGAGGCCCTTGGGAAGCTACAAAATCTATATAGGAGTACTGAAACTAGGACAATATTGGTATAGGTGAAGCAGAAAGAGACTTGAAGGTACAAACCAGGAAGTATCATAGCATTTTCTTTGCACGCACACACATGCACACACACTCCAAAGCAAAATATAACCTATAACCTATGTAACCCAAATATATAAAAGAAAATCATTCTTTATTTCTATGAAATGCTCCATTTATAAAGAACAGAAGATTGGAAAACCATTGATTCATGTAGCCAATTTAATTGATTTTTAGATAATCTAAATATCAAATTTGTTAAAAATGGAATTTCCAAAGCACCAACATAGTGGGTATCCATACCTAAATGGACAACTTCAGGGAAAAGAAAAAAATATCCTACATAAGTAAATGTTTTTCTTTCCCAACATGACTAGGTGATTTCTCCAAATTGACTTTCTTTTAAATAGTTTCTAACGTTAGCTAACCCAACTAATAGGAATGTTGCAGAAAACAGAAACAGGAGCTTTGTGAGAAGTTTGATTACCTGTATGGCATTTTGGAGGAGAGGAAGAATGAAATGACCCAAGTCATTACCCGAACCCAAGGGGAGAAACTGGAACACGTCCGTGCTCTGATCAAAAAGTATTCTGATCATTTGGAGAACGTCTCAAAGTTGGTTGAGTCAGGAATTCAGTTTATGGATGAGCCAGAAATGGCAGTGTTTCTGCAGGTAAGTGTCTTTTTGGTACCAAAGTAACAACCCAAAATGTGGGTGCTGGAAAATCAGTTATCACATTTTTATTATTTAAGTACATTTCAGTTTTTATTTATTTTACCAACTAAAATATAAACCCCATATACTTATATATTCATCTATCTAACAACTTAAAAACCATGTCTATGATACTGCTTAAATCTAAGAGGGTTCTGGTATAAGACAGCAGTTATTTGTGACATTTAGAAACTAAGCTATGAGATTCTCAGAGTCAACAAAGGAAATAATTGTCTTACCACTGTCTTTTAAGAAAATAATTTAAGTAAGACTATCTCTTGTTTGCTTTCACAGAATGCCAAAACCTTGCTACACAAGTAAGAACTTTTTATTTTATGGAAAAATGCATATTTTCACCTTTACCCAAGGCTATCTAGTTTTAAACAGTGACAGAAAGTGACAACTTGTCTTTGTTGCAGAATCTCCGAAGCATCAAAGGCATTTCAGATGGAGAAAGTAGAACATGGCTATGAGAACATGAACCACTTCACAGTCAACCTCAATAGGGAAGAAAAGATAATACGTGAAATTGACTTTTACAGAGGTTTGTTATTCTTTTGACCATTTGGCCAAAGCTGCAGGTGTGTGAAAGCTGCCGAAGAGTCGGGTGGGAGGAAATCGGGGATTCAGAATCAACTCCAGAATCAGTCGACAACTTTACAAGGATCATATCCAATGTGAAGCTCTATTTCATTACAGGATCACATCATTTGTTAACAGTGTTTATTTAGCTTTGCATATATGGTGCCCTTTTTTTTTTTTTTTTTTGTGGACTTTCACTCTGTCGCCCAGGCTGGACTGCAATGGCACGATCTCGGCTCATTGCAACCCCTACCTCCCTGGTTCAAGTGATTCTCCTGCCTCAGCCTCCTGAGTAGTTGGGATTACAGGCACCAGCAACCACACCCGGCTACTTTTTGTATTACTAGAGAAATAGGGTTTCTCCATGTTGGCCAGGCTGATCTTGAACTTCTGACCTCAGGTGATCCACCTGCCTCAGCCTCCCAAAGTGCTGGGATTATAGGATGAGCCACTGTGCCTGGCCTGGTGCCTATTTTAATGTCAGGTTGAGTATTTGACTCTGGATGAGCAAATGCTTCACAATTGATGATAATGATGATATCTGAACTTCAATCCTATGCACAGCGTTAGCCAAAATTATGTTAAATGTCAGCAGGAGCAAGGTTAAAGATGAGATAAAAACAATACATAAGAGGCATCTGGGATAGGTATTGCAGCAAATCAACCTAATCAAACTTCAGAGGATAAGAACAGTAACAACTCATAGAATAAGTCACGGCCAGGCGCGGTGGCTCACGCCTGTAATCCCAGCACTTTGGGAGGCCGAGGTCAGCTGATCACCTGAGGTCAGGAGTTTGAGAACAGCCTGGCCAACATGGCAAAACCCTGCCTCTACTAAAAATACAAAAATTAGCTGGGTGTGATGGCCAGCGCCTGTAGTCTCAGCTACTCGGGAGGCTGAGGGGGGAGAATCGCTTGAATCTAGAAGGTAGTGGTTGCAGAGAGCCGAGATTGTGCCACTGCACTCCAGACTGGGCGACAGAGCAAGACTCAGTCTAATAAATAAATAAATAAATAAATAAATAAATAGAATAAGTCACAACCTGGACATAAACCTGGGTCTGTGTGATCAGTTATACTCCATGAGCTGTAACCACATTCCTACCTTTTGGCCCAGAAATCCCATTTCTGAAATTTTGTCCTGATTAAATAATTGAAAAGTGAAAAATAATCTTGGAGCTGACCAAAACTTTGATCACCTTGACTCATGCTAGCCCATCTAGATGTTCACACCCCTCAGCTAGACCACTAGTAATACTATGAGGCTGCACCAACATCCACAGACAAAATTTTAAAGGCAAATCTTCAGGACATATCTTTTTAAAACATCGCTTAATATTGTCTGTCCTTAATGTCGCCTGAGGGAATATTAAGATCAGTGGGTCAGGAAAAGAGTCACGGCGTTCCAGCACTTTGGGAGGCCAAGGCGGGTGGATCACTTGAGGCCAGGAGTTTAAGACCAGCCTGACCAACATGGTGAAACCCCATCTCTACTAAAAATATAAAAATAATTAGCCGGGTGTGGTGGTGTACGCCTGTAATCCCAGCTACTCCAGAGGCTGAGGCAGGAGAATCACTTGAACTCAGGACGTGGAGGTTGCAGTGAGCCGAGATCGCACCACTGCACTCCAGCCTGGGCGACAGAGCGAGACTCTGTCTCAAAAAATAATAAATAAATAAATAAATACATACATACATAAAAGAGTCATGACATTAATTATGGCAAAAGTCAGTATTCACTGAACAACAGAGATAGACAGCTAAAATGACAAAAGGGTTTTGTATGTTTTCTAAGATAGGGAAGAGAGTTGTACTTCCATTTAATGTGACAGAGATAAATAAGTGGCAATCTCAGGCCTCTGGGAGCTTGTAGATGTGGCAGACTGTAATAAAAATGTGGACGGGCTCTGGAAGGTGAGGGGCATGATGCACAGCAGAGGTGAAGGCTTTGTATTGGGGAGGAGAACAAGGAGGATGGGGATGGTTCCTTCACATTTGTCCAGTCCACATTCCACTAGAAGCCCAAAGTCCTGGCATGGCACACTTGGACCACTGTCAAATGTCTGTGGGAGAGAACTTCCCTAGCCTTGACCTTAACTGGGGCTATAAGCACTGGCCATTAACTATGTCCATGGCTGCAGGGATAGTTATAACAATTTACAAGATACCTTACCTTACCAGAAGATGAAGATGAAGAAGAAGAAGAAGGCGGAGAAGGAGAAAGAGAAGGAGTAGGAGAAGTGGGAGGAGAAGCAGTAGAAGTGGAAGAGGTAGAAATTGTTCAAGCAGAGTTTCCAGGAGAAGATGAAAGCCCAGAAAAAGCTTCAGAGCTCTCTCAGGTGGAGCTGCAGGCTGCCCCTGGGGCACTTCCAGTTTCCTCTCCAGAGCCACCTCCAGCCCTGCCACCTGCTGCAGATGCCCCTGTGACACAGGTAACCCCCGCTGAGTCTCTTTCTGCAGGGCACATTGGTGTGTCTCCTTACTGAATAGCCTAAACAATTTACCCTACTCTGCCTTAAGAAAAAGATAACTATATGCCAGACATTTGTATGTGGTAGATAAAATATTTCAGGACAGTCCCCATGTCGGGGAGAAAAGTCCTCTAGGTAATTCAACAGGTTCTTCGTTGTTATTGTTAGTTAACAAAACTTAATTTAATACAGCTTTCCCACCAGTAATGCCCTCAGATCTAAGGCAATCTTTGTCTGAAAATCATGTGTGTGTGTATGTGTGTGTGTGTGTGTCCATATCTGTGTGTCGTATTAATTCATTGAAAGCTGATATCATGGGAACTGGGTCTGCTCTTTGCTACTTAGTGAATGTAGATGTAGGGTATAGGATGAGAAATAAACAGCATATAGGGTAAGAAATAAAAGTGATTATACTTTCAGAACTTTGAATTTTCTGTAGATAATTGAGGGGGTAAATAGAGAAACTACACTAATTTATGTTCCTGTTACTTACCCTGAAATACAATTTATGTATTTTTCCTTCAGTGAGCAAACAATGAAGCCTGGTTTTCTATGGATTTGTCATTTGGTGAGATTGTGTGTTGACAGAATTGTTTAAAACATATCTTAGGAAATAATCTCACCCCAGATGCTACATCTAATTGTTTGACCTCGTGTTTCTAATACGTCACTGTCCAGTTTTCAAGCCCTTGTGCAGACTCCATGACACTTCAGCAGACAGGATCACAACCTGTTGAGCAGGCAGTGCAGACTCATCAGAGAGGAGTCCTGCTTCTACTACTGCTTTTGAAGTGGATTGAAACTCCAGAGGGGAATCTCAGAGATGGAATTGTATTTCCATGCTCTGTCTCCACAGGAAACCAGGCTGAAATGACATTTATAGTCTAGAATTTTTCAATTCTGAGCATCCCAGTTGTACTAAAATTGAAAAAGGTATAGTAACTAAGTGAGGGTTGGACTTAATCCATAAGATTAATTTTTGTTTTTTTATAATGAGGCTTTGGGGACTCACATATAATGCCAACAAATTATTCTAGTCAATAGTTTGACCCTTTTCCCATATCTGATATTTTATAAGCAACATTCACTGAGGTTTCTGCGTTCTGCCTGCCTGGGCTCCCAACGAGTGAAAGACAAGCTCAGAAAAGAAGAGGTCACACATCCAGATGCTGGACAGAGGGGCACTGTGGGCACCATTCTGCCCTTAGCGCTTCCGGAGGGTGGGATGAACTAAAACGGCCACCAAGGCACTGCATGCAGGGAGTGCGCAGTGTTCAAACCCAAAGGGAACTAAAATCGACTGCTTTTTCTTCTTCTTTTTTTTTTTTTTTTTTTGCTTTTGAATTTATCTGTTCTGATTAAGGGGGAGGTTGTGCCCACTGGCTCTGAGCAGACCACAGAGTCTGAAACTCCAGTCCCTGCAGCAGCGGAAACCGCGGATCCCTTGTTTTACCCTAGTTGGTATAAAGGCCAAACCCGGAAAGCCACCACCAACCCACCTTGCACCCCAGGGAGCGAAGGTCTGGGGCAAATAGGGCCTCCAGGTTCTGAGGATTCGAATGTGCAGAAGGCAGAAGTGGCAGCAGCCGCAACGAGTGAGAGGGCAGCTGTGAGTGGTAAGGAAACTAGTGCACCTGCAGCTACTTCTCAGGTTAGTGATGATGCACTTGTGTCTATGTTTGCCCGTGCCCCCTAGGGTCCCACTGAAACAGGCCACAGCAAGAAGAAAAAGGGCTTTCAAAGGGGCAGAGAGAAACCTCAGCCAGGGGAAAAGCACAGAAATGACTCATCCCCCAAATGTTGGCTTGTTTTGAGCTCTACATAAAAGAAAACATAAAACAAAACAAATTTGAGTTCACTCTGCTGGTGCGTGGTGACCTCACACCTGCCTTCCCAGGGGAGGGGCGCAAGTGAGCCTGGCCCTTAGGCATGCTGCTGAGCGCTGCTTCATCTGCAGTGACTGGCTGTGTCCCTCCCTAGTCCTCCTTACCAGTGGCCACTTGCCTTTGCTCAGCCTTCCCTGTGTCCTCCTTGGGCTTCCAAAGACTAATCCCCTGCTTTTGTGTCATTCCCAGCAACCCCCAAGGAGCACACTTGAATTGAGCTTTAAGTCTGTTCTGGAGAATAACCTCTGATTCATGGATTCTTGGAGTGTGCTTGCTACAGCTAGACAGAGACAGTCTTGACTTGATTAAACCTGTGCTTCCTAAGCATGTGCTCCTGGAAATGGAAAAAGCACAGGTGCTCCTCCATAGAGATTTTTTTCAAGAGACTCTTTCTTTATATAATGAGTTTGAAGTCCATGCCTTCTCCCTAACACTTGGTTAGATGTTTGCATGTCTCGAAGAGTCCACAGAAGAAATCTTTTACAATTTCTTCACAAGGAAGAATGTTCATGGTGACTCCATACTCATGAGCATTCTTAAATGATGTGTGAATGTTGCCCAGGCAAGAGGCTGCCAGAAAGCACTCTCCAGTTCCATGCTCCTGGGTCATCAGGTGATTGATTATGAACCACAAATAACATGTTCTCAAAAATCAGAAAATGACTTATTATTTTGTTTGTATCTGCTCAAGTAGACTTCAGTTCCAGGAGGTAATAATTTTGGAAAATTAAAAGTGACATGGTTTGGGGTTGGATGTTTATTTTCACAGATAAAAGTGACAAAAATAAATGTTTAGTGTGAAGAAATCTTCTGAGGTAGTTTTTAGGTAAAAGATGCAGTAGACTGATTATTTCTACAAAATGTGTGGCAATTCTTATTCATGGTGGTAGAAGCTGAGTGTGGAGGGGCTGTTTTCTGAAAACAGCAGTGTACTACCCCATGAAGAGCATGCAGTAGGGCTCAAACCAAAATGAAAAGTCCATTGAAATCATGTTGAAAATAATTATTTGTGATAATATCAGTGAAGCTTTCTTCTTGTTTTCTCACAGGAGTTAGTAATCTGCCTAGCGCTTTTGGCTTTTCTTATACTTCACTACATCTGGAGTCAGATTCAGTGCTTGATTTTTACTTTAATGGGTAGGAAATATTTTCTTTTCCCTTGACTAACATTTCACATAGTTTCTTCCATAATGTTCCTCTTCTGTAGGCCCAGAGATTAATTTCTCCACAAATCTTGAGGCTCAGTCCTCCCAAAATAACATTGTTCTCAGATTATACTGGAGGTCTCAAGCTCCCACAATGCAACCGCCTCAAGACCTCTTCCTGAGGAGAATTGCTCCATTATCTATTCCTGCATGGAGGGGAACCTTGACCAAGAACAGTGACTCCATGGGCAATTATTCAGTAATCCAGCAGGAGCAAACCCTCCAGAATGGTCATTAGGGGAGACCAGTTTCAAATGTCCATAATGCCATGAGGACTTACTGCTCGTAGAGAAAGGAGCAGCAAAGGACTTCTGCAGGAAAATGCAGGTTTCCATAGATTAAGAAGAAACATTTCATCTGCTTACACCAGAGATGCCCAGGAGGTGGCCAAGTGACTCCTGGTGGGATGCTGTTCTAGGCAGTTCCTATGCAGGTGAGCAGGTGGGTTCTCTTTGAATCCTCAGACTCTACAGAATTTCTCCTGGGAGAGGAGATCTCTGAGAGAAAGATGCCCTGAGTGAAGAAGTATCTGGGGAATTGCAACCACGTGAGACCTGAATGAATTAACAGCCAGAGGATCGATGTGCACTTACCAGCCATCAGGAATTAGAACCAAAGAACTAAGCCATAAAGTCATCAAGCAGTCTGTGTATATTATTTTCTAGTCGCCCTTCTCATAGCCAAGCCTTTGCTTGATTGCTGTTATGAGATTTGCTTGAGGACTGACATCCTAATCCTTTAATACCCTTTTGAAAGTTCTCAGTTTAATTAATAATATTTAAAGAGCCCAACTTCCATGTACTTTTGTGTAAATGACTCTGCTAGGCCTGAGACCCAGCTCCCTGTGCCTGTAACTCACAGGCAGTTCAGGGTCAGTGGTGCTCAAAGGCCTTGGCTATTTCTGGCTTACTGACTTTTCACTGGGTTGACACTGACTCTTCTGGAAGCTCCCATCATAGACTTTCTGCCTCATTAGCCATGTGCATAACAATGGCGGTGGTGTCTCCATTGGTCTCTGCCGTGTCTGCAACTGTGTGTGAGCAAGACCTGCCCACAATGTCAGCTGGAAACCTGTGCACCCTAGAGTGTCCCAAGTGTCCTTACAGTCTGCTCAGCTGCCCAACTCCTCCAGACATTATCTTTGGTAAAGAGGAGTGGGAGGATGTATTGGCCATGGACTCAGGGGGGCAAATGGTGAGAGAGAAAACTCCATGCTTTATTGGAGCCAGGACCTAATTGTGGATCTGAATAATTGTCTGAAGGGTTCTGTTTACATTCCGAGAATTCGGGTTTGGGGCTTTGTCACTACATATATGTCTTGTATTGCTTCTCTGAGGCTGCAGAGGGAGTGTCATGCTTCAAGGCTGCCATCCACTGAGCCCATGTCATGTATGCTGACATCCACATGCCTGCCTGGGGAGAGGAGGGTGGGTCAGGTGGAGCAGGTGCGGGGAGGGTGTTGACATCCAGTATTGCAAAGAGCCTTGCTGTATAGTTCTTGGTGTTTGAGGAAGGGCCTTTCACATAGAGAAGGACACCTATTCATGATGGAGTACTACTCTTTGATTCCAGAAATGGGATATGGGCAGGTTGATAGAGACCTCGCTATAGCAGCAAATTCCCGGCCTCTGAGAATTTTTTGCAGGCCTGATTCAGCTTCACCACTTCAGAAGCCAGTTTACCTGATTTATATTTGTCCAGTTCAAGGTTAGAGTGTTGGAATTTCACTTTTCATCACTAGGCTTACCTTGAACATTTAAGATGTGGTAAGAGTTCTCCTTGATTCAGTGGTGGTCTTACATCTCTTTACTAGGTGGTCCCATGTCAGAGTAATGTTGCCTTTAAAACTCAGAAGCATCTCAGGCTCACTTGCTGACCTGTAAACTATATTCAGCCCACAACAGCTGAACTGCAAACCTTTTAGAAGCAAATGCTCTCTTTCTTGGTGCTTTACTCATATCCATGTACACAGTGAAACATGCCCTTGATTTTACTGCCTGTGGTTTCTGGTGCTGAACAATTTCTACTTTATCATGTACCTTCTCTCTTCACCCAAGTACACAGGCAAAAAATCCTTTCATGGCAAAAAACAAACATCAGCTTCCTCTGCCAGTGATGGACAGGACCACTGCTTCTTGTTAGATCAGAAAAGTGTTTTAGCTCCCCTTGGGCATTCTCTAAGAAAAAGCAAGGTTTGGATTCAGTCTTGTGGTGAATTTGAACTCATCAAAGGCCCCAGTTTCCTCGGGCTTCTACAGGATGCACTTGGAACCTCCGCACACCCCAGTCCTCCCAGCAAACTGTGCAAAGCCCTCACTCATGAACTGATCTTTAGCTGCAGAGTCATCCTCTCAGTTTCTGCCCTTCTCAGCCAGGCCTGCTGTATTCTCAGTCAATGCAAAGAGAATTTGGTAGAAGTAACCTTTGATTTACTTCATATGTTAATTTTAGAATTTATTTTGAAAGAATGACGCCGTGCCCTAGTCAACCTCAGAAAACAAGGCATGAATAAGCTGGGAGAAGGATGCTGTGAGACGGGTTGGCTGCCTTGGAAGCAGTCTCTGTGAAGCCGTTTCTCTTGGGCATGCCTTCTTATGGCCATTGCTTTTCCAATCTGCTTCCACCCCCCACCCACTCCCCATGGACAGTTGGGCATTTTACTGGGGCTATGTGTGGCAATTAAATTGTATAGAGGTGGGAGCAGCAGCAATGAAAGCCCCCTCCCAGTTCTCCTTCCTCCCTTTCCAGTGCAGCTTAGTGGCCTCACCTGGAAGAATTTGCCCAAACCATTTAATCGGAGCTAAGCAGGGAACAGGTGTTTCCAGAGAAATGTGTCTTTATTTGGTGGATTAACTCAGCAGCTGCTCTGGCTGATACTTGAGCTGGACACAGCAGCTGCCTCAAGGTAAGAGGATCTCTCCACCATGTGTGTGCACGCGCACACACACACACACACAGACACAAACACTCCAGCCAGAGCCAATTGCTTTGGAGATGGGGACTTTGGCGTTGAAATCGTTGCAATTTCTGCCTCTATATAGAACCACAGCTCAGTATTTCACCAGAACACAAAGTTGCTGTGATAAGAGGCCCTAAAAGCTTTACTATATCATAGCTATTTGTTGTTTCAAAAAATCCACTTTTCACATTCTATTCTTCAAGCCTGAAAAATAGACAAACAAATTGGGTAGAAATTTTGCCAAAGCTCAAGACTGTGGAAGGATCCAGAAGTTAGAAGAAAGGACTTCAGATCTGGTCCTGGAGCTGCTTCAGTGTCTGACTCTGGGCATTTAAGTTCTTTGAGCCTCAGTTTTCTCATCAGGAAAATAAAGAGACTACTCAATGAATAGATTCATTTATTTTCACATGGGGCAGTGTAAAATCTACTCCTAGGAATTTTATAATTGGTTTCAGGTATTTTCATTGGGAGGGTTATGGACTTAGGCCTGACACAAGTCATTATGAGTGACAATAATTACAACATATTCTCAGTGAGATAGAGAGTCCACTGCATTTCTCAAAGTACATTTCTTGACTTGAAGCTCTTACATAAATCCCAATGTCCCAAAAACATTTCCAGATTTCTCCCTAGGCACTCATTTAGCTGAGTGTTTACACAGCTGCTATTACCTCCTTCATATTGCATGAACTCCACATCCATGATGACTCTACTCTGAAGTTACCTAAAGGTACTTACAGACCTCACTGCTCAGTATAGCAAAGACAGGATGTACACAGCAGAGGCAGACACAGAACATTCAATGGATGAAGAAATGAAAGTTGTAAAAAAAAAAAAGAAATGAAAGATGTGATTTTTAAAATCAACTTTATTGAGATATACATACACTAAAATTTACCTTTTAAGTGTACAGTTCAGTGAGTTTGGACAAATATGTAGCATTGTATAGCTACCACCACAGTTAAGATGTAGAATATTTTCATCACCTCAGAAAGTTCCCTCATGTGTCTTTACCATTATATCCCTTCCCTGCATCCTTGCCTCTGGCAACCACCGATGCATTTAATTGTCATTATAGTTCTGCCAGTTCCAAATGGTCCTGTGAATGAAAACATACAGTATTGTATGCTGTTATAACTGGCTTTTTTTTTTTCACTTAGCATAATGCTTCTGAGATTTGTTTATTTTGTGGCATGTATAGTGTCTCAGTTCTTTTTATTCCCAAGTGGTATTCTATTGTGTGGGTATGTCACTAGTTACTTATCTATACATCACTTGATGGATGTTTGTGTTCTTAGCTGCTTTGACTATAATAAATTAAGCTGCTGTGAACACTCACATATAGGTCTTTGTGTGAATACATGTTTTCATTTCTCTTGAGTAAATGAAGGAGTGGAATTGCTGGATTGTATGGTAAATTTGTGGTTAACTTCATAAGAAACTGTCAAAGTAGTTTCCGTAGTGGTTATTCAATTTTTTCTGTTTCCACCAGCAAGGTAAGAGAGTTCTACCTACTCTACGTTCTACCAGTGCATGGTATTGTGTCAGTCTTTCATATTTCAGCTATTCTGGGTGGATGATTATGCATGATATCTCTTTATGGTTTTAATTTGCATTTTGACAAAGACTAATGGTTAGCACCTTTTCTTGTACTCACTGATCATCTTTATATATTCTTTGGTGAAGTAACTGTACACATCTTTTGCCCAACTTTTTATTCAGTTGTTTATCTTCTTAGAGAGAAGTTCTTTATGTGTTCTTGATAAAATTTCCTTATCAGATAGATGTTTTGCAAATAATTTCTCCCAGTCTGTGGCTTTCCCTTTCATTTCTTTTAATTTTTAGTTTTTATTATTTCAATATGTTTTGGGAGAGCAGGTGGTGTTTGATTACATGAATAAGTTTTTTAGTGGTGATTTCTGAGATTTTGGTGCACCCAAGCAGTGTACACTGTAGCCAATGTGTGGTCTTCTATCCCTCCCCAACCCCTACTCTTTCTCCCAAGTCCCCAAAGTCCCATATATTATTCTTATGCATTTGCATCCTTATAGCTTAGCTCCCACATATAAGTGAGAACATATGATGTTTGGTTTTCCATTCCTGAGTTACTTCACTTAGAATAATAGTCTCCAATTCCATCCAGGTTGCTGTGAATGCCATTACTTCATTCCTTTTTATGGTTGAGTAGTATTCCATGATGTGTGTGTGTGTGTGTGTGTGTGTGTGTATCACATTTTCTCTAGCCTCTCATTGACTGATGGGCATTTGGGCTGGTTTCATATTTTTGCAATTGTGACTTGTACTGCTATAAACATGCATATGATGCATGTGCAAGTATCTTTTTCATTTAATGACTTATTTTCCTCTGGGTAGATACCCAGTAGTGATATTGCTGGATCAAATGGTAGATCTACTTTCAGTTCTTTAAGGAATCTCCAAACTGTTTACCATAGTGGTTGTATTAGTTTCATTCCCACCAACAGTGTAAATTGTTCCCTTTTCACCTCATCCCCACCAACATTTATTATTATTATTTTTAATGTTTTGATTATGGCCATTCTTGCAGGAGTGAGGTGGTATCGCATTGTGGTTTTGATTTGCATTTCCCTGACAATTAGTGAGATTGAGCATTTTTCCATA
Organism: Piliocolobus tephrosceles; assembly: GCF_002776525.5. Classification (NCBI taxonomy): domain Eukaryota; kingdom Metazoa; phylum Chordata; class Mammalia; order Primates; family Cercopithecidae; genus Piliocolobus; species Piliocolobus tephrosceles. Next base: position 67,159,416 of record NC_045440.1, read on the forward strand.
TGCTTGCTGGCCATTTGTATATCTTCTATTGAGAATTGTCTGTTCATGTCCTTTGCCCACTTTTTGATAGGACCGTTTATTTTTTTTCTTGCTGATTTGTTTGAGTTCCTTGTAGCTTCTGGATATTAGTCCTTTGTTGGATGTATAGATTGTGCAGATTTTCTTCCACTCTGTGGGTTGTCTGTTAATTCTGCTGATATTTCTTTTGCTGTGCAGAAGCTTTTTAGTTTAATTAAGTCCCATCTATTGGTCTTTGTTTTTGTTATATTTGTTTTTGGGTTCTTGGTCATGAAGTCTTTTCCTAAGCCAACGTCTAGAAGGGTTTTTCTGATGCTATTGTCTAGAACTTTTATGGTTTCAGGTCTTAGATTTAAGATGGATTTAAGATCCATCTTGAGTTGATTTTTGTATAAGGTGCAATATGAGGATCAAGTTTCATTCTACTACATGTGGCTTGCCAATTATTCCAGCAACATTTGTTGAATACGGTGTCCTTTCCCCACTTTATGTTTTTGTTTGTTTTGTCAAAGATCAGTTGGCTGTAAGTATTTGGCTTTGTTTCCGGGTTCTCCATTCTGCTCCATTGGTCTATGTGCCTATTTTTATACCAGTGCCATGCTGTTTTGGTAATTAAGACCTTCTAGGATAGTTTGAAGTTGGGTAATGTGATGCCTACTGATTTGTTCTTTTTGCTTAGTCTTTCTTTGGCTTATGAGGCCTCTTTTTTGGTTCTATATGAATTTTTGGATTCTTTTTTCTAGTTCTGTGAAGAATGATGGTGGTATTTTGATGGGAAGTGCATTGAATTTTTAAATTGCTTTTGGCAGTATGATCACTGATTCTACCCATCCATGAGAATGGGTTGTGTTTCCATTTGTTTGTATCATCTATGATTTCTTTCCACAGTGTTTTGTAGTTTTCCTTATAGAGGTTCTTGGTTAGATATATTCCTAAGGGTTTTTTTTTTTTTTTTTTTCAAGTATTGTGAAAGGGGTTGAGTTCTTGATTTGATCAAGAACAGCTTGGTTGCTCCTGGTATATAACAAAGCCACTGATTTGTGTACGTTAATTTTGTATCCTGAAACTTTGCTAAATTCATTTACCAGTTCTAGAAGCTTTTTGGATGAGTCATTAGGATTTTGTAGGTATACGATCCTGTCATCAGCAAACAGCAACAGTTTGACTTCGTCTTTACCAGTTTGGATGCCTTTATTCCTTCTCTTGTCTGATTGCTCTGGCTAGAATTTCCAGTACTATGTTGAATAGAAATGGTGAAAGTGGACACCCTTGTCTTGTTCTTGTTCTCAGGGGGAATGCTTTCAACTTCTCCCTGTTCAGTATTTTGTTGGCTGTGGCTTTGTTGTAAATGTTTTTTTATTACCTTAAGGTATGTCCCTTCTATGCCAATTTTGCTGAAGGTTTTAATCATAAAGAGATGCTGGATTTTGTCAAATGCTTTTTCTGCATCTATTAAGATGATCATGTGATTTTTGTTTTTAATTCTGTTTATGTGGCATATCGCATTTATTGGCTTATGTATATTAAACCATCCCTGCATTCCTGGGATGAAACCCACTTGATCATGGTGGACTTGATTTTTAATATGCTATTGGATTCAGTTTGCTAGTATTTCATTGACGATTTTTGCATCTATGTTCATCAGGGATATTGGTCTGTAGTTTTCTTTTTTTTGTAATGTCCTTCCCTGTTTTTGGTATTGGGGTAATACTGGCTTCATAAATGATTTAAAGAGGATTCCCTTTTCCTCTCTCTTTTGGAATAGTGTCAATAAGATTGGTACCAATTCTTCTTTGAATGTCTGATAGAATTCAGTTGTGAATCCATCTGGTCCTAGACCTTTTTTTTGGCAATTTTTTTATTACCATTTCAATCTTGCTGCTTGTTATTCATTTCTTAGAATATTTTGAGGAGCAAACATTTTTAGTTTTGATGAAGCCCAATTTATTTTTTTCTTTATACTTTGTGTTTTTTATGTCCCATTTAAGAAAACTTTCCTTAACTCAAAATTACAAAGATTTTCTCCAATGTTTTCTTCTAGAATTTTTATAGTTTTAGCTCTTAAATCAGGTCTAAGATCATTTCATTAATTTTTGTGTAGATGAGGTAAGGAAAGTTTGTTATTTGTTTTTTGATATAGATATTCATTTGTTTCAGCACTATTTGTTAACAGGCTATCCTTTCCTCAGTGAATTACCTTAATACTTTTGTAGAAATTCAATTGACCATATATTTGTGAGTCTATTTCTGGACTTTGTATTTTGTACCATTGATTTGTATGTATGATATGTAAGTTTGTCCCTTCCCCTATACCACAGTGTCTTGATTATAATAGCTTTAATAGAAGCCTCCAAATAAGTCAGTGTAGTCTCCAACTTCGATATAGTTTCTTCAATGTTTTGATTATTTATCTTTGGAAAAAAAACAGCTTTTGGCTTTATTGGTTTTCTCCATTTTGTTATCAGTTTTTCTATTCTATTCATTTCTGCTCTTAATGATTTTCATCCTTGTGCTTACTTTGGGTTTAATTTTCTCTTCTCTTTCTGTTTATTAGGGTTAAAGCTCTGATTATTAATATGATATTTTTCTTGCTTTCTGATATAAGCTTTCAATGCTATAAAGTTACTTCTCATCACTGCTTTTGCTGCATCCCACAAATTTTGACATGTTGTATTTTCATTTATATTTAATTTAGAACATTTTCTAGTTTACTTTGTAGTTTCTTCTTTGACCCTTGGGTTATTTAGATGAGTGGCATTTCATTTCCAGATATTTGAAGATTTTCAGATATCTTTCTTTTTGACTTGCAGTTTAATTCTGTTATGGAGAGAGACTAGAATATACTTTATATATTTCCAATCCTTTTAAGTTTATTAAGATTTGTTTTATGTCTCAGAATGTGATCAACCTTAGTGAATATTCCACATGCATTTGAAAACACAAGTGTTTCTGTTGTTGGATATGGTGTTCTGTACTTGTCAATTAAGGCAGTTGATTGATAGTGTTGTTTAAGTCTACTATATCCATATTGATTTTCAGTTTACCTGTTTTGTCAGTTTCTGAGAGAGAAATTTTGAGATCTTTGACTAGAATTGTGAATTTTTCTATCTTACTGTATCAGTTTTTGCCTCATGTATTTGGAAACTGTTTAGGTACATTCATATTTAGCATTGTTTATTTATTTTCTTGAAGAATTGATCCCAAGATAAGTGTTTTCCCTGTTGAAGTCCAGGGTTTATTTCCCAGGCTTTCAGAAACCAATACATGTGTCCCCAGACCTGAGGCTTTCTCATCACTCAAGGTTCAGTGCCCTTGAAAATATTCATATTTTCCTAAGCCAGGTTGGATAATGGGCCAAAGTTCCAAGGAGGAACAACCTTTGTGAGCCCCGCATCTCTACTGAGTGTAACCTGCAAAAAGATAAAAGCATTTTTATGCAAATGATTTTTGAGACCAAGCTATGCATTCTGATTTCAAGTGCAAACATCCACTCCAGCTGCCACTAGAGACTGAGAGGTGAGAGATGCAGGAGCCTAGAGGGCCAGGAAGCTGCTTTTTTTAATTTCACAAGATATTACAAAGCATTAAAAAAAAAACTAGAGACTAAGAACATGATTTCCCATGAGTGTGACTATAGGTCTTGGGTTCTTTGAAATGATCTATTTAATTTTCCAAAACAAACAGAAGTGAATGAAAATTTAACTCTGTTCTCTAAATTTAATTGAAGGATTCAGGGTGTCAAATTATTTTCAAACAGAGATCCCTACTGAGAGCAATTGCTATGTGTTTTACAAATTAGGAGATTCAAGCTTACAAATTGTTGATATGCCAGGTGCCCTGACTGTGCTGGAATTTCAACTTGATAAAAATAGAGAAAAACTGATCAGCCCTCAGGATTGGCCTATATTTACTCCAAAACATTGTCCGGAGCCTAATAATCCTGGAAATTATAAGAAGCTATGGTAGTGAGATGCAGACATTCTTACCCAGAAAAAAAAAAATTGTAGGAGAGGGTTTTTTTTAACAAGTAAGTTTGAATGAGACCATTACATTAACATTATTAATACTTTTTCATTTGTACCCTACAACTGCAATATTGGTTTTCTGGGCTTTTTTTTTTTTTTTTTTCCTGCTGAGAAAGTGCCAGATATTGGGGGCTTTGAGGAAATTTACATCCAGGCCCCCACAGCTGGGCTGCCATCTCCTCAATCTCCTCAAGGCCCCCAATATCTGTCACTATATCTCTTATTAACTGTCAATTTGGGGGTTTTACCAGAAGGACAAAAACAAAGTCAATAATAAAATTGTAGACTACATTTCTCAGGATCAAATGGCATCCTAAGTTAATGTCACTTTAATAGGAAGCTAAAATGGATGTATCCATTTTAAAGAGGAAAATATAATGTAAATTGTGTGTGAGTAGGGTAATGAATTCATTCATTTCCCCTGGCAACCTGTGCCTACGACTCTACAATTCCATGAACGCGAGCTCTGGGAGAACTCTCTGGGGGAGCTGTTATAACATAGCTAGCTGAGCTAAGCTTCCTGTGTTTTCAAATTGTTTATTATTCTGATTTAACCTAAGACCTTTGTTAGTGTTGTACATCCTGTGGTTTTTTTTCTGTGTTTATATGTGTATCTCAGTGATTTCCATGGTACACCTTTTCTCCCATTACAGCCCACGAAGTGAGGAGTTAGTCCACCAAGGTGTTAATGCATCTCAAAAAACGATGGCACGTGGCATTGACTGTAACTAATGTGTGTCCATTACTTTATCATCTACAAAGGCTTTCATAAGGATTCTCTCATTTAAACCTCACAACAGCCCACTACAGTAGGAACTGTTTAACTTCCTCATTTTATAGTGGTGGAAAATGAGGATTCTAAAGGAGGCGTGACTTGCTTAGGATTACAGAGTAGCTGGGAGCTTGTTGCCTTTCGATCTCTCATCCTCCACCAAGTGGGGCATGCAGTGTAATGGAAGCCAAGCAGCATCTAAGAAAAGTGGATGAATCCCCACTTCACTTTGGTTAATGGGACTGAGGCAAAAATCAGCATGACCACGGCCTCTTCTGCTTTGACTCACCACTCAGGCTAGATCGGCACAGTCTCACAAGCACAGGTGGGTCGTTTCTAGGCCTCCACTACTGGCAGGGATGTGGCTGTCCACTGCAAATGAGGGCAAGCCGATCCTTCAGTTGCATCCTGTGGTGTCAACCAACCTGCCTGTCTCTCTGCCTTCGGTGGAGAGACTGATTCTGTCCCGAGTCTCAGGTGTGCAGCAGCACCAGCTGCCCTCTTTCCCTTTGGACTTCTGGTCACTATGAACAAATCTCGGCACTTTATCCTAGAGTTACTTTGAGCAAGGTCCTCAAACTTCCTGAGTCTGAGCTTTTCTGTAACTTATAATAATACTGTCGACCTCCCATGGTTCTTAAGGGCAACCTGTTGGGTCTGTTTGCTTAATGAAATGTAAGAAACCCCTCTCTGTGAAGAATTAATGATCTAATTCTTTGCAATCCAGTTCTCTTTTCAGGAAGAACAAGAATACATACACACTCTCTACATGACCCACAACTGTCAGCTCCATATCTGAGAAGAATGCTGGCTGCAAGTTTTGCCAGGCTGTGCTGTCAACTTCCATAACCTGTCCTCTCCACCCTGATCCCATCAATTCCTGGACAACACACCTGACACAAACCAAACAGTACACACCACAGCATCCTTCTTCAGGTCAGGAAGAAGTGAGATTAATTCCTGCTTGCTGGATGGACCTCAGGAAATTATTCTCGTTTCCGATTTTCTCTTAGCAAGAAGGAGGCAGCTGATGGCAACAAAGCCCCCCAGTCAGTTCACTCCACACACCCCCTTTATCACTCAGTGTGTATGGCTGTGAATCCTCCCAAGAAAAAATGCTTTTCTTTTTTTTAGAAAAAGGGTCTATCTCTGACATCCAGGCTAGAATGCAGTGTTGTGATCATAGCTCATTGCAACCTTGAGCTCCTGAGTTCAGATGATTCTCCCACCCAGACTCCTGAGTAGCTAGGACTACAAGCACGTGCCACCACACCCAGCAATTTTTTTTTTAAGTTTTTTGTAGGGGTAGGGTCGTGCCATATTGCCCAGGCTTGCCTCAAACTCCTGACCTCAAGCAATCCTCCTGCCTCAACTTGCCAAAGCACTGGGATTACAGGCACACACCATCATGCCTGGCCAAAAAATGCATTTTAGCGAGGGTTTTCCTTCCAGAGCTCTTTTTAGGGGTTCCTATTTTCTGCTTCCTCTAGCTGTGCTGTATTTTCACAGCTCTACATTTAATTCTTAACATACCTTGATTGCTCTGTCCCAAGCAGAAACGTCTGCATTTCTGTGAAAGAGACACCCATGATGGCAGAGCTGTGTAACAGAGTTTCTAAGGCTTTGACCCTTGGCCTTAAGTCAGAGATAGTGCCTCAGTTACTTCTCACCATGGGTGACTGGCCTGGGTTCTTGGCTGTACTCTCCTTCCCGGTTAGGAATCTGTAACACCTAAACTATCCAAGAGCCTGAGGTTCAGGAATGCTAACTAGGGGAGCAGGCCAATGCTTGGGCTTGGTCTTTCTGAATAAACATTCTAAACATGGTCTCAGCATTCCTACTTACACCTGTTTCTAGCATCTGGCTTTGGTTCTCTGACCCAGCCTAGCAGGTGCGAGATGGATACTGGGTGATTGCCCACTCAGCAGCCTTAAGTGTAGCTGTACCCCTCCTGTCCACATTCCTTTAAGGCAAAGGCATTTCATGATAGATGGGCAAGGGTTTCTTTAAATTGACCCAGAAAGACAGGCATTTAACATGCATTGGTAAGCAGATCCTGTGTCAGGTTGAATTTCTGACTGGCATTCCCTGCAGCACTGAGAGATTGAGGAAATGGCAGCCCAGCTCTGGGGGCCTGGGCATGAATTTCCTCAAGGCCCCCAACATCTCCTCAATGGCCTGGCATCTGATCCCTCAGGATAAGGCATGAATATTTCTAGGTAAAGTATTATCTGGCAGGGGCATACATGAGGCCATCATTATCCATTAATGTCTTCATTGCAATGCATCTTCTCAGCTTGATTGCTATCACTTGACTGAGCCTTAAGGAATGGAACACAAGACAGGTAAGCGTTAGTGGATCAGAGTCATGGATGATGTAGAGAATGATCATTTGGGGAAGGGTTGATGCTGGTATGCCATGGAGGCCCTGGGAAACTTAGAGACTCAAAGGCACTGCTCACTGATTAAAATAAGCTCACTCTTCTACTTTGGGGCAGCTTAAAAAAATAATGCCCCCGTCACCCTCAAATGTGGCTACCCAAACTTGTGCCAGAGTGAATGTCAGGAAAGCATTTGTTTAGTTTCATTAGGTAGAAGAGGTGGGGTGAGATGCATTTAGGTAAAGGGGGCTACTGGCATTGACCCCCAAGCCCAAACAAACACATATCCACCAATCTGCACCCAGTTATGTCCCCTATGCTAAGATCCTGGGGACTAATCTGTACTCAAATGAATTTTAAAGGTATTTTCATGCTTTCACTGTCAAGAATCTTGCCATGAGACACACTTTAGCTTTAAAAAAATCACTCATCATCTGGGCTCGGACAGGGGCCGCCATGGGGAAGGTGAATGTGGCCAAGTTGCGTTACATGAGCCGAGATGACTTCAGGGTCTTGACTGCGGTTGAAATGGGCATGAAGAACCATGAAATTGTTCCCGGCAGTTTGATTGCTTCTATAGCCAGCCTTAAACATGGTGGCTGTAATAAAATTTTAAGAGAATTAGTGAAACATAAACTCATAGCTTGGGAGCGTACCAAAACTGTCCAGGGCTATCGGTTGACAAATGCAGGATATGATTACCTAGCTTTGAAAACACTTTCTTCTAGGCAAGTAGTTGAGTCTGTTGGAAACCAGATGGGTGTTGGCAAAGAATCAGATATTTACATTGTTGCAAATGAAGAAGGACAACAATTTGCATTAAAGCTTCACAGACTAGGAAGAACCTCGTTTCGAAATCTGAAAAACAAACGTGATTATCATAAACATAGGCATAATGTGTCTTGGCTTTATTTATCTCGTCTCTCTACCATGAAGGAATTTGCCTATATGAAGGCATTGTATGAGAGGAAATTTCCAGTTCCAAAGCCAATTGATTACAATCGTCATGCAGTTGTCATGGAACTCATAAATGGTTATCCACTATGTCAGATACACCATGTTGAAGATCCTGCATCAGTATATGATGAAGCTATGGAACTAATTGTCAAACTTGCAAATCATGGGCTGATTCATGGAGATTTTAATGAATTTAATCTCATTTTGGATGAAAGTGACCATATCACCATGATTGATTTTCCACAAATGGTTTCAACTTCTCATCCCAATGCTGAGTGGTATTTTGACAGAGATGTTAAATGCATTAGAGATTTCTTCATGAAACGTTTCAGCTACGAAAGTGAGCTTTTTCCAACCTTCAGGGATATCAGGAGGGAAGACACTCTTGATGTGGAGGTTTCTGCCAGTGGCTACACGAAGAAAATGCAGGCAGATGATGAACTGCTTCATCCATTAGGTCCAGACGATAAAAATATTGAAACAGAAGAGAGATCTGAATTCTCATTTTCAGATGGAGAAGTGGCAGAAAAAGCAGAGGTTTATAGGTCAGAAAATGAAAGTGAACAGAACTCTCTAGAAGAATCAGAGGGCTGCTATTGCAGATCATCTGGAGACCCTGAACAAATAAAGGAATACA
>NC_045440.1:67178205-67192561 GCF_002776525.5 Piliocolobus tephrosceles
TCAAAGCTGTCAGACAGAGTCATTCGCGTCTGGACAGGCCTCTGCTGCTTTAGCTGAGCCCTGTCCCCAGAGGCGGAGTCTACAGAGACAGGCAGGTTTCCTTGAGCTGCTGTGAGCTCCACCCAGTTCGAGCTTCCCAGCGGCTTTATTTACCTACTTAAGCCTCAGCGATGGCGGGCGCCCCTCCCCCAGCCTCGCTGCTGCCTTGCGGTTAGATTGCCGCAGACTGCTGTGTTAGCAAGGAGGGAGGCTCCGTGGGCTTGGGACCCTCCCGGCCAGGTGTGGGATATAATCTCCGGTGTGCCGGTGTTACAGCGCAGTATTGGGGTGGGAGTTACCCGATTTTCCAGGTGTTGTGTGTCTCAGTTCCCCTGTCTAGGAAAAGGGACTCCCTTCCCCCTCGCGCTTCCCAGGTGAGGCGATGCCTGCCCTGCTTCAGCTCTCGCTGGTCGGGCTGCAGCAGCTGACCCGCACCGATTGTCAGGCACTCCCGAGTGAGATGACCCCAGTACCTCAGTTGAAAATGCAGAAATCACCGGTCTTCTGTGTCGCTCGCGCTGGGAGATGGAGACTGAAGCTGTTCCTATTCGGCCATCTTGCTCCGCCCCGCCAAGTCCTGCTTTTTTGTTTGCAACGAATTTATATTTTTTAAAAAATACCCTGCAAATATTAAACAATTAGGAGTGAGGATGTGGTAAAATTGGAAGCCTCATGCGTCGCTGGGAGAATGTAAAATGGTCCTTAGCAGCTGCTATGGAAAACAGTATAGAGATTCCTCAAAAAATTTAACAGAGTTACCATAAAATCCTGTAATTCCACTTCTGAGTATATACTCAAAAGAATTGAAAGCAGGGCCTCACACAGATATTTGCACACTCCTGTTTAAGCAACATTATTCTCAATAGCCAAGAGGTAGAAGCAAACTTAATTTAAAATCATTTCTTGTTGATGGGTGTTAATGAGCATGCATTCTGACAGAGCCTTGTGGACATCTGTCTCTGTGTACAGGACAGTTCCAAGTTACGGAAAGTGTTTGCCTAACCCAAACTGAGGCTCATGTAAGTACGTTCTATAATGTTCACATAACAACAAAATTACCTAAAGATGCATTTCTTTTTAAAAAAACTTTTATTTTAAGTTCAGGGGTACAAGTGCAGGTTTGTTACGTAGGTAAACTTGTGTCATGGGGGTTTATTGTACAGATTATTTCATCACCGAGGTATTAAGCCTAGCACTCATTACTTGTTTTTCCTGATCCTCTCCCTCCTCCCACCCTCCACCCTCCGAAAGCCCCACTGTGTGTTGTTCCCCTCTATGTGTTCGTGTGTTCTCATCATTTAGCTCCCACTGGTATGTGAGAACATGTGGTATTTGGTTTTCTGTTTCTGTGTTAGTTTGCTAAGGATAATGGCGGCCTCCCGCTCCATCCATGTCCCTGCAAAAGACATGATCTTGCTATTTTTAATGTCTGCTTAGTATCTAAGGATGCATTTCTTAGAAGATATCCCTGTCATTAAAAAACACATGACTGTAATATGGAACTAATAATCTGTTGTTTACCTTTGTGTGCATATCAGACCAAACTGGAATGCAGGACAAGCTCCCAAGCAGGTAGAGGAGAACAGTGCTTGTAATTCTCTGTCCCTTGTTCTGCTTCATAGAACATCACTATTCCCAAGACACAGCACTTCCTGTAATAAACGAGAGCTAGCATTTAGGAAACTATTTGAAGGAGCACATATATACAGCTCCATCTGGGAAAGGTTATAGGAGAAAGATCTGCTTTTGATTTGATGAGCTATGCTTATAGAAAAGAGTTTTAGATCTTTAACTCATTCTTCCTTTATGAGGTAGCCATGTATGAAGTTGGGCCTTTTGGAGATACACTGAACAGTGTCATTGAGGCCTGTGATTACAGCACACTGAAGGGATTAAATCATAGAAATGATGCTCAATTCTGGAAAAATGAGATTGCAAATACTATTGTCTTTTCTTACTGGGGGGTCAGTGCTATTGTATACGGTTTGTCATAAACAGTCCCCAGGTGATTCTGCATGGCAGAGGAGTCTCTTCACTGGTGAAAGAAAGGAGGGAGGGAAGAGGGGAAGGAAGGAAAGAAGGAAGGAAGGAAGGAAGGAAGGAAGGAAGGAAGGAAGGAAGGACCAACCTAATATAAGTGAGTCATGTGTAAAGTGCTTTATGTGTATTACTTTATTTATTCAGTCCTTACAACAACCTTGTAGGGTAGGTTCTCATCTCTATTTTACAGAAGAGAAAACTAAGGCTCAGAGAGTTAACTAACTTGTCCAAGTCATACAGCTAATAAGTAGCTGGTATGGGATTCAAAACTAGGCTAAGCCTCTTTGCACAGAACTTTCTTTGCTGAGCTGGTTGTTGGGTCCTCAGTGGATATAAACAAGACCAAGGAGATGGTACAATTATCTAAAGATACTCAGGATAACCTCTGCTATTGGATAACCCTCCACTCTGGTACTGGCTTTTCTTTTCTGAAAGACAGCATTGGTCCATATTGTTTGGAGGAAAACCTAATAATTTCCTGGAAACATGCAGGTGTAAGAGAAGCCAATCCAAACTATGTAATCCCAAACATGAAGGCAATAGTGGGCTAACAACTAAAACATTTTAAATGGAAGATAGATATTAATCTCTAGTACAGGAAAGCACAAAAATTTATACACATCCCAAAAGCAGTCCCAGGGCCTTGTTTGCTACCAGCAGTTTCCCAAAGATTATGCCTTTTGCAGAAAACACATTACACCACTTGTTTCACCCTTCAGCTATTTCAGAACAGCTGCCATGGAAGTTCCCTTTAGTTTAGAAACTATCTTCAAGAAAAACAGGTCACAAAATGGACCTTGATGGTCTGTTCATCCAGGCGGAATTCACTATTCACTCAAATTGAATGTTTTAAAATAAATCTTCTTAAGATATTCCCACATTGTTTGGGCTTTTGGGTTTTTTGTTGTTGTTGTTGTTGTTGTTGTTTGCATAAACCATACATGAGACTTAAGGGTTTGTTTTCTGTTTGTTCGTTTGTTTGTTTATTAGCCAGGGTGGGAAGATTATGGTGGGCAAAGGAGGAGTTCAACTTGTAAAAATAGGTGCAGGATTCTGTCAGGATAATGTTTATTTTACTTCACTTTCAAGGACATTAAGGTATCTGACACATTACCAACAGAATCTAGTAACATTCTTTTTCAAAAAGCCTAATTTCACTTGATGTTTCCACTATTCCTTCACAGAAAACTACGTACTTCAGTTTTATTCTACTGTGGCTAATATAATTTCATGACCCTTTTTAACTTTCTGTCAGGAAACGATGTGGCAGCACAAAGGATTATCCCAAAGCCATAAAGACTTAGGATCATTTTATTGCTCTTGAAACATCATCCCCAAACATATGTTTAGGGTAAAATCCGGTAAAGTGCAGGCCAATAACTTGTTTTGCTCTCAAGTCTATTTTGAGTGGCAGTAAAACAATGTACTTAACCGAAGTTCTGCTTTGCTTGTGCCAGGTATTATCCATTCATATCGCAGCTTCATAAAATCATCCAGTGCTTCTGAGCTGAATGCATGTGGCTACCTCATTGCTTTGAAATCAGTGGCATTCTAATCTGGTGGGATAGTTTTACCAGTGATGTCATCGGAACGTGTTTGCTTATTTATCCATAGTTCTCCTAAGAAGAACGGTGTTTGTCATGGTACCTTGAAATGTAAAGAGTTTGAGCTCATAAAATCAAATTGCACTTCAGCAAATATTGGATTTGATTTAATATGGATATGGTTATTAGATTTTATCACCTAGAGAAAAAAAATCCCATCATGATTTGCCCAAAATTAAGCCTGTAGTTTTGCAAAAATTATAGTAAGATAATATATACGTATGTACATGGTAGAAACTTCTTCAGCAGTGGAGGGATTATATTATGTCCCACAATGTTATGTGGCATAGCAGTGTCATTTAAATTTGGAATTTTTTAAAAATTCTGCAAGCTTTTCTAAACCCAATTCCTAGAAGTTTCAATGAGACTCTCATCTGAATAAATCATTTATAAGTGGGCTTAAAAAAAAAAAAAAAAAAAAAAAACTAGTATAGCCTGAACTCCTTTTTCCCAAGAACTTCTCTTCACTGCATGCATTACTGTTCTTTCTTTTTGTATCATGAGTGTGAATTATTTTCATGACTCTTGGCTGTAGCCAAAATAATCTGAGCTTGCTTTCCATTTCTAATGATTATGTCCCATATAATAATACTGTTATTATAATAATAATTGTTATTATTATTATACTTTCTCCTCGGTAGAAAAGTGACTGGACCAATCCAAAAATAACAAATCTCTTTTTTTCTCTGATTCCCATTTTCTTCTGTTGCAGATTGGATTTGAGGCTCCTCCCCTCCAGGGACAGGCTGCAGCTCCAGCGAGTGGCAGTGGAGCTGATTCTGAGCCAGCTCGCCATATCTTCTCCTTTTCCTGGTTGAACTCCCTAAATGAATGATATTCATTCCAACTGCTGCCCCTCTGTCTGCCTGGCTGAGATGCATGTGGGCAGCAGGAAGCCCAAGTGAAATTAGTATTATGCAAATGATGAAAGGGACCTCTGAACAGGATTTCTGCAAAAATAACCCAAAACTGTAATTCCAGATGACTTATCTAACATATTTGGGGGAGAGAATATTTTGAGAAAATAGTTGCAGAAAGCACTGGAAATAATAAACTTGATCTTACGCAAATCTTTTATTGTGTGGGAAACATTGTGAAGGGTGTGTAGGTGTGGTACATGTGTATGTCAGTAACAAGTGGCAAATGGTGAAAAAAGTAGTCACTATGCTCTTGTCTCTCATAGGCGCTGGCTTTTTGTTATTATATTATAGTAGTTCTCATTTCCTTTACTCTTTAACAGTGCAAGTGGTCAGTGAAAATCAGTGTCAACTCAGAAGTGACTGATTTATCAATACATGGACAAAAAGTAAATCATTGACCAAAGCTATGAAATGTTTCACAAAGTTTTCCTCTTTTGCATAACAGATATCACTGGATGTACATTCAGAAATGTTCTTTGAATTTGGTGACACTTTCATGGTCCAGAAAGCTGAAGGCCTGGGCATCTCTTGTGACATTTTTCTAATATTAGTTTTAGATTTCCATATATTAGGCACTTTAATTGAAAAAGATCTTCCAGCAAGAGCTGTCTACTTTCTCTTGTATTCACTGTGGCACCAATCTGGTAAATTGTAGAACAATTGCATGTATTTAAATATATATACAAACATATCACACATTAAATATATATATATATTTAAATCATGCTTTGTTAATATTTGTCCCACCATAATGCCTCCTTCAGAATGTAAGTGTAACTTTACTCTATATGAACTCTTAAATAAATGATGTTTTTACAAGCTTTGTCTTATAATGATTTATTCAATGTTCTGTACTATCTTATTCATCCATTAGTTAAGTGTATTTCAAAGGTCCCAGGATAAGATGCATCTTCACACAAATTAATTTTGAAGTATTAAACATTTGATTGAATTGTTTAAAGCTATAACTAAACTACCAAAGGCAAATGCACTGTAAAACTAATTAAATGTGCTGTTCAGTTTTAGAAATGAATAAAGGTAGCTCATGTTCCTAAGAATAAAAGTGGATAAGGTTGGCCTAGGCATAAATGTGGAGGATATTTGTGTAATTATTAAAGTCAAAATGTTCTTCATAAGAAAATTTTTCCTATGTGACATTTTATAATGACTAAATTTAGTCATCTTAAGTGGAGATGCTATTAAGTTTCTCTTATTAGAAGTAGTAATTGGAAAATAGCTTAGAAAAAATTGTTTCATGGTACCAAAATAGTAGTTTGACAGAGTGAGTCTTTCTCATAGAGAAAGAATGCAGCATTTTGATCATATAGTTTGGAGGAATTTCTACCTTGACACTTCTCTTTTCCTTTCATCTTTTCCCCACTCTCTCCAATTATTTCACATCTTTTAATTGATCAGGGCTAAATGTTATTTCCATTATAAAATGATCTTCCCTTTTAGAATTACCATGTTTTAGAGCTGCTGGGAGCAACTTCCTGAATTATTAACTCAACCTCAGAGAAGTAGTCCATGGCACAGAGATGAGCCCAATGTGATTGCAGGGTCTGTGTAAGCCACTGATATATGTTTGCATTTTTAGTGGAAAAGTACAATGCAGGAAGTTTTGTGTTTCTTTTCTGGTGCTGAAGACAATTTGGAGGAAGCTAAGAGATAAGAGTATTTCCAGTGTATGAGCACTGAAGAGAAAAAATAAAGTCATGATTACCTTTGCAGCTTTTATTAAAAATATAAATATTCAACATTCTCTTACACAACCAAACTGACCAAGGACTGGAAAGATGTTTTATTACTGAAACGTTTACAAGAAAAAGTTGTTTCAAAGAGCTTACAGATTTAGTCTTACCCACCCAAGAGAATGGCATTCTCTTTGGTTCAGACCACAACAAAAACAATTGGGTGACTTCTGTCTGCTTTTTCAAACAAAACGTTTTCTCACAGGTCTACATTCTCTTTAAAACACCACTAAAAACACCTGGAAACGGAAACTAAACGTAGACAAAACGAATAACATTGTGTTGTTACTGCACGTGAATACACTTTGTTCATGCTAAGTAAGGGGTATAGGCTCTCTCCCTCTCTCCCTCTATGTTTCAAGCTATATAAAAATAAACAAATGGCGTAGGAGCAGCGCTATGGTACAGAATACTGTATTTTTTAAATCATTTTTTGTGCTAAATGCAGAATCTTTTTGGCCAAACGCACCGTTTCATTTCCCAATAATCTCCATGAGTTTCCTGTTGCTGTGAGCTTGCTGCGCTAACTGCTCGGCCCTGGCCATTTCCAAGACTTCCCGGAGGAGGTGGAAGGTGAGATCCAGGGAGATGGGAGGCTCCTCGGACCGCCTCTCCCTCTCCGTTGCCTCCTGGTGGCCGCCGAGGGCGTTCTCGGCGCCGCGCTCCGCAAGAGCCGCGGGGCTGTCGAGCGAGCGCCGAGGCAGCAGCAGCTGCTGCAGCAACACGCGGAAAAAGTTGGCGGCCGCCTGCTCCGGCGAAGGGCGGCTGCCGCTGCCGCCGGCGAGGAGCGAGGAGGCGGGCGAAAGGGGAGCGGCCGGGCTCTTGTTGAGGTTCCCCAAGCGGAGGAAGTACTCCTCTCCCATGCGGAGCAGGACCGGCCGAGCCTGCGGCTGCTGGGGCTGCTCGGACTGCGGCGGCGGCTGGAAGAAATCCAAGGGCTGAGGGTACTGCGGCACCTGCCGGGCTCCCGGGACCGGCCCGCGGCTCAGGAGCGCCCTGCATGGCGGGCAGGGCAGGAGAGCCACCAGCAGGACGCCCGCGGACACGAGCAGCGGCAGCCGCATGTTAGGGGCACTCGCTGCGGCACAGAGGTGGGCGGAGGGCGGAATGAGAGAGGGGAAGAGAGAAAGAAAGAGTTGGTGAGAGTTCGCTCAACTGGCAGGTGCACACGGGGTCCTCCTACGGGACTACCTTAGACTTGCTGGCTTCAGTGGGTAGGGTGGGCGCTGTCCGCGGTGCTGAAACAGCTGGGGCGCGGGGAAGGAGGTGCCTGCCGGGCTCGCGTACCTAAGCTCACGCGCTCGCCGGCCAGGAGTGACCCTTCTTTCTAGACTCTGAAGGGACGGTCCCTGCGTCGTCTTCCTAATGATCCTCAAAACTAATTTTCCCGAGCCTAGAGAAGAGCCACAGATTTAAGATTCCACCCGCGCTGACTACCTCCCTTTCGGATATTTCAGCATTTTCTTCCAAATTGATTAACTGCTGCCTCCTGGTCCTCCCTCTCCACCCCTGCCCTTGCTGCCTTCTCTCGGGGGTTAGGATAGGGGGTGGGGGAGCTCCTTTACACAGCCAGCTAGGAGCAACTGGCAGCACGGGTAAAGAAGAGCAGTCGTCTAAGTTTGCTTTTGCCACATCCCAGCTACTACTGTAATCTTAAGGAACAGTCCGCGAACACGCGCGCACACACACACGCACGCACGCGCGCATACACACACACACACACACGCACACACACATGCATACACAGGTACACAGGCAGTGGCAGCCTGCTCTGCGGCGCACATCGCGGCAGCTCAGGCAACGCAAAGTTGGTGGTGTGTTCCGTCCAGGCGCTCCCTACCTTCCCAGGCGCTTCGCAGGTGAGCCGGGTGCTGCCGCCTCTCTGCAGAGGGACGTCTCCGGGGCTTTCTCTGGAGGTTGTCTTCCTTTCTCTTTTCTGTTCCCACTTTCTTTTTCTTTCTCTCTTCTCTTTCCCCTCAGTCTCTCAGTGGACTTGGTCTCCGAGTTTCTCCACTCCAGAGCCTGGAGTGGGATTTTATAGTGTCGACCCTCTTCAAAAACCACGCAGCATTTGCCTAATAAGCTGACGCTCTCTTGACAGCTCGATTGCGTGCTGCCTCTGCTCCTGCATAAATCATAGGGCCCTGCCAAGGAACGAGGGGCAGAATTTTGCTATCTCAACACTGAATCTCACATCCAATTATATCAACAGATATTTATCGCCTCTTGGTGACGTCAACGAGCCCTAAAATGGAAGGGCTTCTTATGACTTGTCCATTGACAAAAATTATTGAATGAGATTTCCCAAGTGTGAAAACATATTGACCTCTTACTATGAAAGGCCATATTAGGGTGTGCAAAGAGACAGCGAATGGGAGGAAGAAGGGGAAGTGGGAAGGAAGGGAGGTGTCCCATTGCAGCCCTGCCAGGAAAGCAGCAGCCAGTTAGAGGGGGTGGATTTGGATGCCCCTTCTCCTAACCTCCCTGACCAGGTGTCTCTGACAACACCTCAGTAACTGGAAATATCCCTTTGCTAGGAACAGAGTCCCACCATCTTTCTGCCTGGAAAAGAATGAAGCATCAGGAGAGGGGTGTGCAGGAACATCCAGCTTTTAAATGTCTATCTGCATTTTCCTCCCAAGAGCAAGCACATAAAGGAGTTATGAGCCTGAGAAAGCAAGACCAATAAGTCTCTTAAAATTCAGTTGAAGTTTTTTAAATGATGATAAGAGCTACTCCTATGGTGAAGGGGCACAAACCAGGGTTAGTAAGGGGTGTGACAAAGATTTTAGGTTCTCTCAGAAACTCTCTGCTCCTCCTTTGTCTTTCTTCTCACAATCTAAAATTAATTGTGGACTCCCTTTTCTATTCCCAAATTAAAGAGCGAGAAGGCCAGTGAGAGATGCATGAGTTAAACAAGATTTACTTATTCTACTTAATGCAAACTCTGAGAGGTATCCATTCTAACGTCCTAATCTATGTTGAAAAAATCTTAAACTGCTTGACCACAGGGCTAAATTCATCAGTTACATGTTTTCGTTGATCAATATTGAGTCTGTGAAAAGTAATCTCATTCATTTCACCTCCAAATACTATCAACATCCATAATAGTATCCATATCTGGGCCACCCAGGGTGGTTCTTTTTAATCATTTCTTTTTCCAAATGCAAATGTGCTTCATGTGAGTCTGTTAAATAAATAAATGCTCTCTGACATATCGCAGAATGGAATGGAATGCTAAACCTGTAAAACTATACTCAATTTTTGAATTAATTGACACTATCATATAGGTGGGAGGCAGTTACCTCTAATTCTGCAATTCAAAATGCAATTCCAAGTTCTTGTGCCTGTGATTCAATTCAGCTTCCAGATAACTGTCAGAGTTGTTTATCAGAAATTTCCTGCTCCTCATTTCTGATTACTTCTGTTGCTTCCTTTGTAGCTAATGTCACAAATGATGCAATGCATGTTTCAACTTCCACTTTGGGTCTATACCAATCCACAACTGCTCTTAGGAACAAAGGGAAGGCAGGGAGAGAAATGCTGACAGTTTGCAGAGAAGCCAGCCCATACTTGGATCACTGCACTATGTTATGTACTTTTGACACAAGAGAACAGAGAAAGAAATGTGCCTACTTGGAAAGATGTGAGTTGTTAATAGATCATGATTATGGAAAATGGTTGAGTCTCTGGGAGAAAGCTGTGTTTTATATTGGTAGGAAAACACACATAACCTTAGATTTTGTTATTGTGGGCTTTTTTGTTGTTGTTGTTAAGCTGGAATGGGTTCAACATTTTTGCTTACTTTCCTTTATGACCTGTTTTCTGACCCCATTAGCAGATTTCAGCTTGAATGTCAAGCTGGAGGTAAAACATTGACTTGGAATAGGCAGTTTCAGTGCAGTAAATGGATACAGAAGAGAAACTAGGAAAGGGATGTGGCTATGAGTTTAGCTGGGGAGGTCTGGGAGGTTCTTCCAGAGAAGACACAAGTTTTGGTCTCTGACTAACCCCATTCCCGTACCAATCTCTCTCCCACTGGGCTATCTGGAGGATGTTGTTTTAGTATAGCTCCCTCATCATTGTTGAATCCTTGCTGTGAGGTTTTCTTGGGGTATGTCATTAATGGAGCCAAAGTGGCTCCAACTAGGGAGTAAGGAAAAAAATGTTCCTAAAGCCCAGAGGAGGAGAAGCTATGCACAGCAGCCTCTACATGCCACAATTTATCTGTATTTGTCTGTTCTCACACTGCTAATAAAGACATACCAGATACTGGGTAATTTATAGAGGAAAGTGGTTTAATTGACTCACATTATCACATGGTAGGGGAGGCCTCACAATCATGGCAAAAGGCAATGGAGAAGCAAAGGCACATCTTACATGGTGGCAGGCAAGAGAGAGCATGTGGAAGAGAACTCCCCTTTCCAAAACCATCAGATCTGATGAGACTTATTTACTATCACAAGAACAGCATGGGAAAGACCCACCCTTACGATTCAGTTACCTTCCACCAGGTCCCTCCCACAACACGTGGGAATTATGGGGGCTACAATTCAAGACGAGATTTGGGTGAGGACACAACCTAACCGTATCATTATCCAAAATGTATATCTCATTAAAGCACGCAGTGTTCACATTAGAAATTGCTTAAAGAGATCACTCGGTTTAAATGAGAACCAGAGAATTAAATGACTTACCTGAAGTCACTCAGCTAGTTAGTGGTAAGGTGAGAATTAGGACCCAGTTCTTTTGATTACCAACCCATATTATTTGCATAATGTAACGATAAGTTTTGGACTTTCTTTTCCAGCAGAGGCACACAAATTTAGGTGAAAAGATGAATTTTAAAACATTTTAGAGCTAGAATCTCACTTTCTTGCCCAGGCTGAAGGCACCATGATAGCTCACTGCAGCCTAGAACTCCAGGGCTCAAGTGATCCTCAGACTCCT
This sequence comes from Piliocolobus tephrosceles, assembly GCF_002776525.5. Lineage (NCBI taxonomy): Eukaryota > Metazoa > Chordata > Mammalia > Primates > Cercopithecidae > Piliocolobus > Piliocolobus tephrosceles. The sequence continues at coordinate 67,189,510 of NC_045440.1, forward strand.
GAGCAGCTGGAATTATAGGCATCAATCACCAATGCCTGGCCTGAGAAGATGCATTTAAATAAAGTAATATATTCACACACCAATTGTGGAGTAGCTTTTTATACATTTTCCTTATTTGATAAACTAAAGCATGAGAATGCAGAAATTCTCTGTGCATGCTCATGTCTGTGGCACCTGTTTTTCAATGTGTGTGCATACATTGCAAGTTACTTTTCAGTATTACCAAATTAAAATGCATTAATTTGATTATTCTGCCTAGGTGACCTTTGAAAAAGGTGATCTTTGGAGACAGTATGGAGGGTGAAAGGGATTCTTAAAATTATAATATGGATCTATGATTTGAGAAATAACATAATGCAGATAACTTAAATGTGCAGTAAACTAAATATCCAAATCCATAGAAATCACCCCAACAGATCTGATCTTACATGTAGGAATAACTTCTGGAAAGGAGTCATTGGAGAATCAATTTAAATGCTTTTAGAACCTAAAAACACAATCCAAGAAACATGGGCACAAAAACAGGGATTACTTCATGTTTTAAGTCTTTTTTTTAACGGTTACATAATATACGGTATAGGTAAATTAAAACAGACCTGACACAACAGTCTAATAAAGAAATATCAGAAATAATAGGTAACTGGTGGGCATATTTTTGTCACTTGCATCACCTTGTACCTTCACAAGCTTCTATTAGCATAGCTCATGGCAAAAAAACACCATCTCCAAGTTGGCTAATGGAAACATTTGTTGAAATAAATCTACCATTTCCAATGACAGCCTTCAGAAATGCCTAGGGTGGACAGATGGTTTGGTAATTATTTAGAACCGTTCTTTACATAGACTAAGTAACTGTCTTCTGCTTCCACAGGAGGACTGACGAAAGGTTCTCAAACAGCAAAATATCTAACTGCTTCACTGGCAACAATAACTTTTGTTAATCTCTTCTGATTATCAAAGCCATGTGGGCTCTTTGCAGAAAACTTAGAAAAATCAGAAAAGCATAAAGAATATAAAATTCCTCAGAATATCAGAATCTAAAGATCATCACAGATAATTAATATTTTGTTGTTTCCCTTGAGCATTTTTCCTGAGCTCATAATCATAATTTAGATAATATCATGTTCTTAATACTGAATCTCTGCTTTAAAAAAAAAACTCTCATTTTAACACTTAAAATAATTGAGAGAGTAAATTTCAAATGTTCTCATCACCAGAAATTGGTAAGTGAGGTAATGGATATGTTCATTAGCTTGATTTAGCCATTCCACAATATACACATATATCAAAACATGTTATACACAAAAATTGTTATAAACAATTTTTGTCAATTTACATTAGTTAATTAATTCATTGAAAAATAATTTGTTGAAGAAATCTTCCCCAGGTTCCTATATTAGGTTTAGCACCTGTGCCTTATATTTTCCTAACAGCATGAATGTCCTTCATTGTAAAGCTCATATTTTGTTATAGTTACTGATACAATATGTGCCTCCTTTGCTGGACAGTAAACTGTGTAGCAGGACTTTGATTGTCTTTGCAAGTTGCCATATCCATTTATCTAGCCCCAAACATGGTAGATTTCCAGTAAGCCTGTTGAATGAATGAAATGCAGAAAATCTGTTGAATGAATGAAGTATAAAAGTTACACATAAACCGTACATATTATCCAGACATAACTAAATAACATTTTATAGTTAAAATTTTATAATCTACTTTTTTCCACCTAAAATTATATCTCAGGCATTTTCCTATATCCAAATGAAATCCTTCTTTTATTGCATGGTATTGCATCAAGATGTGCCAAATTTTCTATTCATTCTTCATTGTTGATCACTGCCCAAATGACCTGCTTTTTATTCTTTTTCATCTTACTCTTGCACTTTTAAGTAACATACCCACAGAATTATTTCTTGATTCTTCAGATATAAGCAATATCTCTTAACTCCCAGCTTGTAAGATGAGATTATTTATCCCTTCAACTTTTCAGACACCCTCCTGCACCTTGATCTCTCAGTCTCTTTCATCTATACTTTTACTTCTAGATTGTCCATGTTAATTATTTTTATAATCATAGTTAAATCTTTCATGCCTTTGTGCTTTTACTATAATTGATTCTACACTTGATCTTAGCCAAAGGGCCAAGAAGCTCTAGATAGATGATAGATAGATAGATAGATAGATAGATAGATAGATAGATAGATAGACAGATAGATTCTAAAAGTGGGAAGCCAATATAGTTTTTAACTATTGACTATGTAAATTGTTCACTGAAGAGTAAGATCATGGACTCTGATTACATTTGTTATCTTGTTTTATTTTCTACAATTTTCAATTGACACTTTTATATTTTTTATATTCCCATTTTGTTTTTTTCCTAGAATTATGAACTGTCTTAATTTTGTTTTTTTTTTTTTCAAATTTTCAATCATGATAAGTAATCTATTAAGTCTTCCCCCTCCCTCTTTTTAAGACCTCAATCCTTGAGCACGCTAACCTGCTGCTTTCAAACTAGTTACTTTCTAAATCTGATGCACAGGTGTCTTCCTGGGACTTCTCTTTTCTTCTTTCCTGGATTGAATTCCCTGTCCAGAATCACAGGACTTTTTCCCTCTTGATTTCTGAATTTTATTTTGCTAGAGAACATCCTCAGGTAACTTTCTAGGAAAGGATGTATGAGACACATATTTTCTGACTCCTTGCATTCCTGAAAATGGTTATATTTTACCCAGAAATTTGAGTGATGCTTTACCAAGGTATATAATTTCAGGTTAAATATAATTCTCTTCTAAAACTTTAAGTATTATTCTCTTGTGTTGTATTATCCAGTGCTGCTGATAAGAAATCCAGTATCATTCTAATTTTCCTTTTCTTTCTTCCTTCCTTTCTTTCTTTTTCTTTCTTTCTTTCTTTTTCCTTCCTTTCCTTCCTTTCCTTCCTTTCCTTCCTTTCCTTCCTTCCTTTCTTCCTTCCTTTCTTTCTTTCTTTCTTTCTTTCTTTCTTTCTTTCTTTCTTTCTTTCTTTCTTTCTTTCTTTCTTTCTTTCTTTCTTT
>NC_045440.1:67192571-67226472 GCF_002776525.5 Piliocolobus tephrosceles
TTTCTTTCTTTCTTTCTTTCTTTCTTTCTTTCTTTCTTTCTTTCTTTTCTTTCTCAGAGTCTCACTCTGTCACCTAGGCTGGACAGTGTAGTGGTGCGATCTCAAATCACTGCAACCTCTGCCTTCCGGGTTCAAGCGATTCTCCTACCTCAGCTTCCAAAGTAGCTGGGACTACAGGCATGCCCCACCATGCCTGGCTAATTTTTGTATTTTTAGTAGAGATGGAGTTTCACCATGTTGGCCAGGCTGGTCTTGAGCTCCTAACCTCAGAGGATCCACCCGCCTCAGCCTCCCAAAGTTCTGGGATTACAGGAGTGAGCCACCATGCCCAGCCCGATTCTCATTTTTCACAGGACCTTTTTTCTTATTCTCACCTGAAGCTTTTAAAAGTCTCTTCTTTTTTTGTTGATGTTCCGAAATTTTAGAATGGTCTTTGGGTCTTTTTTTTATGTACTAATTTTAATTTGGAGGCTCTTACTCTTCAAGGGTGAAAAAAAAACTCCTATATTATTTATGTTATAGTTTTTTTTTCCATTTTTCTCTATTCTTTCTTTTTGGAGATTTCTGTTATGAGATGTTCTCCCCTCTATTGGCCATCTGTGTTTACTATTTTCTGTCCTGTTAGAACTTTTAGTTTGCGGTTCTACTTTCTAAGATATTCTTCAATATCTTCCAGCTCTTTAGTTACTTTCATTTTACAACTGTATATTCAACCTCCAGACTTTTTATTCTTTCTCCATACTTTTTTCATAACTCCTGTTCTTGCTTTACAGTGGAATGTTCTCTCCGATTTCTTTAGGAATGTTAACTAGAAGATTTCTAAGTTTTCTTTCTTTCCCTGAATTATCTATTCTATCCGTGGTCATTATTTATCTTAAATTCTCAGTTTTATGCTGGAGATCTTTGTGAAATCCCTGAAGGTGACCCTGTGCATGATTGGTAGCACCCTCATGTTTAATAGTTATTCAGTACAAAGCTGATGAAGGACTCTGTATGCAGGGTAAGGAGCCTGCTTCTCGCCAGTCTTCCTTCCAGGGTGATCACACAGTGAACTAGTCTTTACTCGGAATATGCATGAATGTCATGTTGTCAATTTTATTTAAGAAAAATGTATGTATTAGTTTTCTGAGTATGCCGTAGCAAATACCAGGCTGGATAACTTAAACAGCAGAAATTTATTTTCTCCATTCTGGAGGCTAGAAGTCCAAGATCAAAGTGTCAACAGAGTTGCTTTCTTCCCAGGCCTCTCTCCTTGGCTTGTAGTTGGCCATCTTCTCCCTGTGCCTTCACACGGCCTTTCCTCTGTGCATGTCCATGCTTCCATCTCCTCTGCCTACAAAAACACCAGCCATATTGGATTAGGGCCAACCCATATGACCTAATTTAACTTTAATTACCTCTTTAAAGGCCCTGTTTCCAAATACAGTCATATTCTGAAATATGGGAAGTTAGGATTTCAATATGTGAATTTTTCTACATCGAGGAGACACATTTAGGCCAATAACAATATATTTGGCAATGTTTATTTCTTTATTTGCTTGTTGCCTAACAGGCAGACATTTGAATGTCTGTCATTCTCCACATGGGATGAGAAAAGCTGGTGGAGAGGTTGACTCTTCCATATATAAACTTTCAAGTATTCCTCATATTTTTGACCCTTTTCTCATTCCTGTCTTTGGCGAGACTTGGAGATTCTGAGCCTTGAGCCCCTCCTAGACTCTGCAGTTGTGCTCCTCCCTCAGCTGCCTGCCTCCTACAGCTGCTTCCTCCACATTTTCCTCGGGAGACACTGCATCTTCTCTGTCCTCCACCTTCCTGTGCCTTTGTGGACCCCTTACAACTGCTTTCTCTCCCTTGCTTCCTCAAACACCATCTTCTCTGCTCTCATTTCAGAAGTTTGCTAAACCCTCTCACCTGCTTACATTTTTTATCCTGTTCTTTTCATCATTTGGGGTTTATACTATCATTTTAATGGAGTCTCACAGAAATGAGAGGTAAACACACATGCATTTTGGAAAGACCCCTCTGAATGCAATATGGAGGGTACATTGGTGGGGCAGGAAGGCAGAAAAGAGACTTATGGTCTTTGGGTTATTAGCCCTGGGCCTCCGCAGAATGAACATCACAGGCCCAGGGATGACAGGAGGTGTGGAAGGCAAGGGTAGCGTCCCAGGAGGCCAGGACTCTACCTGTGGGCAGCCACATTGCTGTCCATGTTTTGGTGGGAACAGTTCCCCATTAATCAAAAATTCTGTCAGCACCCATGAGTCATCACTGAGTGCCTTACCTCCTTTCCTAAGAAAATGGCAAGGACTTTGTTACCTGTGCATCTATTTTTCCAGAATTTGAGAAGTAACTGACCCTGGGAAGATGACTCAGAGCATCAGAAAACCAGCACGTTTCTGCTTCTCTTACAAGCCCTGGTCTTGACAGACACAATTGCCCTTTCTATTTACATCATAATACATCGATTGTTCTGTTTCAGACTCCAGGTAATGGATGGAGGGCAGTGAGAGGATGTGTGTGAACTTTCTGTCATGAAGGACAATTTACAGGAACTAATCATCCTACAACAGTCGCTCAGAAAAAGGAAATTCATCAACCAGGCACCCCGAATAGGTATTTATATTCATGAACATCACTTGACTCTGAAGAAAGAGTTCCCAAAGAAGCCTCCTAGGAATGTTGCTGGTGTCATAAAAAGGGAAAGGAAAAGTTAAAGAAAAGTTAAATTCATATTTTACTGCAGAATTTGTTAGTGTTTTTTATTCAGCAGTGTAAATCCCTAAGGCTTTAGCATTTCCCAGACTTATTTGACCACAGAACATGTTTATCATTGGACAAACTGGGAAATATAATAAGCCCAAAGGCATTTTATGAGGAGTCCAGCTAGACTTTTTTTCTTTACCATTTAAGTTCATGATTAGAGCTACTAGTAATTTTCTACCACTCCAAGGAGAAAATTTAAAATGTCACTTTTTACCCTTGAAGAGAGGGTCTCAGGGTATGGAAATATGTCTGTTTTCACTGCTTCTGAGGATTACCTGTCCTAGGAAAAGTCACCTTCCAACGAGAAGCTGCCAAACCTCTGCTCACCATCCATGAAATGGTCAACTCTGTTTGCATAATCACCCTTGAAGAGTGATTATGGGAAACCTATGTCTGAAAAAGAAAGGATCTGATTTTCCACATTCACTATTCTTTTTGCATTTTAGGAGTAATCTGAGCAACAACATGGTCAAGATAACAGAAAAAGACTTAGCGACCTTAAGCAGCAGTGATGTTTAATGCACCTATTCATATAAAGTATAGATACACAGTTGAGCCTCACCTCATTTTCCAACTTGTTTTCTTTGTATTTTAATTCCTAATAGCTATAAAGTTCCTGGTCAGAGGAAGGAGTTGGTCTCTACAGAAATGTAGCCCAGTGGAAATCCATGGACCTACCTTGCAAAGGAGAACCTCTTTGAGTAGGCAGGTGTGTCCTAGACGAAACTGGTTGCAATGGGTGAAGTTGGGCTTTTCATAAGGGAAAGTCAGTTATTCGAGAAACAGCAAGCAATGAGGGCTACAGAGGTGGACAGAAACTTGAGAGGCCAACATTCAGGAGCTGCGGATTTCAAAGATGTTACAGGTTGTGGGTTCAGACCTTTCGCAAACCTTGGAACAAGATCTTTTCATCTTCAAGGCTTCTGTTATCCACCTGTAGAACGTTCTCTTCGTTTTGAGAGCTAGTTATTTCTGTTCATGTGTGTGTGTTTATCTGTCTGTCCCCCAGTTCAATTATGAACTTACCTCCCACTTCTTTTAGTCCGTGACTCCTAATATACTACTTAGGCATGGTACATATTTGTTGTTGGGGATTGACTATGTGTGTCCTATTTAGGAGAAAGGCTACATCAATTCAAGATGGTCTCATAATTGTGAAAGCCAATGAGTCCTTGAAGTGTGATTATGGGAAACCTATGCTGGAAAAAGAAAGGATCTAATTTTCCACAGTCACTACTATTCTTTTTACATTTTAGGAATGTTCTGAGCAACAACATTGCCAGGATAATAGAAAAAGACTTAACAGCCCTAAGCAGCAGTGATGTTTAATTATCCTATTTATATCAAGTTAAATATAGATACATATTTGAGCCTTACCTCATTTTTCAACTTGTTTTCTTTGTACTGTAATTCCAAATAGCTATAAAGTTCTGCCTTGTGCTAAGGTACTTTTATGTTTCCAGAAACAATGATAATTGTAATAAAGGGATGTTTTTAATTTGAATGGAGAAATACAATTATATAACCTGATAGATTTATTCTATAAAAGTGCTATTCTGCTTTTTGAAGTAGGACAGTGCTGGGGACTAAATGTTTGTGTATCCCTAAAATTTGTATGTTGAAACCTAATCCCCAATGTGATCGTATTTGGAGGTGGGGCCTTTGGAAGGTAATTAGGTCATGAAGGTGGAAACCCCATGAGTGGGATTAGTGCCTTTATAAAAAGAGACAGAAGAGATGATCTCTCTTCCTCTCTGCAGTGTGAAGATACAATGAGAAGTCATCCATCTGCAAACTAGGAAGAAGGCCGTTGCCAGACACTGGATCCACTGGCGCATTGATCTTGGATGTCCCAGCCTCCAGAACTGTGAGAAATAAATGTTTGTTATTGAAGCCATCTACTAGTCTATGGCATTTTTTTTTTTTGGCAGCCCAAACTGACTAAGGTATGCAGCATATCTGATTCTTGTTTGTAATGGAATTCATTCTAATATCTTTACTTAAATATTTCACTACAAACAAAGCACTTCAAAGCAGCTTTACAACACTTTTCTGCAGGGACACACTAGGGGACACACTAGACTTCTAAGTATGACATTTGTCAAGCTACCTGAATACAGGTCTGACTCTTGCTTTCTAGCTGGGTGACCTTGGACAATTTATTTAAACTTTCTTAACTCATTTCCCTTTTTTTTTTGTCAAACCAATATTAAATGTAAGTCTCCTTATTTGTTTCTCTTGTGGGAGTAAATGAGATAGTGCACTCAGGGCCTAGTTATAAGTATTCAGTAAACATTTGTCTTTGTTGGGGTAATGATGTGTTGCTTGGTACTGTTGAAGGTGTCAATTCTGTCTAATCTCAGGTCCTCCAAGCCTACATTCTGTGCTCAGTCACAATAAGTGTTTATTAATGAAATAAAAGAATAAGATAAATATACTCACTAGGTTTTTCTTCTAATATTAGAAGCTCTCAGCCACCTAGTTGATTGAAGATGTTTTTTCAATTTATAGACTTTATTTTAGATTGAGAGAAAAATTGAGGAGAATGTAGAAAGTTCTCATAGATTCTTTCTCCCCACCCCAACACCACCCCTCCCTTTAGCTTCCCCCTATTATTAACATCTTGCATTTGTTTCAATTGATGAGCCAATATTGATGCATTATTATTAACTAAAGCCCGTGGTTTCCATTAGGGTTCACTGTTGGCATTTTATATTCTGTGAGCTTTGACAAATGCATAGTGTCACGTATCCACCATTACAGTATCATACAGAACAGTTTCACTGCCCTAACAGTACCCTGCACTTCCCCTATTCATCCCTTCCTCCCCTCAGTCCCTGGCAACCATTCATCCTTTTAGTTTCTGTAATTTTGCTTTTTTCCTAGAAAGACATGCAGTTGGAATCACACAGTATGGAGCTTTTTCTGACTGGTTTCTTTCACTTACACAATATATATTTTATATGTGTAAGTTCCTCCATGTTTATTCAAACAAAGCTAAGTTTTTACTTAGGAATAGAGTCATTTTTATGGGAATTATCCATTTGACTAACATCTCTCTTCTTAGTAAATGCTCATTTAAGGACTACTTCCTTGTTGAAACCCCTATTCTTAGTCTAATTTATTAATTTAACTGAAAACAGGCACATTCAAAGGAGAATTTTGCATCTTAAGGAGAGATTAAAAACAATAATTAAAAATGATTAGTAATTAAGTGCTAATTGGTAATGAACTGCTAATTAAAAGCAAAATTCAAGAGTATATGTATGCCTTTTTCCTTTCATGATTAGTAAGTCCATCACTTCCTGGTGGGAGCCTTGATTATACCACAGGCTGTTAGGGACCTGTCAGATTCTCCTAAGGTAACATGAATTATTACTCATAGTGAACTGGCTGGAAATTCTTTTTTTAAATTATAACTATCTATAACTTAATTGCTTCTGTATGACTTTACTATCATTCCATTCTTGGTATCTTTCTAAGGTCAAGGTAATAGAAAAGAATCATTCATCATAAATTTTAAAACTCCCCCTTTACTCATCTTGTCTGTCTCCCTGATTGGATCTCTGGAGGATCCTCCTTTTCTCCAGCTTGAGATATTGGGGAAACCTGACCCCAATATTTCAATGTAGGTTCTATTTTCCATAAGTTTTGGCCAGCTGACAAATAAAGAAAGAGTACAAAGAGAGGAATTATACAGCTGGGCCGCTGGGGGTGACATCACATATCGGTAGGACCGTGATGCCCGCCTGAGGCTCAAACCAGCAAGTTTTTTATTAAGGGTTTCAAAAGGGGAGGGGGTGTAAAACAGGGAGTAGTTACAAAGATCACATGCTTCAAACGGCCAAAAGCAAAACAAAGATCACACGCTTCTGAGGGAACAGGACAAAGGCAAAGCAGAACTACTGATAAGGGTCTATATTCAGCTATGCATGTACTGTCTTGATAAACATCTTAAACAACCAAAAACAGGGTTTGAGAGCAGAGAACTGGTCTGACCACAAATTTACCAGGGTGGAGTTTTTTCCCACCCTAATAAGCCTGAGGGTACTGCAGGAGACCAGGGCGTATCTCAGTCCTTATCTCAACAGGATAAGACAGACACTCCCAAAGCGGCCGTTTATAGACCTCCTCTGAGGAATGCATTCCTTTCCTAGGGTATTAATATTAATGTTCCTTGCTAGGAAAAGAATTTAGCAGTATCTCTCCTACTTGCACGTCCATTTATAGGCTGTCTGCAAGAAGAAAAATATGGCTCTTTTTGCCCAACCCCGCAGGCAGTCAGACCTTATGGTTGTCTTCCCTTGTTCCCTAAAAGTCACTGTTATTCTATTCTTTTTCAAGGTGCACTGATTTCATATTATTCAAACACACATGTTTTACAATCAATTTGTACAGTTAACACAATTATCACGGTGGTCCTGACATGACATACATCCTCAGCTTATGAAGATAACAGGATTAAGAGATTAAAGACAGGCATAAGAAATTATAAAAGTATTATTTGGGAACTGATAAATGTCCATGAAATCTTCACAATTTATGTTCCCATGCCGCAGCTCCAGCTGGTCCCTTCATTCGGGTCCCTGGCTTTATGCAACAAGGAGATGGGGACAGCACAGATACAGCTGCCTTCATGCCTTCCCAGGGTGCCAGCCCCAGACGAGCAGGCCTCTTCTGGACTTAATTTCCTTGATAATTTTGTGTTCATCCTGTTCCACTAGATACTCTAAGATACAGTTTCTTCTCTAGCCCTTCAGCCTTCCCTCTCTGCTTTTTAAAGTTTACACCCTTCAAGCACTTACAAACAGTATGTCACTCCTCTGGTCTTCATTTAGAAAATGCACAGATATATTTACTTGGCTTTTGGAGTGCTTTTTAAAAAGCCACCTTCCTGGGCCCTTGAACTTTTCATAGACGGGGAAAGAGAAGATTCTTCACCAAACTGCCTGAGACTGGGTGGTTTGGATTTCTTTAAAAGAGCTGTTGTTTCCTTCCTGCTGTCATTTCTGCATCTAATCATGGGGGCAGCTCCTGATCAAAGAGCATTGTACTGGTGAGGCACCCATTCTCCCACATACGGGCTGACCCCTGGTGCAGATTGAGTGAGGTGAGCCTGGTCAGGATGGGGTTGGGAGCACCAAGAAAGAGATGGCTCAATGCAGGGCCCTTGTGTCCACACAAGTTTCATTCACATCCCCAAAGTAGTGTCGAGCTCCTGAAGCCACATCAACTCTCCAATACTAAGCCCCTAGGTTCTTTGAGCAAAGTAGTAGACTGAGAACCAAGAAGACAATGAAGAATAAACATTAACAATGTCTGAAAATTGGGGTTTTAGGTTTTTTATGAAATACAAAAATACCAATCACATTTGTATCTGTTGGGGTTTTATCAGAAATCTTCTAGGGGAACTGTGATGGTTAATATTTAGTGTCAACTTGATTGGATTGAAGGATGCAAAGTATTGTTCCTAAGTGTGTTTGTGAGGGTGTTGCCAAAGGAGGTAACATTTGAGTCAGTGGACTGGCAGAGGCTGACCCACCCTCAATCTGGGTGGGCACCATCCAATCAGCTGCCAGTGTGGGTAGAATAAAGCAGGCAGAAGTTGGAAGATAAGATAAGAAGACTTGTTGAGTCTGCTGGCCTTCACATTTCCCCTGTGCTGGATGTCTTCTGCCCTTGAATATCAGACTCCAAGTTCTTCAGCTTTTGGACTCTTGGACTTACACCAGTGATTTTTCCAGGGGCTCTTAGATCTTCGGCCACAAACTGAAGGCTGCACTGTCGGCTTCCCTACTTTTGAGGTTTTGGGACTCAGACTGGCTTCCTTGCTGCTCAGCTTGCAGATGGCCTATTGTGGGACTTCACCTTGTGATCATGTGAGTCAATACTCCCCTTCACATATATATCTATCCTATTAGTTCTGTGCCTCTGGAGAACCCTGACCAATACAGGAACTAAAAGGGGCTAAGCAGTTCTCAGAACTAACCACTGAGACTTTTCCTCTGGGAACTTTGGGGTACTGAAGCTCCTTCTCTTTTGGTCAAAAAAACTGCAATCATGGCTTCTCTTGTTTATGATTCTTCCAGAAGCTTTATGTGTTTTCTTTCTTTCTTCTTTTTTTTAATCTCTCATCCTCTCTCCTGGAACTCTGCTAGGAAGTAGAATTGATTATCCACATTCCATAGAGGAAGAAGTGGAGCTCAGAAGGGGTAAGTAACTTGGCTGATGTCTCCCAGCTGATATGTGGAGGGGTGTTGGGGTTCCCAAAGAGCCCCTCCTTTCCCTTTCTCTTCTCCTTCTCAATCTGGGGAGGGGTGGGGCAGCATCACATGGTTTTGAAGGGAGAACCCCATATGTATGCCATGCTCCCAGTTTTTCTCTTACCTCAGCACTAACTACAAGGCATGATCATGAGGAATACTCACTGTTTATGTTCATGTCGTTCAAGAGAAGACTAAACCAGCAGACTCAGCCAGAGCATCCCTGGAAACTTACCTGAGCACTGTCCATAGTAATTCTTCTGTTTGCTGCTGGGTTTCCTTCATCAGTTTTAATCCTTACACCTCTTCTGTAAAAACCATGCTGAACATCCATTCTGTCCATGCTTAGTGGAGCCATTCCCAGGAGCAATGGTTACAACCTACTAACAAATGCACTTATGCAGATCCTCAAAATAGAGTCAAACTTCCCCACATCTTAGGGCCTGGGAAAGATTTGCAGTTTCTCATTCTATAATGGAAGGTATAAGTTGATGTTGATGCCTTACATCAGTTTCCAAATTAATATTTGCTATATGGAGGCCTGCTAATTAATATGAATCTTTGCTGAAGTTTCAGATCAGCTATTTGAAATGGGAGGAAGGTAGAAAGCAACTTGCAAATTCTGTGCATAATTAGGTGAGGAACAAGCTCACATAATGAAGTAAACAATTGGGCAACATTTGCATGATTCCTTTTTCTTCCAACACAAGACAAGACACAGGGAGCTGACTAGCATTCTGCCTTTGCTGTGAGTCTTACTTCTTATTTCTCCACCATTTGGGAGGATTCTCAAAGCCAAGCACAGGTAACACTGTTTTGCCAACATTTTCTTATATTATCCAAGGGACTGCCAGGCAGCAAAGGTTACCCTTCCAAAGTCAACCTGATACAGGTGTCTTCTGTTTCTGTAACTTTTCCCACAGCTGATACACTTGTGTCCAGAGAAAGGCCACAATTTAGGTTCTGACCTCTGAATGCCAACCAGCCACAGAGTACTGAAAACAGTTATTACTCCACCTCAACACTTACTGAGCATCTACTATGCCCTAGAACCTGTGCTAGAGTTGAAGATAAAAATGAACAGGTGAATGTCCTGCTGCCTTTGAGGTATTCTCTGCCCACTAGAAGAAGACACATTAAAGACACCATTATGGTGAGCGTTCTGCAGGTACACAGGAGGGAGTCTACCTCTGGTGGGGGAAGGAGGAAGGGTTCAAGAAGAGCTCCCAGAGGAGGCAATGCCTGCCGTGAGACTGGAAAGAGGATCAGGAGCTGGCCAACGAGCAGCGGAAGGGGGCTCATTCTAGACAGGGTGCTCCTGACACAAAGAGGCAAAGCTGTGGGGAAGTTCCTCGTGTTCCAGAAACTACAAGTGGTTTCCTAGAGTGTATGAGGTTGTGCACACAGGAAAGCTCTCACAGGTAAAGTTAGACAAGTCGGCAAAGGCCTGCTCCTGAACCTGAGATGTGGTTCTTGGTGGACAGAGTCAATGAGGGCTTTCAACAGGGAAAATACATGGCAGGATGTATATTTTAGAAAACACACTCAAGCTTGTTGGGCTAGATGGACATGTCAAATAAAAATGATAATGAGCATGTTGGGTGTCTACTGTGTGCCAGGCACAATGCTGGGATGGCAGGGGCACAGACACCAGTCGGAAATCTTCCAGCTGAGTTGGGTCAGCTGGGAGCAGCCCAACGTGCCAAAGAAGCTGTCAAACAGCATGGTTAACAGACCCATGCCTTCCCAGATCCAGATCCCAGCTCTGTGAGTTATTAGTTATGTGGCTACATAGTTCAGGGAACTTCTCTGTGTCTGTTTCTTCACTGGTGAAATGAGGAAAACAGGACCTACCTCGTAGAGGTATTGCTGTGAGTATTAAATGCATAGATGTATGTGATGTCCTTACTTTGGCTTCTGGAAGAGTTAAGTGATTTCTAAGTGTAGTTCACATTATCTGAACAATGGTAAGGACTGAAGACACAGCCGGAACTTCAAGACATGTTAAGAATAAGAGGTATAGGGGGAACCCGCCCCCAATATTTCAGCATAGGTTCTTTCTATTTTCCATAAGTGTTGGCCAGCTGAGAAATAAAGAGAAAGAGTACAAAGAGAGGAATTTTACAGCTGGGCTGCCAGGGGTGACATCACATATCGGTAGGACCGTGATGCCCACCTGAGTCTCAGACCAGCAAGTTTTTTATTAAGGGTTTCAAAAGGGGAGGGGCTGTAAGAACAGGAAGTAGGTACAAAGATCACATGCTTCAAAGGGCAAAAAGCAGAACTACTAATAAGGGTCTAACAAAGATCACAGGGCAAAGAGCAAAAGCAGAACCATTGATAAGGGTCTATGTTCAGCAGTGCACATATTGTCTTGATAAACATCTTAAACAACAGAAAACAGAGTTCAAGAGCAGAGAACTGGTCTGACCACAAATTTACCTGGGTGGAATTTTTCCCCACCCTAATAAGCCTGAGGGTACTGCAGAAGACCAGGGCGTATCTCAGTCCTTATCTCAACCATGTAAGACAGACATACTACAGACTATACTACAGATATACCACATACTACAGACTATACTGAAGGAGACAGGATGGTGGAATCCAGTGCTTCTGAAAGAGTTAAGCACTTTATAACTGCAATTCTCATTATCTGAACCAAGGTAAAGGCTGGAGGCAGAGCCAGAACTTCAAGAAGGAATTGGCTGACACAGAAGCAAGAACATGGTTTCTTCTGAGAAGTAAAGAAAGACGTTTCACAAAAGACCCACTTTGTAGGTGGCAATGTGTTGATGTGCTGGGTCTGATACAAAGTGATCCCAACAGAAAGTTCCTTTCATCTCCAGCCTAGGAGATCTTTAGGCCATCACTCTGATCTTCACTCAGGCCTTCCCAGAACACCCTCTCAAAAATTTTCACCTGCTTTCTCCTGCACACTTGAACTCTCCCTTTCCGTTTGTTCTCTTTGGCACTCACATTCTATCTCATCGAATTATCTGATTTCTTGTTATCTTCCACTCCAGGATGTAAGCCCCATAAAGGCAGGAATTTTTGTCTGTTATGTTCACTGTTGTAACAGGAGTTAAATGCTGCTTGGCACAAAGTAGACACACAATAACTATTTGTTGAATGCCTGATGAATGAAATCCTCATGTAAGTACTATTGGAACAGAGAATAGGGTATGACTATTGGTCAACTAGCATTCAGAAACTCTCTGCTGGGCCCTATGGGCAATACTGAAAAAGAAAATGGAAATTCCATCATCAAATGTTTAATATTTGAAGAAACGAAACGAATGAGCCCATGTGGTAAGAAGATGACTGAACCCCACTCTTCTTCTTCTAAAGCTATGCTTTTTCTCCCTTGCAACCTTGTCTCCAGGCAGCTGTCTGTCTTCTGGATCCCTGGCAACTCCAGTCCACAGCACCCTTTCTCCTCCCAGCCTAGGATCCAGTGCCTTTAGCAGCCCAGTCATGCCACTCTCTCTCACCAGCCTGGCACCTGGGTGTCTCCTGAAAGCCTCCTCAGAGCTGTTTTTGATGGGCAGCTCCAGCTGCCTGTCAGTCCAACTGCGGTGAAGGTGGTTGGGGTCAAATTCCCATTGTCAAGGTGATAGGAAAGACCTCAGCGTGCTCTGTGGATGCAGAGTATGAAAATCAGCAAAACCAAATGAAGTGTGTGCTGTTTCTAGAGGAAGCACTAGGTAGACTATTTCAGTACAATTCTGTTTATTCTTTTCTGTGCAAACCCAAATTTAGTGTACCCAATACACATGTGTATGAATGCATACCACATAGAAATGCACAGACATCACACACGCCCACAACAGGGATGTGAGTGTATGCATGAACACACACTTACACTCACACACCATTGTAAGGCTTGTCCTCATCCTAAGAGTTTAAGGTAATAGCTTTTTTAAAAAAATTGGATAAATGAATGAATGAAATCACTATTTTATCTGTAATCATTTAACAGAGGATGGAGCATAATAGCTACCCACTCTCAACCATCCCAGTTTTAAACATTTATTAATATTGGAGTTTATTTTTAAAAGAAATTCAAAAACTTATGGTAAAATGTTCCCCCAAAACTTTTACTGTTGCCTGGGTTTATTATTTTTCAGAATTCAATACATTTTGGGGAATTGTTTTTCCTTTAAAGAGTGGAAACTTCTGAAGAAAATAGCCTTGTTACCAATGTCGTTATGCTGAAGCCACAAAGTCAAGTTAGTGGCAATGGCCCTGGACTGAGCACCAATTGAACTGGGTTTCAATCCTGTCTTTTTTTTACTATTTTTAAATGCAACTGTATGCAAATTGCTTCTTCTCCCTGAGTCTCCATTTTCTCATTTATAATTTGGGGAGTGGGGTAGAGAGTCTTTACTTAAATATAGGGCATTACATATCCATACATCCATATTTATGTGCCCCCTTAAGATCCCTCTAAGATATTTTTATAAACAAAGGCTAAGCTCTTTAGCCATAAGAACCCATTGTGGGTGCAGGACATCAGTACATTTCCACGGGGGGACACATTGGGTCATCGGGTAGGTGGAGACTGTTCAAACAAGGTGGAGGAAGCCAGAGGAGAAGACAGTCACAAAGAAAGAAATACAGCCATGCACCTTACTGAAACTTGGAGAGATTTGGGATTCTGCAACACCAGTTATGATTAAGCATTGGAGCAAGCCACAGATTGATCCTGGACTGGCATGATTTTGCCCCATCCTCAGGGGACATTTGTCAACATTTGGAGTCATCTTTGAGTATCATGACTGGGAGGTGCTCCTGACGCCTGGCAGTTAGAAGCCAGAGATGCTGCTAAACATCCTACCATGCACAGGACAGCTCCCTTGGCAAAGAGTTATGCAGCTCAAAATGTCAAAAATACCGAAGTTAAGAAACTCCACTCTACACCCAAGAGTTGATCTCCCACTCTGAAACCCTCTCCATATTTGAAGACTAACAGATATCCATCTACGTCACTGTTATGGGCTGAATTTTTGTCCTCAAAATCCATATGTTGAAGACCTAACCCCTAGTACCTCAGAATGTGACTGCATTTAGAGATGGGGCCATTAAAGAAGTAACTAAGTTAAAATGAGACCTTTAGAGTAAGCTCTTATCTGATCTGACTCGTGTCCTTATAAGAAGAGGCGATTAGGACACACAAAGAGACACCAGCGATACACATGCACAGAGAAAAGTTTGCATAAGGACACAGAGAGAAGGCAGCCATCCGCAAACCACAGAGGAAGGTCTCAAAAGAAATCAACCCTGCTAACACCTCGATCTTAGACTTTCAGCTTCTAGAATTGTGAGAAAATGAATTTCTGTTGTTTAAGCCATCCAGTCTGTAATACTTTATTATAACAGCCCAAGAAAACTAATATACCCACTATGCAAGTAATGAGAGGGTTCTTCTCCAAAGAAATGGGATGAACACAGAGGAAATGGGATGAACACAGAGAAAAGACCTCAAATCTGGTAATTATGGGTCCCCAGAATTATTGCCCACTCCCCTACATCACATTAAAGGGAACTGCCAGCCTACAATCACTGTTCCCCACCCACCCACCCCCACCTCACACACACACACACACACACACACACACACAACACACAGCTCAAGCTCAGCTTATTGTCCGGCTCTTAAATGTGACGTAACAGCCACAGAGCTCTGAGGAACATCTACAACACAAAAGAGAGAAACCAAGATTTACAAGCAGCATATGCAACACTGGAAAGAACAGAAATAATTTGGAAACACAATTTAACCTTTAAAAACTCTTTAATAAATATTCTTTAAAAGAGTAGTAAAAAAAAATCATTGCATCAACAGAGTACACCTAGCTAACAAGGAAAAACTATTGAAAACTAAATACATGAGCCTGAAATTCGAATAGTAGGTAAAATATAATAAAACCAATGTTGTAGAACAAAGGCAAGAAGATGTAGGAAAATGAGAAAGGTAAGATGTGTCGAGGATCAGTCCAAGAGGCCCCACATTGATCAACAGGAGTGACAAAAGAGAAAAACAAAAAGAAAGAAATCAAAGAATTATCGCAAAGGATTGTCCCAGAGTCAAAGGACATGAGTATCCAATTAAGAAGCCTATCAAGTACCCAAGTGCTCAAACTGACAACTTACATATGTGCGTACACATGCAGACACACACACACACATCTGGACCTATCACTATAAAACTTTCATACATCCATAATAGAGAGAAGATACTGAGAAGATTTATCAGGAAAGATAGAAATTTAAAAGATACCTATGAAAACCAAGAACTTCAACCAGCATCAGACCTGTCATCATCATCCACACTAGGTCAGAGAAGATTTATTCTGCACATGAGGTTGCCAGATGCCCCCAGGAGTTCCGGGATTCATGCTATGTGTGACTGGCTTGAAGTCCTTGGTCAAGCCCTGATTCCAGGAGGGATTCCTGACAAGTGGATTGCTCCTGCTGCCCAGTGCCATATTTATTTCACAGAATCCTCTGAGATTGCCAAAAAAAATGGCAGTGATATGATGATTTTAAGTGACTCTCAAATACATCTCACCCAGGACAAATTCCGTGCTCTGAGTACTGATGATGGTCCATCACTGAACCTTGGCCTGAACTATATGTGTGGACCCCTAGGTCAGCTCTCATCTGGATTTGTTTCATAGTTTCACTTCAGATCTTCAGCACCCAAGTGCAGCTGGGGTGGCAACAGGCATCCTTTACTCCATTTGACTTTACCACTGATACCTAGGGTGGTCATCCCACTGCCCCATTCATCTGACAGGCAGTCTTTTGACAATGGCTACATCTGTCTTTACCTGGTGCTTTCAAGATCTTTGCTCTGCAACAGCAAGGGGCTTTTCCAATTGATGTCCTCCCCTGTCCCCACAGATGTGGGGATGTCATGCACTCCTGGATCAGCTGAAGCCATTCCTGATGAGAGACAGACGTTTCTGTGCCAATGAGGCTGCTCTTCTCATTCATTTTGTCCTCTCCACTGGTGGCAGTGAGTGGAAGGCAGGAGTGCAGTTAACATTAAAAGAATCACTGTCTAGGAATGTAGTAATTACAGCATAGAGTTTAAGAGAAGATAGAGTTGGAAGATATGCTCTATGTTTAGATTGTAAAATCCTGAAGAGTAAATTCAACATAATCAGAAAGCAAATTGTTGTTCACAGTTTCTTGCATACTCTGGATAAGACTTGCATTTTTGGTCGTCATCAATGAAGCACAGCAACTTTTGAGAAAGTCATTGAAAGCCAATATTCATGGTGCAGTATTATCTGTAACAATATGACCAGACTCCAATAAATTGTATTGCAAAAGTGGTACAGATCTATATTGTTCATTGTAAACAAGTTCCCAAGAACTTGGCATCGTGAGTAATGACAGTATTGCTACTTTTCTTCATGACTGGAGATATGGACTTAGCCAAGAACACAGAGATAATGCCTGAACACTATGAAGAAAGAATTTTCACATGCACTGATTAAGTAATAAATATGTAAGTACCTCATCTGTATCCATTATTCTGAATGATTTTCAATAAAACACTATACCCCACAGGGGCCCATGAATTTGGTAATACTTTCTTAGTCAAATTTTTTATTTAGAAAAAGGTCCCACAAAAAAATATTTATCTGAGGCCCCACACATCTAGGAGCAACACTGCTGTTAGGGAATTACTTGAGGGTGTGCCTCAGCCCAGGAAGTAAATCAAGAAAACAGAAGTCTTGGGATCCAGGAAACAGGAGATTCAACCCAGAAAAGCAAAAAAGACAAATCTCAAGATAAAAAAAATAAACCCCAGTCTAGAAGTCAACCAGTGTTGATCAGAAGGGAAGAACAGTTTCTGGGGGAGAGTAGAGAGTTCCTGGGGAATGGAGAGTTCCTGATCTTGGGAGTTGCAAGGTCAAGCTCTTAGACCTTAAATAATAGCTAATATAATTTTAACATTTTGAAATAAGTAAATGATAAGAGCAAAATTGCTATGAAGAAAAATAAAGGCAATTAGAAACTCTCAGAAAAACAAAATGCTGTACAAACCAGGAAACTAATCAATGTATTCCACTTGATTCTACAGTTAACCACATTTACTTAACTAAACACTGTTAATTGATTTTAAGCTTTTATAAACAACCTATAAACAAGGCATGAGACACAACTGTGCTCATAAATAAAATGTAAATGTCATCAACTTTTAACAACAGAGAGGTAAAAATTCAAAAGATAAAGACTGGGAAGTGAAAGTAGTGCAGAGGGGTAAAGGAAAAGTTGGATGGCCTCATCTTTCAAAGTCGTGAAAAATTAAGGATTCATCAAAATGTGGAATCAAAGATTACAGTCCAGTGACAAATGTAGAAATAAAATTGTATATGTTTTAAAGTTACAAAGTTATCCCATGAAAAAGACTATATTGGGAGGATGGGTAGATAAATGGTGGGTATAATGAACTAAATACTCATATATTAGAGCAGTACATACTAGAAAACGTATAACATTGAATTCATTGAATTTATCAGGATATTACCTGCTAGGGAGTGGGATTTGAGACACAGTGGGGTAGGAAATTGTTACTTTTCATTATAAATATTTGATTTTAAAAGTATATATAGACATCTCTTTCATAAAATTAAATTCTAAATACAATTTTTTAAAAGGTGGCTATACAAGATTATTTCTAAGGTTTCTTTTATATCTAAAATTCATAGAAAGTGCTCCCAAAGCTTAGTCTACTCAGGAGGAACCCTGGAACTTTTCCCTTCAGAAAGTCTGGTATATATTCAAGCTGACTGTCTGATCAGGAGCCAGTTCATGCCACTAGGAACCTCACAAACATTTTGATAAATGTCAAATTTTCACTCCTGACCTTATTTTATCTTCTCAACAGCCCTCTGAAGCAATTATTATGATCATCTGCATTTCAAAGATGAGATTCAATGAGATTAAATTAATTGTCCTGAATGATATGAGTTTTAAATTGTTAGACCGAGATTCATGGCCTCACCATGCTAAGTCATTTTCTCTCCCACCACATTATGCTTTTTGTTGAGCAGAAAGAGAAAGTAAGAAAAATTATCTGCCCAAGAGCCAATCCTTCAGTAAGATGTCTATGTAAATGCACTGCCCTGAGGTTATAGGGTAGCTCCTTTAGGAATCTGATGGAGCAGGCTGGCAAACTATAGCCTCTTCTCCACTTGTGGTCATGAACATCAGCCAGCTGACAACGCACTTCACCAAGGCTGTGAGGCTCATAAGGACCTGGAAAGACTCATCCTAAGTGATTGGCACCAACACAGTGTGCAGCATCCAAAGGGCACTGGATGAGACCATTTAGACCCCAACTGAGCACCATTCCTTACGTTTGACCCACTCTCATTCTTGACGTCTTTTACAAGTCCCAAGTCATGATGAGACATTCCTGCATTTCTCTCTCGTGCTGCAGTGAGAATGCTCTCAGCACAGACAGTCATTCAGAGTGGGAACTCCAGGAACACTCTGAGATGCCACTCATGCCTGCCAAAGAGAACTCCCAATACCTGTCTTCCCAGGATGTGCTGTCCACTCAAGTTACCTGCATCAAACTCATGCTTGGTGCTGTTGGGCTGCAGAGTTTCTAAAGAAGTTGTTTACTGGAAATAAAATCACAGAGTCCTTTACCTGCAGAAACTCCATGAAACCCTGGACAGAGCTTACATAAATTTCCACTGAAAATATTACTTATTCCAAGTGGATCTGCCATATGGGTAATTGCAGCCTCATAGCAATCTTGTGAAGTCACTGTGGTCCCTCAGTGTGGTCCCTCTGGCTCCCACATGGTCCCTCTGACTTCCTTTTCCTTCCTGGGATGCTGGCTGCTCAGAGATGGACTTCTTGGCTCTCGTCCAGGTGGGCCAGAACAACATTGCCTCCTCAGATCTCTTCCTTCTTTCCCCTTGTCTCAGAGCTACGCTTAGGAGACAGGCCAGTGACTTGATAACTAACAACACCAGATGGTACGTATTGTTGTATTGCCCCTCCTGATAACATGTTTGCATTTTGCAGGTGATCTCTGGTACCTAAATTTAAAGGCTTGGCAGATGGAGGAATGCGTGGGCCCTATGTGACATAGGCCTCTTAGAAGTCCTATGGTTAATTGCCCTGTTGTAGAAATATGGAACATTTTCCTTAGGCACCTTTAGGCACCTATATATTTCTCAATGTTATATTTTGGTATTATTTTAGTTTTATAGTCAAGTCTTATTGGTCATAGTATGATCCACTTTCTCAAAAATATACTGTTGAGTAAAATAAACTCAGAGTAATGATAGAAATCACCCCCTAACTCCAAAGAAATATATATACAAAGTTTCCTCGATATGTAGACCTCTATTTTTAATTCATATTGTTTTTAATATTCAAAAGAGACATAAAGGAAATACTTTTAAAGGCTCAAAGTCATACTTAAGAAAAACATGAAATAAAAAGGTAGCAAAATAAGTATGAAGAGCAACTTACATATAAATTATCTAGAATCAATTTTTATATTAGACTCATATATTCTAAATGAGAAAAAACTACAATGCTTTAAATAAACACATAGGCTTTCTCCTTTTAGTAGGTAAAATATATAAACTTAGCCTAAATTTCTTGAATGGATATGCAATAAACTATTTATAACATCTTCCCTGTCCTACTTAACTTATGACTAATCCTAAACAATTAGAGAGTCAGATGGTTGAGTATTTAAAGAAGCAAACATCTCAAATAAACAGAGGGTCATTTCTACCTGAAATCCAGAGCCCCACATCCCATATAGCTGTGGGTCCACTTAGCAATAGCTGCAAATGGAAGCTGCAAAAGTAATTCTGCAGAATTCTGCAGCCTAGAAGTTAGGAAAGATGAGGGTCCGTTAAGATCTGGATAGTGTAGTCAGCCTGTGGGGGCAAGGGGGACTCCCCAGGTACCTGTAATAGCTTCAAAAGCAACTTTCAGATTTCTGTAAATTTCATGAAATTCTTCCCATGTGGACCCTCCTCTGGAAAATTGGAAAACAAAAACCTACACCCACTCACTGCTGATTCTTTATGACGCTCACATCACTGAAATCTCTCAATCCTCCCAAGGTAAAGCTTTTGCTAAAGCGAGGCTGGGTCTGCCCCCAAAGCCTATCATTTCACTAACATTTAAAAATATTTTCTCAACATCCTCAGGCAGTGTTCAAAATCGGCCTGATATATATAGAGCCTCCTTTGTGGAATAACAAGATTATTTTTATCATTTTCTGATTCTCCAAAATCTGACCTGTCACCAAAGAACTTCTAAAAATATCAGGATGATAATGATATCCTTCGTCATATCCTCCTGGCTTATGGCTGCATTTGTAGAGCTGGGTTTTTATTTATTTTCTGAGGGTCCTCTCTGATCACAGCACTCATCATTTCATTGCTTCAAGAAGATGTGAGACAGAACAGCTATCTCAGGAAGGTGGTGGATTTTGCTTCCACCTTTAAAGACAAGGTGTTTTTGTGCAATATTCAGTTCAGTTCACTCTCTGCCTATTTTTTAAATCTCATATTTTTGTTGGAAGTATATTGGAATAGATCCTAGAAAACAAATGCTGACTGAGGAGAAGCATTTTGTTTTTTTCCCACAGCCAATTCAATTCAGCAGCAGCATTACTGAGTGCCTACCATGTGCCAGGAATATAAAGATGAATAGAATATTCTTTGCCCTCAAATAGCTCATAATCTACAGGGTAGACAGTCCCACTAAGAAGTGACAAACTATCCTGTGAGAAGAGCAATAGTCTTATTGCTGTTTATATAAACTTACAAGAATGGGAACACCAAAAAGGGAGCTACAAATACTGTCTAGAGAAATCAGAAATGTAATGGGAAACCAAAGGTATTTTCAAGATAGATCCCGACAATTTCTTGCTCAGAGATTGTGTCCCATTCTTGATATATCTGGGGTTGAAAAAAAAAAAAAGAAAGCCTTGTTTTAGAGAATTGTGAGCAGCATCTGCTCCTTGGGTAGAATTTAGAATGTATCCTTGGGGATATATTGGTTTTGGTGAGTCTTTTTCAGTCATGTTTAGATAGAAGTACCTACTCACTGGCCTTGCAGGAGCCCTGGACAGAAGGAAGTTTCCAACGGCAGATGCTTCACCTGGAGAAGGTTCACTACTCTAGCCGTGACAATTCTCTCTTCACACTGGGCACGCTGTATCAATTATCTTGTCAACTGTTATATTGTCTATCGTGTCATCAATGAGTGTTTCCCTCTTTCGGCTGTAGATTTGGGGGGAATAAGATGAAGACTTCCACGCATTAAGAACCCTGGACCCTTGTTCCAGTGGCAGGAGGCTGGGGCCACAGGAAAGAGGGAACCCACAGAGCACTGCCTTTAAAGGGAAAACGATGACAGAATTCAGAAATAGTGATACATGGTATCTTGTTTTAGGTTTTCCTTTCCTCCATAGTGAAATTTGTTAAATACTATTACCTCTTCTTGTTGCGTTGGTAAGCGTTGGAGAGTAAAGAGCAAGTACAGTATTTGTGCTTTGGAGTAAAACAGACTGAAAAAGGGCTAGCAAATGATCGCGAGTGGTCATGAAGAAGCTGGGAGCAGCAGACTGGAGCAGGAAGGCACACGGGATAACCAGAATGGACTTAGGGAACATGTAGGCCTTCTCTGAGCATTCTCAGGAGTATTTAGGGAAGGAGGCAGGATGATCCATTGGCCTCAATCAATTGGACATTAAAAGAAAGAGGCACTGTTCCCCAACTCCTCCCAACCCTGACACATGCCTTCACGTTGCAAAGGCTAAAAGAACTTTGGAATAATCTCCATTTTTCAAGAAACAACAGTTCTGGGTTTTGAAGAATGAGTAGATGTTCACTGGGCAGCAGAGAGAAAACAAATGAGTAAAGACTTTTACGGAAAAACAAGCATACGCTGGAATGGTAAAGCAGAAATCTCAACCACTGTCATGACTCATGGATCTGTTCTAAGCCTTTCCAAGGTTCCACATCCAAATTGCCTTGCTTTTCTCTCTTGCCAGCATGTGCCTTATGCAGACATGCAGCTTTCTACTGTCCCTAGTTGGCTAACCAGCCTTCCATTTTCTTTCCAACTTCCAAAATTTTGGTTTTCTTTTTCATCATATCTCCCCTGTTGTTCTTAGAGGTTCACTTATTTTAAATTATTTTACTGTGAGGTTATGGACAAGAGTGGAGATAAATGCATGTGTTCAATCTGTGGTCTCCTTCCCCAGTTATATTTTATTTATCTATTCATTATTGTTCCACCTAATGGAGAATAGCATGACACCAGGATCTTGCTTAGAAGTTGCTCTCAAACCCTGAAAGGGCTTATAAAATCACAGTCCCTCACTCAGGGTTAGAATGAGCTGTAAAAGTCAACTTGTCTAAGCTCCTATCAGATGCTTAATTCTGGAAACTCCTTCGCTTGCCTGTTATAAATTTAACTTATTGAGTGAAAATGTTGAAAAGCTGCGTTATCATTTCGCTTATCATCATTCATCATATGTAGTAATTATCAAAATAGCTGCCACTTATGATGCACATTCCATGCACACCACCCTGTGCTGAGGGGTGTTTATGCCTCCCAACAATTCTATGAGGGAGGTGTTATTCCACTCTCCCCACTCCCTGTTTTGCAGAGAAGGAAACTGGGATTTAGCTCAGATTTAACTCACTTTCCAGTCTCTTGTAGTTTGTCCATGGCAGGCAGAGCCTAGTTTTAGACCACTGTCAGGTTCCAAAGCTTATCCTCTCAGCTGTGATGGTTTCCAGATTTAGGACTATGTGACTCTGAAAGAACTGCATTGTTCTGCCGGGTGGCTGGCGTTTGCTTTCTTCTTTTCTCCACTGACAGCTTTAGTCGCTGATGTTGTTGCCATTGCCTACATTTGAATCCTCGGGGTTCTGACCCACTGTAGTCCCTGGCTGACTTCTGTCTGCTACCCAGATGACTTTTTTTTTTTCAATTGATAAAAATTTAGCAAACAAAAAATACTTTTAAAATTCGTTTTGACAAAACAATGAAGATAAATATATTGTCAAAATGATGTACAATGCACTTTTAGGTAGTCTATAAATGGTACTGCATTGATTATCAATTATATCCATCACATCAAATCACCATTGTTAATACATTGAGTACAGTTGAATTAAAATGTTGACCAAACCAAAAATTTCAGGTTTGGTGGGTTTGGTTTTTTTTGTTTTGTTTTGTTTTGGGGTTTTTTGGTAAAATAACCACATACTTTTTCCTGTCAATTTCAGTGGTTGAGGGTCCACTGTTACAATAGGCAGTGAAAGAGAAAGTACCCATAACCCCAAAGCAGATAAGACAGGACCAAGTCATAGAGCTCTGTGCTTGCTGTGTCTTTTGAGCAATTCACCTAACTTCTCCAAGCCACTATTTCAAAATCTGCAAGAAAGAACCCTAACACATGGTAGTATTTTGAGTGCAACTGAGACAATATATGTATAAGTGGTCAGCACAGAGTTGGAGCTTAATAAAAGCACATTTACCAGCTTTATTCAAGAGTCTCCAGCAAGTGTTGGAGAACTGCTTTTGTAATAGATTCGATAATGGGAGATAGACATTGAGAATACATGTAAGCAAACAGAAGAGCTTGGATGTCTGAAATCTCATGCATTCATAAAGCATCTCCAAGATTCCCAGGGTTGGCCCCTCTAGTTCTGACAGCTATACTAGTCATGGGACTGGACTCAGAAACTCAGAATTGCCAGCCCATTTAACTGTGTCTTGATCCACAGTGTTGTGTGTGGCACACAGTGTTGCCTGTGACCTCCTACACCTCCATCGCTGCTAGGTGCAAACCCTGCTCGGCAAAACTTTGAGCATGCACAGTTCAGAAGATACGAGAATTGTCTCCTGGGGTCACTATGGGGGTCTTCTGAGGATAATAAACACCATGGGAAGGGCAACTTATTAAGGTAAATATTAAAATCTCCTAATGTCTAAAGTCAGCTAGACATACATTTAAATCTCAGCAGAAATTCTCTGAAAGGTTTGCCTCCACCCTAGGTCTTCCAACATTAGAAGAACTTCAGAGAGAAAATAGGACATTTTGTCTCTCGTGGGTATTTGGGAATCAAGGTGCAGACTTGGGGTAGCATTAGGGATCCCATGAAGAATTGAATACCGAGGCTTATATCAAAGCAACCCCTATCTATACATGCTCCCCAGCGTCCCCTAGGGCCCAATATTCCAAGAATGGCTCCGGGCATGGCCAGCTCCCCCACAGTCATTTCAGATTGGAGCAGGCTCCTTAGAAGTCCTTGGTGTCTGAGTCTTAGTCCCACAGTGGAGGCTGGATATGGTTCAACATCCTGGATTCATGGAGAGAGGAGGGCATGTGGCAAAATATGTTTAACTTATATTATTTCTTTCCTCATTATCCCCTCAATCGTCCTTATCCTTGAGACATGTGCCTCTCAGTCAAGAAGTCATTCTGACTCTCAAAGACTCCTACAGGAAGTGGGTTGCTAGTATGGCACCATGAACAGGGTTCTTAGTGGGCTGAGAGCTGAGGTGGAGCTCCAGTCACAGGTCTGTCACTGATGGAATACATCAGTCAAATTACTTCATCTCTCTGGGCCTCAATTTGTTTATTTGTTTGTTGTTTAATTTTTTAAAAAAAAAACTTCAGTGAGAGCAGGGGTCTTGCTTTTCTCTATATGGGATTGGATCATCTCTCTTGGCCCTTCTAATTCCAAAGATCTCTGATGTTTCTATAAATCTAACAGGAAAGAGCTGAGCTAATAGAATCATATGGCTAATAGGGAACATTTCATAGTTAATACTACAATCAAACACTTCTGTTTTCTCTGCTGAGTATTTGACAGAACCATGAGTTATAGGCTGGGATTTCTGGATCCTGTCTGTGTTGTACATGCAGAAAAAATGTTGAGAGCTGTGGCCTTTAAGCTGTTGAAAAGACATATTTCTCATAATCTAGGTAGCTTTGACACTACGCACCACAGCCTGACAATTAAATTTCTCTTTCTCTCTCTCCCTAATTTCAACCAGTTGATATGCCACATTGAAAGTTAAACCGTTCTGATGCCAAGACACCTCTTTTCTTCAATCAGAACCAAAAATGCTGTCAGTGCCAGTTTCCTCATTAGTAATCTTGCCCAGACAGTGCCTCACAGTTTGTATCCAGTGAAAATGCAGCTCCCTGAGAACAGAGGAGCAAACACAGCTGAGGAATGGAGTAGAGGTTTGTAGACGGCCCCAGGAGCTGAAATTAAATGTTCTGCTCACCTCATCAAGACAGAGGAAGTGAATGCTATTGAAGCTTAAGAGAAGCACTCCTGATCAGTGATATGTGCCTGAAGAACATTACCATGGCTGATTCAAGGAATCACTCAGCTCAAGTCTTGGCTTATGACTGCTTTTTCCCTGCATTAGGTGCTCTTTTGAATCAGTACAAGCCATGTCGTCTTCTCCAAGGTAGCTGCTGCCACCTTAAAGTAACTAATGAACCCCATTCCTTTTCTGCCATTACACGGGAAACACACAGTATACATCAGGCATCTTAATCTTCCACTTTAGCTTATTGCAGGGCACAAGAGGCTGTCTAGAAACTTACTCTATATTCCTCCAAAAAACTTTAAGGCCCTTGAGCAAATGGACCTCAGGGAAATCCGCTGAGGGTGTTTTGTCACAAAAGACAAAGGACCCCCAAGTCAGATGGCTGTTAGTCCCATCTGAAATAAAACAAAGGAAATAAAACAAAAATAAAACAAAGAGGGCACCAAAAAGAAAAATAAATGGTTTGGACAGAATTCCATGTGAATATCTTAGGCATGGTAATAGAAGTGAGCAATGGAAGGTGGAACAAAAATTCTGGAATTCTGGAAGATCCCAGCCAGAGAGAACTCTGGATCTGAAGGGAAGGGAGGTGACTGGAGATCCTGCAGAGCCCACTTTTTTGCAGGCCTCATAATGTTCTCTTCACCCCTCTCTGCCCCAGCTGATGTAGCCAGTGGTGGTTCTGCTCTGCAGTCTGAGGTCCCTTCAAAGACATGAGTGAGCAATATTCTGCCTTCAAAGGCTCCTTTATTCTTTTTTTCTCTCTTTAAATAGGGATCAGAGTTGAATTACCTTTTTGGAGATTTAGATGATAGTACCCCACTTTACTGTAAAAGAAAAAAAAAAGAAAGCAAGAAAATAATTTGTTGCATTAAAACATATAACCAGGGAGGCCAAGAGAGTGGGTCATTTGAGGGTATGAGCACTGTAAGTCTCAACAAGAATAATGCTTACTGTGTGTCCTCTGATACCTGAATACTGTCTTCTGTCACAGCCTGGTGGTTATTTTAATGCAGATACTTTATTTTTAATTTTTTACTGAAGAAGATAAGCATAAGGAAAAGTGCGCATATAAGTGTATAGCCTCACGTAATGAGCACACTCAGGAACTGGCACCCAGAAACAGAAAGACACAGGAAGCCCCTTCCCCTAACCTCCTCCAGGCACTCTGCCCCTGAAGAATAACTATTATCTGGCCTTAAAACAGCACAGATTAATTTTACTGTGTTGGTACCTGATACAGCTGAAATGATGAGTGTAATCTCTTGTGTCTGTATTATTTCCCTCATCGTTTGTGGGATTCATCCATATTGTTGTGTGTAGCTTATATCAGTCTCCTCACTGCACGTAGCACAGTGAATATGCCACAGTGTATCCATTCTGCAGCTGAATGGCATCTGGTTAGCTTCCGGCTGGGGGCTATTTCAAATAATGCTGCTATGAATGTCTTGATACATGTTTTTGGTACACATAAGTAGCAAGTCATAATTTTTAGTAACACTTGGTTTATTAGTTCATTCTCATGCTGCTAATAAAGATAAACCTGAGACTGGGTAATTTATAAAGGAAAGAGGTTTAATTGACTCATAGTTCAGTATGGCTTGGGAGGCCTCAGGAAACTTACTCATGGCAGAAGGGTAAGCAAACACGTTCTTCTTCACATAGTGGCAGCAATGAGAGGTGCCAAACAAAAGGGGGACAAGCCCCTTATAAAACCATCAGATCCTGTGAGAACTCACTCACTATCACAAGAACAGCATGAGAGTAACTGCCCCCATGATTAAATTGTCTCCCACTGGCTCCCTCCCACAACACATGGGGATTAAGGGAACTATAATTGAAGATGAGGTTTGGGTGGGGACACAGCCAAACCATATCACCTGGCCTGAAAGAGGATGCTTATATATTTTTCTGTTTTCCAAGTTCCATTTTAGAAATCTCGGTAGGAAAGTGTGTGTTGAATGTATTTCAGAATCTATTAGAAAAAAAAATAGGAAAATAAGATGATTTGATACTCACATCATCTCTCCACAATATTTTGGCAGTTTGTTCTCCAAAATCAAGCAGCAATGACTAAGATTACACAGCAGCTCTGCTTTTCACAGCTGTGGGACCGCCGCATTCTCACCTGACAACCTCTTCCCACCTCCCAGCAACAACTTGTAATCACCTCAGTCATGTTGTCTATTTTCAGCTCATATAAAATTATTTCTCTTTTTTTCAAAAATACTTTCTCCCAGTCTAATTTTGTCCTCCTAAAAATTCTCTGGTGAATTTGAAAATTAAAATTAAAGATACACTAGTTCAGCCTAGTATCCTGTTTTCAAAATGACACTGAAAAATGTTTTATGGGAGCTAATTGAGCTAATTGAAAAACAAAACAGAAAAAGCTGTTCCCAGGCTGTGTGAGGGAGAGCTGGGGGTGAGGAGTGAGGTAAAACATGGCCCCCAAATTCTTTACCACTCCTTCCACCAAGAGGAAGAATCTGGGTGGTGCGTGACAGCTTGACCAATTGAGAAGCACAGACAAGGCACTGTGTGGCTTCAAGCCTGGGTCTGAGAGGGCCATGCAGCTCCCTCTAGGAATCCAGCTGCCATGCTGTGAGATGCCTGAGTCACGTGGAGAGGCCACATGGAGGGGCCAGGTGGAGGCTTTTGTCAACAGTCCCAGCTGAGACTGGCCTTTGAATCATCCCAGCTATAACGGATTGAATTGCATCCCCAAAGCTGATATGGTGAAGTTCCTCCAGTTCGTCAGAATGCACCTAATTTGGAAATAAAGTCATTGCAGATATTTATGAGATAAGGTCACATTGCAGTATGGTGGGCCCTTAATGTGTCCTTACATAAGAGACACATTAAGTGTAAGACACAGACACATGGAGAAGACAGCCATGTGAATATGGAGGCAGGGACTGAATGATGCTGCCTCAAGCCAAGGGACACCTGTGGTTACCAGAATCTGGAAGAGGCAAGGGAGGATCCTCCCATAGAGGCTTTGGAGGGGCATGGAACTGCCGATGTGTTGATTTTGGACTGTGAGAGAACACATTTCTGTTGTTCCAAGTCATTCAGTTTATAGCATGTTGCTATAGCAGCCTTGGAAAATGAATACCCCAGTCCAGATGCCAAATGTGAGAGTAATGCCAGCTCCAGCTGACCAAGTCTTCCCAGATGAGGACCCAGCACTGGTGAACACACAAGCCATCTCCACCTTGCCCTGTCTCAGTTCCTGCCCCACAGAATGAGTGAGCATAATACAGTGGTGGTTATTGTATGCTTCTAAATTTGAGGTGGTTTGACCTGCCCTGGTAGTAAGTGGAGAAGAAAACCATCACAGTTTCAGACCCCAGGTGCCTCGGTCTACACTACACAAGGGGCAGACCTGTCATCCCTGCTCTGAAAGTGTGCTGAGCCCCAGTGTCCTTTGACAAAAAAGAGTAACTCAGTTGATCATCCCGCAGGAAGCATGAGTATTGAACCAGGAATAAGACGCAATGTGTATTGAGGATTTACTAAAAGCTAGGTAATCCTCTAAGGCAAGCTCGTCCAAACCACAGCCCATGGGCTGCATGTGGCCCAGGACAGCTTTGAATGTGGTACAACACAAATTCATAAACTTTCCTAAAACATTATGAGATTGTGTTTTTTGTTAGCTCATCAGCTAGTGTTAGTGCTTGTGTATTTTATGTGTGGCTCAAGACAATTCTTCTAGGTTAAAGAACCTGCCCAGAGTCACAGAGTTAGTACATGGTAATACATAGGCTTCACACGTAGGGAGATGGCACCAAGAATCAAGAAGTTTACCACACTCATTGGAAAGAATGGATGTGATGGGGCTAGTTTCCAGAAGAGGACAATGGCCTGTGTGTTTATCCACTTAATGGGCATTTCTTGAGCTCTGCTGTGTCACTGAACCATGCTCTTATGGAAAGCACAATCTAATGGGGGATTCAGACATGTAAACTCACAGATATCTTTTCTTTTTAGTTCAGGCCAAGGCTAAATTATTTCAAAAGAAACTGTTGTAATTAGGAAAATGAGAGAAAATAATGCAAACAAGAAAAAGAGAGCAGTGAGGTTCCCTTGCTGATAGAAGCAAAGAGAAAGTTGAGATCAAAGACAGTTATAGTTCTTAACTATAAACAGAAAGTTGGGGACAAGTCAAGCAGTGGAATGAGAAATTCAGCAGTGGCCCGGTTCTGTGAGTCTCAGCAGTGCACCATAGACTCTCAGGTACCAAGGTGTCTGATTAAATTGGACCCAGCCCAGCTGGGACAAAAACACTCACAACCACATCTAGATGAGCTCACTTTTGGACTGCATTTTTCCCTCAGTCAAAATATATCTATTGGGGTCTCAAAGGAGAGGAAAAGGAGGAAACAGCAGAGATAATACCTCCAGTAGGAAAGGGCATTCTCTGGTTCTCCCACTGCTCAGGACAGCCTGGGCACCACATTCCCCAGAATGGTTACCTGCACTGATGGGAAAACACATTCCAGACTCGGGGCATGCCTGTCATGGTGGCCCTGGCTGTCATCCAGCCACTCTAAGGTGTTGCCCTCTTTTGCAAAATTGGCAGATATAGGTCAATGAAGCCCCTGACCTTAGCTCACTCCCCTGGACTTTTGTCCCTCTAGCCTATCACGACTGCGTTCACCATTTCTTCAAGTGGAATGTTTCTTCAACAACTTAAAATAGTTTCAAAAAAATGTTTCACAGAAAAGAGAAAAGGTCAAGGTTACATGGAGTTGGCTCACCTTTTTTTTTTTTCTTTTTGACCACTGTCAGAAAATTATTTTGTGAGCTAAGATAAGGACTTTGATTTTTATTTCTGAAATATTTTATTACTGTTTTAAAAAGACAGTGAAAAGCACTTCAGGATGTTCAGTTAGGGAAGAAGTGATCTGGCCCCAGTCCATGGTTTCCTCATACCCTCCATCACCTCCACTGCCTGCTACTCATCTGTAGGAACTGAGGAGACTGGAACCCCTAAAAGTCAAACAGCTTTCTGGCTTCTGTTTACCAGGCAGCAATCCATTACCTACTGATTTCAGAATAAGGGAAACATATTTCCAGTAGAACATACAGTATCTTCCTTTGAGGATCTTTTTTTAACCTCCATTATCTTTATTGCAGCCAATGGACATAGAGATAGGGTCACAATCACAGCATAGGTGGAAAGAGCTCCAAATTCTCCTAGTTCCCACTGTGATGTGCTCTAAAACTCTTAATGATATTTGCCCTTTCAACATAAAAGTCAATCACATAAAATGGAAGGATGGAAAGTCAATAGCTGGTGCATTGGCAGGAAGACTGTCTTTGCTCTCTTGTCACATGCAGATGAGGGACATTTCCCTCTTCTAATCACCTTTGGTGCCAGAAGCAGTGTACTTCATGACTGGGGCAAACTCTGGGCCAGATCTTGTGGTTTGAAATTCAGGCTCTGCAGTTTACTAACTGTGATTTTGAGTGACTGCTTAATCTCTCTGAGCCTCTTTTCTTCATCTGTAAAGTGGGGGTGATGATGGTATCCACTTCTTAGGGTAGTTGTAACCAATAGATGAGCAAACTCAGCAACAAGAAAGAACTCTTAATACTTCTTCTCAAGTCACCAGAAACTCATAGGAAGGCACAGAACACCAAGTTACAAACTACTCCTTTCATTCCTGTATACATTCTCTATACCTGTTGACAAGCTGCCCTCTGGTATATGACATGTAGGGCCAATTAATCAAGGATTATTTGAAAAACATTTTGGAAGAAAAAAAATCAAGCAATGAATAAGGTTGAGTGGATTTGCCTAGCTGTCAAATTGCATAATGCCAAAAAGTAGACTGAGAGGAAAGTGGGTAAGAAGAGCTAAACCATAAGGGCTCCCTTCTTTCCACTTTTGTACCAGGCCTGCCCTTATTACATAATCAGTTTTCTTACTGGCATAGTGGCTCATGCCTGTAATCCCAGCAGTTTGGGAGGCTGAAGCATGAGGATTGTTTGAGCCCAGGATTTTGAGACCAGCCTGGGCAACATAGTGCAACCCCATCTTCACAAAACAATTTAAAATTAACTGGGCATGGTGGCATGGGTCTATAGTCCCAGCTACTCAGGAGACTGAGGTGGGAGGATCACCTGAGCCCGGAAGATCAAGGCTGCAGTGAGCGATGAGCATGCCACTGCACACCAGCCTAGGTGACAGAGCAAGGCCCTGTCTCAAAAAAAAAAAAGTGTCTGTATCCTCTAAAGTCTATATCCTTCCTCCTAGCACAATGCCTTACACGTATCTCTCTTATTTTTCAAAAAAAGAATGACAGGATGGATAGATGAAAGAAACATACATACATATGTGATAGGTAGATATACAGATTATTGAGAGACAGAAAGAGAGAGAGATGTGAGTTACTTCCTATTCTTAATCCATTTGGAAGATAAGTATCTAGTTTTTCACAAGTACTCACGATCGCAGTTATGGAAATCTCTGGGTTTCACCTAAATCAGTTTTCTGTACAGGAATAGACTTCTTGTGCATTTCATTACACCACAAATTTTCTTTTCAATTTCCACGAAAATTTTATCTTTCATTTGATGAGTAATTTTCATACTAGCTGAGACACCAGCTGAAACTGTTTTACAAAGTGATTTTTCTTTCTTTCTTTAGAGAGTGTATGGCGAATTGCTTATATTCATAGAACCGGGTCACTGCTGAATTTTACATTCCATTGTTTCATTTACCCAAGACGTTGGTTTTCTAGTTAAGAACTAAAACCGTCTTTGATCTCAACTTTCTCTTTTCTTCTGTCAACAATACTTGGTCACCCTTCTTTTCAAATCTTTTTTTTTTTTTTTTAACCACAGAAAAATCAATTTTCTTTTATTTCATAAATACCACCATGAGATGTGGAGGCCTGGGCAGTCAGCTAGATGAACTCACTGAGCATCTTGATCTCAGACCAGTCTGGAAATATGATATATCATGGAACTTGGTCCCAACTTGAGCCCCCATGACATAATGTCTCAACTTGCAGGTCACCTTCATACATATTTGTATTACTTGTCTCAGCATAAATGAAATGCTTCAATAACAACCAAATCTCTTATGTATAACCATCTAAAGAGGGGCATCAATATTTCAAAACATTTTCTATAAAGTAAGATAGTGAGAGATTTGGGGGTTTTGTTTCACAACATTTTTTTCCAGTGTCTATTGGAGATAACACCATTCACTTTAAGCTTTAGAGATGAAGGAATATTTTTAATAAGGAGTGATATCAAATAGTGTATGCTATAAAGTAGTATGTGTAACTCAAATTCAGTATCCTTGCTTTTCAGTTTCCATTCAAGAGTTCAAAAACCCAGCCGGTTGGATTTCTGAACTTGATTTTGAGGCTTGAGCATATAGAGTACTACTTGCTTTTCTGGAATTACTTGGCTTGAGTTACGCCCTGTGAAATATTCCAGGGATTGCTGTCTATTCGTTTTGAATCTATCTAAGATAAATCGGATAACACTAAAGATACTTCCTTTATTGCCCAGAAATAGATTGAGCTTAAATTTCAAGTCTGTTATTAAAACTGCAAATGCTTCCCCTAGGAAATCTCCTTCAAGATTGTCCTTGAAGAATGGAAACTTCTCCTGGGCTGAGTGTTCTTTTTCCTTCCTCGTTGGCCCTTGATCTTTCTGCTTTCATCTTGATCTCCGCCCAGCTTGCGCCTCATTAAAACCACCTCACTGTGGACTGATGAATGAAAAGGAAATCTATGCCATGTAAAAGAAATCCCTTTCTGGCAACCCAGCACCATAAAAGACAAAATCTCTTCAGTGATAACAATGCTAACGTTGGGGTAACCCTTGAGTGGATTTTCAAAGCCCTCAGTTCCATGGGCATTCTCTCCTTAGAGCTCTGAGGTTGGCAATCCTCACTGTGAAGTGATGGTAATTATCCATCCAGACCTCTTGACTGTTGTGAGACAATCCTGGGACCTCCATTCAGGACATTAGATGTAACTAAACTTCTAATTACTGCATTATGCAGCCTTGAAATAAATTGAAATCTGAGATTTCATTCAATTAAGAAAAGGCGCCCGGAGTCCACTCAGCAATGCAGTGCCGACTAGAGCTGCTCATGGCTCAGAGCCAGCTGTACCTAAATGGCGATGTGGCTTCTCCATCATGCTCACACTTTACGGTGATTGTTTTGCCCAGATCAATTGGGCAGCAGTGTGTCCGTTATTAAGAGACCTGTATAAGTCCATTCTTTTTACAAAACAGACACTCTCACTTAATCATTGAGGGGTATAAGCATCATTTGAGTTTACTTTACAGCAGTTTTCCCAGTGTCAGATGTCAGAATGCCCTAAGGTGCATATTAAAATATCCTACTCCAGCTCTAGGGACAGGGCTCAGCTAAAGGAGCAGAAGCCTGTGAAAAGCGAACGACTCTGTCTGACAGCTTTGAAGAGAGCAGTGGATCTCCCAACACAGAGGTTGAGATCTGAGAAGGG
>NC_045440.1:67236472-67242741 GCF_002776525.5 Piliocolobus tephrosceles
GGGGAGGGGGGAGGGGGGAGGGATTGCATTGGGGAGTTATACCTGATATAAATGATGAATTGATGGGTGCTGACGAGTTGATGGGTGCAGCACACCAACATGGCACATGTATACATATGTAACCTGCACGTTATGCACATGTACCCTAGAACTTAAAGTATAATAAAAAATAAAAAATAAAAATAAAAAAATAAAAACAGTAACAATAAGTATTTATTAAGCACTGAAATGCCAGGCAGTTTCTCTGTGCTTTAAATGTGTTCTCACGTTCAGTTTAATGCTCGCATCAGCCCAGTGACAGCAGGGACTCAACGCCCCATTTTGATTTTTTGAAGTCCCATGTCACAGAGAACAACTAAAGTTCTGTCCACTTTTTTCCTTCCCTCCCCTTGTCCCTTGTGAGGAAATTCACACTCCAGCGAGGAAATTCACACAGCGTGAACCTTCTGCAGACGGGCCAGCTGGTGCTGGGAGAGGGCCAGTCCAAACGTTGGGAACCCCAGAGAAAGTTTTATTTCATGTTGCTAAGCAAATGCTGAAGTATGTGGAGCCTATGAAAACCACTTGAAGTGGACTAAATTGCTCATAATAATTAAATGTCCCGGGCTCTTCAGAAAGTTCCACGGTTATTAGTCATGTTCTTTGATCCACGAACTTGCTTTCCTTAGAGTGTGAATCAGAGGTGCAGCCCCTTTATGTGCGACACTGAAGGGCCCTGAGACAGGGGTGGGTGCGGGTGGTGGGGGTGGTGGGTTAGGCATGGCCAGCGCTGCTCAGGGAGACAGGACCATTTCTCAGCTTTGTAATTGCCTTTAATGTTCTTTTTAAAAACTTTACACTAAGAATTGCACAGAACTGGGGACTGGACTTTAAATGATTGAATTTGGTCTCCCTCCAGTGCCCCATCCTTCTCTTCCCTGGCACCCAGCATCTTTATGCCTCAGGCACCAAAGCTGTCAGGGGAGCCTGACCCAGGAGGCAGACTTGCCATGTGCCGCAGCTGGTATTATTCCTCTCTCACTTCCTTGCAATCTCTTATCAAAACTCAACAGCATAGATTCCCATTCCATCACTGCTAAAAGATAATGATGAGAAAGGCACAAACTCCACCTGTTCTAGGAGGCACATCAAAGGTGCTCTTCAAATGTTAACTCTTCCAATATTCATAACTTTAGGAGTAAGAAATATTTTAATTGATGAGAAAAATAAGGAGGGGTTGAGTGATGGAAGGTTATGTTGTTAATAAGCAGCAGAGACAAGATGTGAATCCAGGACCGAGTCAGAAGTCAAACATTTTCTACTGTACATGGGTTAATTTGGGTCCTTGGAGAAGCAGATGCAGAGTCAGGATTAAACATGTAAGTGATTTACTGGGGAGCCCATGTTAAGGAAAGGAGAGGGAGCAGGAGCAGGCAAGGAGATCCTGCAGGTGAAAACGCAGGTCTGGCCCCTGTGAAGGAGAGAGAGAAGGGCAGGATGGGCTAGGAGACCCTTAGCTGCAGCATAGTTCCTAGAAAGGTTAGGCCAGCTGATGGAGATCCCTGAGCCAAAGTGGCCTGTTGGAAGAGCCCTGCATCTCTAGGGAGATCTAGAGGTCTCTAAGAGCATTAGGACCGGGCCATGCTCAGCCCTGGGCTGGGAGCAGCCTGGGGGATATTGGCCTCACTGTGAACAGGTGGTGGATCCAGACAGGAGCTGTTGGGCTGTCAGTCAATATTCTCTGCAGCAGGAGATCCGAGGTCAGAGTTGTGCCTCTTCATGGCCACCGTGGTCACCCCATTACACAGCAAGATCTACTTTACACAGATTCGGGAAGCAGCTCCTCCATGGTTCCCATAGGCCACTCTTCCTGAGGAGAGATCTGGATGACAGAGGTTAGGAATAGGAGCTACAGTTCTCCTTGTTAGTCCTGGGACCGCATCTGGTTCTCATCCTCTGCCTCCTCCACTGTCCGTTCAAAGGTCCCTCATCCTCAGCTACTACCTAGGCAGGGCTCGGAGAACAGGGCTGTGGCATGTGTCCATTCACAGTCGAAATGGGGCACAGGAGTATTTGTAGGTGTCCAAGTGGATGCCCTGGGTTCTGGGTTATGCAAATTATTCCCTGTCCCCATTGTATAGAAGCACCCTATCTCCTCTGCTGACAGGGGCAGTGACGCCCACCAGGATGGTGAGCCCTCTTCCCACCAGCTGGTCCTTGGACACAAGGAGTCCAAAGTGCCTTTGTGGCAATCTCAGCTTATAGTGCAATGGGACCCTTGTTGTGCCCTCTTGCAAGAGTACACACCCCACTGGAAACTCCCAACTGTGAGAAAAGGAATCACAAAATCCCTGTGTACCATTAGGAGAGCCACCCCTGCTTTCGCCTTTTGGTTCCAGACCCATGCATTCTTCCATAAGGAACACAGTGGCATACATAGGCCTCTGATTTAACATATGCACAGCTACAGCCTGGAGGATGGCACCCACTCTCTGAATGCTGCCTCCAAGCTGGCTTTTGAGCTATGCCTTTAGAAGGCCATTCCAGTCCTCTACAAGGCTGGCTGCTTCTGGATTTGGTGTGTGATACATGGTCATGGGACCACTCCTGTATCCACAGCTAGTTCCCTGGTCAGGTGTTACGTTGTGTGTGAGCCCATGCCTATGAATAGGATATTCTGTAAGTCCAGCAATGGTGCTGGCTGAGGGACTGGCATGCGAAGGCAAACCATGTATGGAACAGGTGTCTATTCCTGTGATAATAAGTTGCCAGCCCTTCGGGATAGAAGGGGCTCAATGTAGTTGCCTTACCACAAGAGGCTATCTGTCCCCTCGAGGAATATTGCCATACCAGGGGCTCAGTGTAGCGTCTGTGGCTGACAGGTTGCATACTCAGGCAGCAGTAACTCCCATGCTAATTGGGACTCCCTGCTTCTGGGCCCAAACTCAACTTCCATCTCCTTCCCTCCGTGCATGTGCCCTTTCTGGCAGTTATGGTGGCTGACGGCGAAGGCTGCTCCCCTCATCTGGCTGAGCCACTTTGTCTACTTGGTTATTCAAGTAACCAAGTAACCAGGTGAATGCTTTCTGGTGGGTGCTAATATGTGATACAAATGTCTTCCCACATCAGTACATCCATTCCCATGCCTGTAGCTCAGACCTCCTTGTCTTCAGTCTCCCAGTTCTCCCCTTACCAGATGTCCAGGCCATTGGCCACTTCCCACAAATCTACTTCTGTGATTTACATTATCATCCCCGACCTCAGAAGAGCACCATCAACAAGCCCTGTAGACTCAGATTTCCCAACAGCCATGGTGACTGCCGTGTCATCTGGGCCCTCCCCGGGAACATCATCCTCTGATCAGTCTCCTGGTCTTGCATAATACACCCACTCTAGCATGCCTACTTCCCTGTGCTTTTTTATGCCTTTCTCTGCTGTCTGCCAAGGAAACTCTTGCATTTTCACTTTGCTCAGCAAGGGCCGTCACTTTCCAGGTTTCTATGAGCCACTCTAGCAATGAATTTGCCTCAACCCCAGGGGTCATCACTAGTATTCAATCCCATGTTTCAACAAAGGGTGCCCAAGAAAATGAGCTTTTGTTAATCTAATCATACACTCCAGCCCCTTTGATCCAGCACCTTCAAAAGCTATTTCCAGGAGTACTCCTCTGATAGCAGCTACATTCTAGCAAGTCCTAAAGCCTCTTCAGTGTATAATCTCTTTCCTCCTTCTCAGGCCCAGCAAGTCCTCAACCAGATAATGCTGGGATTTTACCTGATGTTCACCTGGCAGCCAGATGAGGACATGGGAGCAGCTTCTGTTGAACCGTGGAGGAGAGGTTTCTGCAGCCTCTCCCACAGAGGGGAAACACTAGCTTGTTCTAAGAAAGAGTGAGTTGCCTTAGCAAACTCAGAGGATTTGGGGCACTCTTCAGAGATGTCCACTTAGATGTCTCCCTTCCATGTTCCAGGGCCCCAGGTTTTCTCATCCAGGGCCCTGATCTTAGCATAATGGACCTGCTCTGCAATTCTATGTAGCTGTCTAACTGATAGACACTGCTCAGCTGTGTCCAGTGTCAACTGCAGGAGATGGGGGGTCTCTTTGTACACTGCCAAAGAGAACCTCTGGCTCTCACATTTAGCCTTTAACTGCTTGTCAAGGCCTCAGTTTCTCACTAGAAACGTTCC
The DNA here is from genome assembly GCF_002776525.5 of Piliocolobus tephrosceles. Lineage (NCBI taxonomy): Eukaryota > Metazoa > Chordata > Mammalia > Primates > Cercopithecidae > Piliocolobus > Piliocolobus tephrosceles. The sequence continues at coordinate 67,240,639 of NC_045440.1, forward strand.
CATCTCATCCTCTGAAGGGCATCAGTGCAAATGAGTAGTAACCAGCCAACCTCACTGCCCTTGTAGACATCTCCCTCTGCCCCTACAATTTTCAAACTCCTGAATCATTACTCCTGCAAGGTGGCTCCCATCACTGGGGAGTTTTCCAGGTTACCATGGGCAAAAAGTTTAGTATTTGGGCCTCCACTCAGTGCCAGAGATCACTCATTTTCTATCTATCACTCAGGATGGTGCCCTCTTTGCCTTCCAGGCTATGAGTAAGCCCATCTCACAACCTCGTATTACCACCTGTCTTTTCACCCAGCTCCTGACATCACATGTGTTAGTTTGGGTCCTCCGGGGGTTAAGTGTGCAAGAAGCTTGTTGGAGGAAATGTCCCGTGAAGGATAAAGGGGAGGGAGTAGGAAGAGGCAGGCAGAGCCTTCAGGCCACAGTGCAGGCTGAATGCCTGCGAAGAAGGAGAGAAGGAGATGGGGAGGGAGGGGCTTGGATAGGAAGAGTCTGGGACGGCGCACAGTTCCTAGAAAAGTTCAGCCAGCTGATGGGGAGCTGTTGAATCAGAGTCATGTGTCAGAGGAGTCCCACATCTCTCAGGAATGGACCTGTAGTAGTATCACCACGATGGTCAGTCACTAGCTGGGAGCAGTCCACAGGAAATGTGGCATAGGGACAAACACAGTGGACAGTCCAGAGTGCTAACTGCTGGGGGCATCAGCCAAAGCTGCTCCCTACAGCAGAACTCGGCAGCGCATTTTCATGAGCACCTCAATAACACACTAATGCCCAAACTAAGTCTGGCCATGATGTTTAAAGACAGATAATGGCTTGAGATTTTAGTCACCCTAGATAACATTCACATTTTGATAGCTATATATTAAAAAATTACAACAATAGAGGGATTTTAAGATGTGTAGCAGGACCAAAGGGAAAAAAATAATTTGGTGCAATTGATTCTTCCTTTGCCCTCCTCAAATCAGATCACATAGGAGGCTACTCTGTATGGTGCCATTTTTGAAGAAATACATGCCCTTGATAACCTTATAAAATGGAAATGATACCATTTTAGAATTCAAAGGAAGATGGTTCAATTAGGGAGTTGGGAATGAAATGCCCAAAATAAAGTCATTTCTCCCTTCCTATCTTGGGCAGAGAAGTGAATAGTGTTATAGTTGAATGAAGCAATTTTTCCACCTGCATTTTTAATAGGCAGGGAAAGAGAATGGTAATGCCAGTCTGCACAGACTCTTAAAATTGGAAGGGACCCAATAAATCATGTTCATTGTACATTAGCCTCCTATTTAGCAGTAAAACCTGTGCAAGATTCTCACCCTCAATTCCTAAGACGTTAATTGTCCTAGACTTGCTTGCCTCCAGTGACAGGGACCTCATTACTTCCTGAGATAGCCAATTTTGTGGTTAGACTGCTCTAGTTTTATAACGTTGTTTTCAAAAGTAATTGAATCAGCACTATTTGCCACACTTGGCCATGTATTATCAAATATTATCTCACTGATTCCCTAAAATTACCAGGGAGGAAGAATTTCTTTTCCTATTTCATAAAAGGGGAACCTGAGATTCGGAGTGGCTAAGTGGTTTGCTCAATGTCACACAACTGGAATTCAGTTCCAAGCCCGGTTCTCTTCCTCCATCTCCCCACAAACATCTTAGAGTGTGCTTGAATCTGTCTCTAATTTTCACTTCTACTGATTCTAGTTCACATTCAGAAATCTCACAGAACAAGCCTATTCTTATACATGATGTTCCTTCCAGTGTCTGGGTCAGTTCTTGCATTATACTGTATGTCATTTTAGTTTCCAGGTTAAATGCCCAATTTCAACTGTTTCTCAAATGCATCATTCCCAGATATCCTCAGAGAGTCTCACCCAGATGCATTTCAGGTTTCTAATATCCCTTTTAATGTGACACATCTTGAACTGAGCACATCCTCTAAGCATGTTATGACTTGTGCGATGTGGAAAGAAGCTATCACCTCTCTTTCCCCGCACACTGTACTTCTGTTGATGCAATGACATCATGCTATTGACTCAAAAAACATATGAGCAATTAATGCCACTAAATCCTTTTTCACACAGGCAGCTATTA
>NC_045440.1:67242841-67278296 GCF_002776525.5 Piliocolobus tephrosceles
TTTTTTTTTTTTTTTTTTTTTTTTTGAGACAGAGTTTTGCTGCTGTTTCCCAGGTTGGAGTGCGATGACACAATCTCGGCTCACCGCAACCTCCACCTCCTGGGTTCAAGCGATTCTCCTGCCTCAGCCTCCTGAGTAGCTGGGGTTACAGGCATGCACCACCACACCTGGCTAATTTTGTAATTTTAGTAGAGATGGGGTTTCTCCATGTTGGTCAGACTGGTCTCGAACTCTCGACCTCAGGTGATCCACCCGCCTCAGCCTCCCAAAGTGTTGGGATTACAGGTGTGAGCCACTGCATCCGTGTTAGTCCTCTTAACATGATTTCAATGCCAGTTTCAATTTCAATTGAAGATGACCTGATTTCAGATGCTACCAAAGCATGTCATCATCAGTAAGCTAGTGTTTTTTGAGAGAGCCTGTCCCACTACCACATATTGCAGGACCTACTAAAATGTGATGTTTTTTAGGCCAGATGAGGTGACTCATGCATGTAATCACAGCACTTTGGGAGGCTGAGGCGGGTGGATCACTTGAGGGCAGGAGTTCAAGACCAACCTATCCAACATAGCAAAACCCCATCTCTACTGAAAATACAAAAATTGGCTGGGCGTGGTGGCATGTGCCAATAATCCCAGCTACTTGGGAGGCTGAGGCACGAGAATCACTTGAGCCTGGGAGGCAGAGGTTGCAGTGAGCCAAGATCACACCCACAGCGCTTCAGCCTGGGTGACAGAGTGAAACTCCATCTCAAACAAAATGTAGTATCTTAGTCTATTTTACGCTATTATAGTAGAATACCACAGACTAGGTAATTTATAATGAAGAGAAATTTATTTGGCTTGCAGTTCTGGAGGCTAGGAAGTCCAAGATCAAGGCATGACATCTGGTAAGGGCCTTCTCGTTATGTCAAAACATGGCAAAAGGCATCAAACGGCAAGAGAGCACAAAAGAAGGCCAACCTTAATTTTATAATAAACTCACTCCCACAACAACATTAATCTATTCATGGGGGCAGAGTCCTCATGACCTAATCACCCCTCAAAGGTCCTACCACTGAATACTATCACAATTAGCCATTAAGTTTCAACACCTAAATTATGGAGGAGACACATTCAAACCACAGCATTCTACCCCCGCCCACTTATGTGCTTCTCACATGCAAAATACACTCATTCCATCTTCATAACCCCCAAAATCTTAACTTGTTCCAACATCAAAAGTCCAAAGTCCAGTGTCTCATCTGAATCAGATATGGATGAGACTCAAGGCATGATTAATTCCAAGGCAAATTTCTCTTTAGCTGTCAGTCTGTGAAATTAACAAGTTACACGCTTCTAAAATATAATAGTGGGACAGGCCTAGGATAGACATTCCCATTGCAAGAGGGAGAACTAGGCAAAAAGAGAGGGGTAAATAGTTCCAAATAAGTCCAAAACCCAACAGCAAAAACAACATTGAGACTTAAAGCTGGAGAATAACCTCTTTGACTCCATCTTCCCCATTCTGGACATACTGAGGTGGGAGTTGGTCTCCCAAGGCCTCAGGCAGCTCCACCCTTATGGAACTCTGTGCCAGGAATCAAGGTCAAAGACCAAATACAGTTTATTATTATGCCATAGCCCAAAATGAGAAACAGCCCAGATGTCCTTCAACAGGTGAATGGTTTAAAAACTGTGATATAACAATATCATGGAGTACTACTCAGCAATTAAAAGGAATAAACAATTTATGCTCATAACAACTTGGCTTTGCTGGGCTCAGTTCACCCAGCAGCTCTAATAGATTGAAGTCTTGTCCCTGCAGCTTTTCCAGGCTGGAGTTGCATGCTGATGACCTTACAATTCTAGGGTCTTTGAGGCTGCCACCCTCACACAGCTCCGCTAAGCATTGCCCTCATAGGGACTCTCCATGGTGGCTCTGCCCCTATGATAAGTATCTACCTGAGTCCCTAGGCTGTCCACAATATCTTTTGAAATCTAAGTGGAGGCTTCCATGGCCCCACAACCCTCACATGGGGTTGAATCTGAGTGTCTGCAGATTCAGCACTACATGGATGCTGCCAAAGCTTACTCTTGCACCCTTCGGAGCTATGGCATGGGCCACACTTGGGACTTCTGGAGTGGCTGGAGAACTTGAGGAGCACTGTGCCAGAATGTAAGGAACAAAGTCCCAAGGCAGTGCAGGGTAGTAAATGGTGAGGTCTTGCAGGCACTGCTCTGGAAACCTTGCCTTCAAAGTCCTAGCTTGCCCAAAAGATCTCTGAAATGCCTTTGAGGTCATTCTCCCATTGTCTTAATGAATAGAATCTGGCTTCCTTCTATCCACATTAATCTCCTAGAAAACGGTCACTTGGCCACACCTTTAGTATTCTTCCCCCCAACATGCTTTTTTATTCTCTTACATGGCCAGGTTGAGCCATGTAAGAGAATAAACCTTTTCCAAAACCTTTTCATTCTGCTTCCCTTTTAATTATAAATCTCATTTTTAAATAATTACTCTCAAGATGGCCAAATAGGAACAGCTCCGGTCTGCAGCTCCCAGCGAAATTGACGCAGAAGGTGGGTGATTTCTGCATTTCCAATTGAGGTACCCAGTTCATCTAATTGGAGATGGTTGGACAGTGGGTGCAGCCCATGGAGGGTGAGCCAAAGCAGGGTGGGGCATCACCTCACCTGGGAAGTGCAAGGGGTCGGGGAATTTTTTCCCCTATCCAAGGGAAGCCATGAGGGACTGAGCCTGAGGAACTGTGCACTCCAGCCCAGATACTGTTCTTTTCCCATGGTCTTCCCAACCAGCAGACCAGGAGATCCCCTCTGAAGCCTACCCCACCAGAGCCCTGGGTTTCAAGCACAAACCTGGGCGGCAATTTGGGCAGACACCGATCTAGCTGCAGGAGTTTTTTGTTGTTGTTGTTTGTTTTTCTCCCATACCCCAGTGGCATGTGGAATGCCGGTGAGACAGAACTGTTCACTCCCCTGGAAAGGGGTGCTGAAGTCAAGTGGTCTGGCTTGGCAGGTCCCACCCCCATGGAGCCCAGCAAACTAAGATCCACTGGCTTGAAATTCTCGCTGCCAGCACAACAGCAGTCTGAGATCGACCCAGGATGCTGGAGCTTGGTGGAGGAGGGGCATTCCCCATCGCTGAGGCTTGAGGAGGTGGTTTTACCTTCACAGTGTAAACAAAGCCTCCTGGAAGTTTGAACTTGGTGGAGCCCACTGCAGCTCTGCAAGGCTGTTACGGCCAGACTGCCAGATTTCTCCTTTCTGGACAGGGCATCTCTGAAGAAAAAGGCAGCAGCCCCAGTTAGGGATTTACAGATAAAACTCCCATCTCCCTGGGACAGAGCACCTGGGGGAAGGGATGGCTGTGGGTGCAGCTTCAGCAGACTTAAATGTCCCTGACTGATGGCTCTGAAGAGAGCAAGGACCTCCCAGCACACTGTCCAAGCTCTGCTAAGGGCCAGAATGCCTCCTCAAGTGGGTCCCTCACCCATGTATCCTGACTGGGAGACATCTCCCCATAGGGGATGATGGACGCCTCATACAGGAGAGCTCTGGCTGGCATCTGGCAGGTGCCCCCCTGGGATGAAGCTTCCAGAGGAAAGAACAGGCAGCAATCTTTGCTGCTCTGCAGCCCCCAACAGGTGATACCCAGGCAGACAGGGTCTGGAGTGGACCTCCAGTAGACTCCAGCAGACCTGACCTGCAGAAGAGGGGCCTGACTGTTAGAAGGAAAACTAACAAACAGAAAGGAATAGCACATCCACTCAAACACCCCATCCGAAGGTCACCAACATCAAAGACCAAAGTTAGATAAATCCACAAAGATGGGGAGAAACCAGCACAAAAAGGCTGAAAATTCCAAAAACCAGAATGCCTCTTCTCCTCCAAACGATCACAACTCCTCACCAGCAAGGGAACAAAACTGGATGGAGAATGAGTTTAACGAATTGACAGAAGTAGGCTTCAGAAGGTGGGTAATAAAAAACTCCTCCAAGCCAAAGGAGCATGTTCTAACCCAATGCAAGAAAGCTAAGAACCTTGAAAAAAGGTTAGATGAATTGCTAACTAGAAAAACCAGTTTAGAGAAGAATATAAATGACCTGATGGAGCTGAAAAACACAGCACAAGAACTTTGTAAAGCATACCGAAGTATCAATAGCTGAATCGATCAAGCAAAAGAAAGGATATCAGAGATTGAAGATCAACTTAATGAAATAAAGTAAGAAGACAAGATTAGAGAAAAAAGAATAAAAAGGGATGAACAAAGCCTCCAAGAAACATGGGACTATGTGAAAAGACCAAATCTACATTTGATTGGTATACCTGAAAGTGAAGGGAAGAATGGAACCAAGTTGGAAAACACTCTTCAGGATATTATCCAGGAGAACTTCCCCAACCTAGCAAGACAGGCCAACATTCAAATTCAGGAAATACAGAGAACACCACAAAGATACTCCTCAAGAAGAGCAACCCCAAGACACATAATCATCAGATTCACCAAGGTTGAAATAAAGGAAAAAATGTTAAGGGCAGCTAGAGAGAAAGGTTGGGTTACCCACAAAAGGAAGCCCATCAGACTAACAGCGGATCTCTCAGCAGAAACCCTACAAGCCAGAAGAGAGTGGGGGGGCCAATATTCAACATTCTTGAAGAAAAGACTTTTCAACTCAGAATTTCATACCCAGCCAAACTAAACTTCGCTTCAAAAGCGAAGGAGAGATAAAATATTTTACAGACAAGCAAATGCTGAGAGATTTTGTCACCACCAGGCCTGCCTTATAAGAGCTCCTGAAGGAAGCACTAAACATGGAAAAGAACAACCAGTACTAGCCACTGCAAAAACATACCAAATTGTAAAGACCATCAACACTATGAAGAAACTGCATCAACTAATGGGCAAAATAACCAGCTAGCATCATAATGACATGATCAAATTCACACATAACAATATTAACCTTAAGTGTAAATGAGCTAAATGTCCCAATTAAAAGACACAGACTGGCAAATTGGATAGAGTCAAGACCCATGTGCTGTATTCAGGAGACCCACCTCATGTGCAAAGACAAACATAGGCTCAAAATAAAGGGATGGAGGAATATTTACCAAGCAAATGGAAGGCAAAAAACAAACAAACAAACAAACAAACAAAAAACAGCAGGAGTTGCAATCTTAATCTCTGATAAAACAGATCTTAAACCAACAAAGATCAAAAGAGAGAAAGAAGGGCATTACATAATGGTAAAGGGATCAATGCAACAAGAAGCGTTAACTTTCCTAAATATATATGCACCCAACACAGGAACACCCAGATTCAAAAAGCAAGTTCTTAGAGACCTACAAAGAGACTTAGACTCCCACACAATAATAGTAGGAAATTTTAACACCCTGCTGTCAATATTAGACAGATCAACGAGACAGAAAATTTACAAGGATATTCAAGACTTGAACTCACCTCTGGACCAAGCAGACCTAATAGACATCTACAGAACTCTCCACCCCAAATCAACAGAATATACATTCTTCTCAGCACCTCATCACCCTTATTCTAAAATTGACCATAAATTGGAAGTAAAACACTCCTCAGCAAATGCAAAAGAACGAAATCATAACAAACAGTCTCGCAGTCCACAGTGCAATCAAATTAGAACTCAGGACTAAGAAACTCACCCAAAACCGCACAGCTACATGGAAACTGAACAACCTACTCCTGAATGACTACCGGGTAAATAACAAAATGAAAGCAGAAATAAAGATGTTCTTTGAAACCAATGAGAAGAAAGATACAACATACCAGAATCTCTGGGACACATTTAAAGCAGTGTGTAGAGGGAAATTTATAGCACTAAATGCCCACAAGAGAAAGCAGGAAAGATCTAAAATTGACACCCTAAAATCAAAATTAAAAGAACTACAGAAGCAACAGCAAACGAATTCAAAAGCTAGCAGAACACAAGAAATAACTAAGATAACAGCAGGACTGAGGGAGATAGAGACACAAAAAACCTTCAAAAAAATCAAGGAATCCAGGAGCTGGTTTTTTGAAAAGATCAACAAAATAGATAGACATCTAGCCAGACTAAAAAAGAAGAAAAGAGAATAATCAAATAGATGCAGTAAAAAATGATAAAGGGAATATCACCACTGATCCCACAGAAAGACAAACTACCATCAGAAAATGCTATAAACACCTCTATGCAAATAAACTAGAAAATCTAGAAGAAATAGATAAATTCCTGGACACATACACCCTCCCAAGACTAAATCAGGAAGAAGTTGAATCCCTGAAGAGACCAATAACAATTTCTGAAATTGAGGCAGTAATTAGTAGCCTACCAACCAAAAGAAGTCCAGGACCAGATGGATTCACAGCCAAATTCTACCAAGGTACAAAGAGGAGCTGGTACCATTCTTCCTGAAACTATTCCAAACAATAGAAAAAGAGGGAATCCTCCCTAACTCATTTTATGAAGCCAGCATCATCCTGATACCAAAACCTGGCAGAGACACAACAACAAAAAAAGAAAATTTCAGGCCAATATCCCTGATGAACATCGATGCAAAAATCCTCAATAAAATACTGGCACACCGGATTCAGCAGCACATCAAAAAGCTTATCCACCATGATCAAGTCAGCTTCATCCCTGGGATGCAAGCCTTGTTCAACAGATGCAAATCAATAAACATAATCCATCACATAAACAGAACCAATGACAGAAACCACCTGATTATCTCAAGAGATGCAGAAAAGGCCTTCGACAAAATTCAACACTGCTTCTTGCTAAAAACTCTCAATAAACGAGGTATCAATGGAACGTATCTCAAGATAATAAGCTATTTATGACAGACCCACAGCCAATATCATACTGAATAGGCAAAAACTGGAAGCATTCCCTTTGAAAACCAGCACAAGACAAGGATGCCCTCTCTCACCGCTCCTATTCAACATAGTATTGGAAGTTCTGGCCAAGGCAATCAGGCAAGAGAAAGAAATAAAGGGTATTCAAATAGAAAGAGAGGAAGTCAAATTGTCTCTGTTTGCAGATGACACAACTGTATATTTAGAAAACCCCATTGCCTCAGCCCAAAACCTCCTTAAGCTGATAAGCAACTTCAGCAAAGTCTCAGGATACAAAATCAATGTTCAAAAATCACAAGCATTCCTATACACCAATAACAGACAAACAGAGAGCCAAATCATGAGTAAACTCCCATTCACAATTGCTACTAAGAGAATAAAATACCTAGGAATACAACTTAACAAGGGATGTGAAGGACCTCTTCAAGGAGAACTATAAACCACTGCTCAAGGAAATAAGAAAGGACACAAAGAAATGGAAAAACATTCCATGCTCATGGCAGGAAGAATCAATATCATGAAAATGGCCATACTGCCCAAAGTAATTTATAGATTCAATGGTATCCCCAACAAGCTACTATTGACTTTCCTCACAGAATTGGAAAAAAAAACTACTTTAAACTTCATATGGAACCAAAAAGGAGCCTGCATAGCCAAGACAATCCTAAGCAAAAAAAACAAAGCTGGAGGTATCACGCTACCTGACTTCAAATTACACTACAAGGCTACAGTAACCAAAACAGCATGGTACTGTTACCAAAACAGATATATAGACCAATGGAACAGAACAGAGGCCTCAGAAATAACACCACACATCTACAATCATCTGATCTTTGACAAACCTAACAAAAACAAGAAATGGGTAAAGGTTTCCCTATTTAATAAATGGTGTTGGGAAAACTGGCTAGCCATATGCAGAAAACTGAAACTGGACTCCTTTCTTACACCTTATACAAAAGTCAACTCAAGATGGATTAAAGATTAAATGTAAGACCCAAAGCCATAAAAATCCTAGAAGAAAACCTAGGGAATACCGTTCAGGACATAGGCATGGGCAAGGACTTTTTGTCTAAAACATCAAAAGCAATGGCAACAAAAGCCAAAATTGACAAATGGGATCTAATTAAACTAAGAGCTTCTGCATAGCAAAAGAAACTAGCATCAGAGTAAAGAGACAGCCTACAGAATGGGAGAAAATTTTTGCAATCTACCCATCTGACAAAGGGCTAATATCCAGAATCTACAAAGAACTTAAACAAATTTGCAAGAAAAAAGCAAACAACCCCATCCAAAAGTGGGCAAAGGAATATGAATAGACACTTCTCAAAAGAAGACCTTTATGCAGCCAGCAAACATATGAAAAAATGTTCATCATCATCGGTCATTAGAGAAATGCAAATCAAAACCACAATGAGATACCATCTCATGCCAGTTAGAATAGCAATCATTAAAAAGTCAGGAAACAACAGATGCTGGAGAGGATGTGGAGAAATACGAATGCTTTTATACTGTTGGTGGGAGTGTAAGTTAGTACAACCATTGTAGAAGACAGTGTGGCAATTCCTCAAGAATCGAGAACTAGAAATACCATTTGACCCAGCAATACCATTACTGGGTATATACCCAAAGGATTATAAATCATTCCACTATAAAGACACATGCACCTGAATATTTATTACGGCACTATTCACAAAAGCAAAAACTTGGCACCAACCCAAATGTCCATCAATGATAGACCAGATAAAGAAAATGTGGCAAATACAGACCATGGAATACTATGTAGCCTCAAAAAAGGATTAGTTCATGTCCTTTGCAGGGACATGGATGAAGCTGGAAACCATCAGTCTCAGCAAACTATTACAAGAACAGAAAACCAAACACCACATGTTCTCGCTCATAAGTAGGAGTTGAACAATAAGAACACATGGACACAGGGAGGGGAACATCAAACACTCGGGCCTGTCCGGGAGGTAGGGGGTTAGGGAAGGGACAGCATTAGGATAAATACCTAATGTAGGTGATCAGTTGATGGGTACAGCAAACCACCATGGCACATGTATACCTATGTAACAAAACTGCAGGTTCTGTTCATGTACCCCAGAACTTAAAGTATAATAATAATACTTTCTCTCTTCTCTCTTTTCATTGTACGCAGCCAAAAGAAGCCTTGCAGTGCCTTGAACACTTTGCTGCTTTGATATTTCTTCCGCCAGATATACTAGTTCATCACTCTCAAATTCTGTCTTCCATAAAACCCTAGGGCATTGACAAAATTGCACCAATTCTTTTCAACTGTATAGCAAAAACGGCCGTTACTCCAGTTGGTTTTTTTTTTTTGTTTTGAGACAGAGTCTTGCACTGTCTCCCAGGCTGGAGTGAAGTGGCACAATCTCAGTTCACTGTAGCCTCTGCCTCCCACGTTCAAGTGATTCTTGTGCCTCAAATTCTTGAGCAGCTAGGACTACAGGTGTAGGCCACCATGCCCAGCTAATTTTTTGTACTTTTAGTAGAGACAGGGTTTCACCATGTTGCCCAGGCTGGTCTTGGACTTCTGGGCTCAGGCAATCTGCCCACCCGGCCTCCCAAAGTGCTACCGTTATAGGATCCTTGGGGGGTTGCTTTTCTGGTGAGAAACCCCTGTGGCTGGTGCCACCTTTGCCTAAGTTTGGCTTGGGCCCACTGGGCTCATTCTGCCCACCTGACCTAGCAGGCTGAGCTTAGCTCATGCTACCAGCCTGTATCCCACACCTGCCAAACTCAAGCCAGGCGTGGAGCAGCATGGGGTGTGTGAGCAACTGAGTGTGGGGTCTGACCACTGTGCACAGTCAGGTATGCCAGCTGCTTCAGTGGGGCAAGCAGCACCAGGTGCTGGCACAGGCACTGGCTCTCTGTGAGGCTATAGCCAGAGCAGGCACGCTGTCAGTAGCTTCCATGGCCGTCACCAGGGAACACAGTGGCACCCGGAATCTTGGAGACCCCAGGAACCATAGAGCCCCAAAGAGGGAGTCACTGCCCTGGCTCGAGGAGCTCCCAGATCTGGTCTCCCTAAAAGGTTACATCTCTTCTCTCCTCTTCAACTGCAACATGGTGAGCAAGGGGCATGTTTCAGTCCTGTTTCTGTTATAGATCTTTCAGCCCTGCCACTTGGCAGGTCCCACATTCGTGTCCTGTGTCCAGGAAGAACGAGATACAAAGACAAGTAGAGAGTGAACAAGGTGAAGAGGAGCTTTACTGAGTGACAGAATAGCCCCAAGGAGGCACTGGGGTGGATAGCTCCTCTGCAAGTAGATCGTCCTGCCATCTCTGCAGCTCTCAGAAGACAGGAGGTCTTGGAGAGGGTAGCTCCTTTCTGCAGCTGGTCACCCTGATGTCTGCAGTGGGTAGCTCCTCTCTGCAGCCAGTCTTCCCAATGTCTGCAACTCTCAGCAGAGACGAGACCCTACAGTGGGTAGCTCCCCTCTGCAACTGGTCATGTGAACATCTGCTCAGCTCTGGCAGAGCCTAGGGTGATTATGGGCCTCAGAGGGGAGGAAGTGCATGCTGATTGGTCCATGGGCAGCCATGGGCAGGCCCAGAAAAGGCACCAGAAGTTCCCACTCCAGTCAGTGGGACTAGCAGCCTGGCCCCTAGCCTTCAGGCCCTCCCTAAGAGCCCACCTTTTTCTGCCCAGGAGCCTGTCTGCCTCCTGCTGCCATTCATGGCATCCAGGCTGTAGGTGCCAAGGGGCACCTGAAGGCCAGTGCCCAGCTACCCTCAGCCCCACGTCGGCTTCCCTCCTATGCCCAAAGTCCAGAGGAGGTCAAGGCGTCAGGGACTTGGTGTGTCAGCACTGCCACGAGTGTGTGCATACCTGGCCAAGCTGTGACAGCATCTGGGTCTGGCCCTAACTTTGCTCCAAGATCAGAATGGGCACCAACAGCAGGGAGAAGCCAGGAGCAGGAGCAGACACTTCTGAGCCTGCGAGGGCAGGAGGTGACTTCCTGGGCCCCCAAGAGTGCAGGGATGCCTGGGTCCACAGCCACAGTTTGGGCAGCTGCAGCTGCACCTAGGGATTGGGGCTCTTACCTGTTCCATGCAGCAAGAGGCCCAGGTCCACAGTGACAACTTGGGCAGCTGTGGCTGCACCCAGGGAGCTCCAGTCTCGCAAACTTGAAAGGGATGGGGATCCCACTTGTCCCTGGATTCTGCCAGCTCTGTGGAATGTGCAGCCCTGGCCATGCCTCTCCACTGCAGCTGGCATAATGACAGCAGCTGCTCCAGACTAGCTGCCATTGCCATCACTAGGATTACAGGTGTGAGCCAGCATGCCCAGCCTTTACTCCAATTTTTAATATCTTGTTCCTCATTTCCATTTTAGACCTCATCAGAATGGCCTTTACATCCCATATTTCTACCCATCTTCTGATCATAACCAATTAAGAAATTTCAAAGCAGTTTCCTGTAGCTCTTCTCTTCTAAACCCTCACCAGAATCACCCTTAGAGGTTTGTTTACAGCAATACAGCCTTTTTCTATTATTGCTTGATCCTCCTAATTCTTCTAGCCTCTACCCATTCCCCAGTTCCAAAGCTATTTCTATATTTTCAACTGTTTGTTACAGCAACAGCCCCACTTCACACTACCGATTTTCTGTCTTAGTCCATTTTATGCTGCTATAACCTAATACCACAGACTGAGTAATTCGTAATAAATAGAAATTTATTTGGCTCGTGATTCTGAAGGCTGGGAAGTCCAAGATCAAGGGACTGCATCTGTTGAGGGTCTTCTTGATGTATCATAATATGGCAAAAGGCATCACATAATATGGCAGAAGGTGAGAGAGTGCAAACTCACTTTCATAACAAACTCACTGTCATGATAATGGCTTCAATCCATTCATGAGAGCAGAGCCTTTGTGCCCTAATCATCTTTTAAAGGTCCCACCTCTCAACAGTGTTGCATTGAGGATTAAGTTTCCAACACATGAACTTGGGGGATACATTCAAACCATAGCACCTTGTTCCCTCCCTCCCCTTCTACTATCCTACCTGTCATAATGCTTCACTCTCCCTCCCCACTCTGGGCAGCCACTGGACCAGCAGCAGTAGCTTCACCTGGAGAGCTTCATAGAAACGCAGATTTCTGGGCCCCATTTCAGTCCTGCAGAATCAGAATCTGCACTTGAACAAGATTAAGTCTATTTTATTTGTTCATTAAATTTTAGATGCTCCAGTCTAACATACTTTCAGCAGGCGATTTAATTCCCTGCCTCAGTTTCTTCATCTGTCAAGTGAAGGAGAAGGATAAGAAGCTCTCTAAGAGTCCTACAACTCCTAAGTTCTCAAATGCTCTGCCTTCTCTCCTTCACAGTTGCCTTGAATTTTCCCCAGAGTTCTCCTGTAGTTCTACCATGAAGGCAGGGGAAAATTGATGGCAGATATAAAGATACATTTTATCCCTTTCAATATTAATAACCATAAATGAGACTCTTTAACTCAGGAGGGGCAAGGCACTGGTTTTGCAGCCAAGAGTCATTTGATCTCTGTCCTAATTGAGCACCTGACTTTTAGTCGGGTTCCAGAAATATGACACTTGCACTGAGATCTGTGCCACAAAAAGGCTCAGAGATGTGTTTTGTCTTGTCTACCTGGGGTGAAAAAACATGAAAAAAACACCTCCCCATGGGAGGAAAATGCACAGACTTCTTTGGAACCAATTGATCTAAGTTCAAGTTCTAGCCCAGCCCTTTTTTTAAATGCATTTTTCAGTATGCTCATCTTAAACAGGAGGAAATAAAAGCCCCTGTGCCATGGGTTGCTGTGAGGCTTACATGAGATAATCTCTGCTATGGTTTGAATGTTTCTGTCCCCTTAAAATTAATGAGTTGGAAGCTTAATCTCCAGTGCAACAGTATTGGGCAGTGGAGTTTAATGGGAGATATTTAGGTCATGAGGGCTCCATCCTTATGCATGAGTGAATGCCATTATAGAAAGGGCTATGGGAATGGGTTCACTCTCTCCTGCTCTTCTGCCTTGTGAAGATACAACGTGCCTTCACTCCTGAGGAAACAGTGCTCAAGGTGCCATGTTGAAAGCAAAGAGACCAAGCCTTAACTTTCAGTGCCTTCATCTTGGATTTCCCAGCCTCCAGAATGTGAGAAAATAAATTTCTGTTCTATATAAATTACCTAATCTGTGGTATCCTGTTAAAGCAGCACAAAACAGACTATGACAAACTCCGTGACATGTTTATCCCAGAACGAGCTCAATAAATTATCTATGTTTTTGTTATTGTTACTCTTTCATTTCTAAAACAGGGAAGCATTTAATTATCCCAAAGGTTAGTATAAGTATTAAATAATATATACAGATACATTTTATAAATAGTTACAAATTACCCAATATTTCCTTTTTTTTTTTTTTTACTTTTATTGATCATCCATAAGGGAAAATACTGAGCAAAGCTCTTAAGTATCTACCCCCTAAAAACCTGAAGATAAAAATGAAGGTAAAAGAAGATAAATAAGCTAAAAGGAGGCACGGGTCCATCCAAACTTGATGCCTCTATATAAATTTGAAGGGTCACCACCAATCAATATTTAGATTCACCAATAATGTTAATATTTATCAATCTTATTAATCAAAGTTCTCCAGAGAAACAGAACGAATAGAATGGGGGGGCGCGGTGAGAGAGAGATGGAAGTATTTATTTTAAGAACTTGGCACGTGCATTGTAAGGCTGGCAAGTTCCAAATCTGCAGGGCAAGGCCAGCAGGCTGCAGACTCGGGGGGCTCAGGGCAGAGTCAGTGTTGCGGCTTGAATACAAAGACAAAATCCCCTCTTCTTTGGGGAGGCCAGTCTTCAACTAATTGAATGAGGCCCACCCACATTATGGAGAGCGATATGGTTTGGATCTGTGTCCCCCCTAAATCTCATGTCGAATTGTAATTCCTCAGTGTGGGAGGTGTGGCCTGGTGGCAGGTGGTTGGATCATGCGGGCAGAGTTATCATCCCCCCTTGGTGCTATATAGTGAGTAAGTTCTCATGAGATCTGGTTGTTAAAAGTGTGCAGCACCTCTCCCTCTCTTGCCTGTGGTCCTGCGCCTGCTATGTAAGACACCTGTTCCCACTTTGCCTTCCACCACGAGTAAAAGCTCCCTGAGTCCTCCCCAGAAGCAGATGCTGCCATGCTTCTTGTAAAGCCTGTGGAACCATAGTCAATTAAATCTTTTTTCTTTATAAATTACCAATCTCAGGTATTTCTTTATAGCAGTGTGAGAATAGACTAATGTAGAGGGTAATCAGCTTTACTCAAAATTCCACCGATTTCATGTTAATCTCTTCCAAAAACTATATTTGCGGCAACATCCAGACTGGTGTTTAACCAAATATCTGGATGCTGTGGCCTAGCCAAGTTGATACATAAAACTAACCCTCACACTATGTTATACATAAATAGATGCACCATACAATTTTTATTATATCTTTGTCTTCTCAGCTCCATAGGCCTCTCATTCTTTCAGATAAACCAGTGGATTGCTTGGTTCTGTTTGTCCATACAACTACAATAAGGTACTGCTAGGTCCCTGTGATTTATTTATTTGTTTGTTTTTAATTTTATCTATTTATTTATTTATTTATTTATTTTGAGATGGAGTTTTGCTCTAGTCACCCAGGCTGGAGTGCAATGGTGCAATCTCAGCTCACTGCCACCTCCATCTCCTGCCTCAGCCTCCCAAAGTAGCTGGGATTACAGGCACCCGCCACCACGCCCAGCTAATTTTTTTTGTATTTTTAACAGAGACAGGATTTCTCCATATTGGCCAGGCTGGTCTTGAACTCCTGACCTCAGGTGATCCACCCACCTCGGCCTCCCAAAATGCTGGGATTGCAAGTGTGAGCCACCATGCCCGGCCTTGTTTATTTTTTAAGAAGGAAGAAGCCCTCCAAGTTATGAATAATAACATAACTAACATTGTTACATGAGTACAATATGCCAGATAACACACATTTGCACACATTTTCCATGGTAACAGCAACAATCCCGCAAGTTTGCAATTACCCCCACTTCACTGATAAGAAAACAGACTTCTAACAGTTGCAATGCCTTGCTCAATATCATACAGCGAGTTGCCCCAGAACCAGGATTTGAATCGAGTTCTTTCTCCAGTCTTTGCTCATTCCACTATGCTATATTGCTGACAGCAATGACATATTTTTTTTTTTTTTTTTTTTGAGATGGAGTCTCACTCTGTCACCCAGGCTAGAGTGCAGTGGCGCGATCTCGGCTCACTGCAAGCTCCGCCTCCCGGGTTCACACCATTCTCCTACCTCAGCCTCCCAAGTAGCTGGGACTACAGGCGCCCGCCACCACGCCCGGCTAATTTTTTGTATTTTGTTAGTAGAGACGGGGTTTCACTGTGTTAGCCAGGATGGTCTCGATCTTCTCTCGTGATCCACCCATCTTGGCCTCCCAAAGTGCTGGGATTACAGGCTTGAGCCACCGCGCCTGGCCAGCAATGACATCTTAGTGTGATAATTTTCTTTTTTTTTTTTTTTTGAGACGGAGTCTCACACTATCGCCCGGCCTGAAGTGTAATGGCACGATCTCTGCTCACTGCAACCTCTACCTCCCAGGTTCAAGTGATTCTTCTGCCTCAGCCTCCCGAGTAGCTGGGGTTACAGGCACCCACCACCATGCCTGGCTAATTTTTTGCATTTTTAGTAGAGATGGGGTTTCACTATGTTGGCTAGTCTGGTCTCAAACACCTGACCTTGTTATCCACCGGCCTGGGCCTCCCAAAGTGCTGGGATTACAGGCGTCAGCCACTGCGCTCAGCCAATAATTTTCTTTATGATAGAAAAAGTTTAAAAGTTGTAACAAATGGCTCTGACAACTTCTCTGTTTTTTCTCCCTTCTCACTCCTTATTCTGTTAATATTTGATATCATTTTAGGTAACAGAGAACAGATAACTACCATTCCCTGTAAGTGATGATTTATTCTAACAATATATTTTCCTAATTTCATACTAATTTTCCTTCTCCCATTAGCTATGGTAGATCTGTCAAGAGAATGTTATTGCATTAAATGATAGATGTGCCATGGCCAGTTGCAAAGGCACCTTCTCATGCTTAGGGGGTCACTTAATGGAATCCATCTTCAAGAGGTCAGCTCAGCCCCTCAGTGCTCTGCTGTGACCAAAGACAGTCAGTCTAAGACAAATGGGATTAGTTGTCCTATGAAGACTCATTAGGCACTTTAAAGTCTAGACAGAAAAATGAGTTGTCAAGGAAATTGGTTAAACTCATAAAAAAAAAAAAAAAATCCAAGTATAGTGGACTGACCAAAAAAAAAGGAATTGTTTTTAAAGATGCTTGCTTTTAATTACATAATGATCTTATAACCATTGCTACTGCCCCCCAGTAATGTTTGTTGTGTAAATGCTGTTAACACAGATATCCCTGTAGCATGGAACCACAGCCTACATGTGCTGTTGCTTTAGATGAGATTCTCATAAACCTTTAAGTGACAAAATTCTTCTCTTACAATATTAAAGGGATTAAATAACACATAAAAAGTGGCTTGAAACTGCAAACAAACTATTCTACAATAAAAAGTTTATTTAATTTTTTTAAAAACTGGCTTGGAAGCCCTGGGGAATCCAATCTTACCTGACACAGATAAATAACCAAGCATAAAGAACATCCAGTAACTGTCTGTGCCGGCTTCAGACAATGTCCTCTGATGCTCATACCCACACCTTGAAAGGTTCCCTGATCTCATGCACAGCCAACTTCCTTAAACCAATCAAAGAAATCGTTGGGTTTACAGTGCAGGGCACAAAGCTGTACCACAAAGAAAAAGCACATCTGTTATAGCTTCTAGAGAGGTGACTTGGCAATAATGAGTTATGAAGCTGAAAGAAACTTTTCTAAACCATCAGTAATAACATACATTTTGATCAACCATGAGAAAAAAAACTAAATTGTCTTTCTATTCTTGCTATAGAAAGTATTACAAAATGGTCATAGGAAGAGATAGTAAAGAATTTACAGCCAAAAATGTAAGCGAAAATACTATAGCAAGTGTCAGGTATTTAATTTTGTAATGTTTATTGCTTCTACCAGCTTTTTAAAACCAGTATTTTGCTGCAATTTGTTGGTATTTAGAATTCTGTATCTCTTTTTGCATCTTTCACTTTATCTTCTTTGCCTTTAATAAATTTTAAAATTTTACCAACTTTTACCCTTTCAAAATTGAGTTCTGGCTAGGTGCAGTGGCTCACGCCTGTAATCCCAACACTTTGGGAGACTGATGCAGGCGGATCACTTGAGGTCAGGAGTTCGAGACGGGCCTGGCCAACAAGGCAAAACCACATCTCTACATAAATACAAAAATTAGCCAGGCATAGTGGCAGGTGCCCATAATCCCAGCTACTCGGGAGACTGAGGCAGGAGAATTGCTTGAACCCAAGATGCGGAGGTTGCAGTGAGCGGAGATAGTACCACTGCACTCCAGCCTGGGTGACAGAGTGAGACTCCATCTCAAAAAAAAAAAAAATTGAGTTCTACACTGATTGTAGATTCTCCCATAGGAGACAATGTGATGACAATGGTAACATTGGGAGGCAAACAGGAGATTCAGGTTTAAATCCTATCCAAGTTTCTATCTCATAGTGATTATTCCTTTTATTCCCACAAGAATATAAATTTACCTTAGTTTGAGAAATACGTAATAATCTTTATACAAGAATTGTCACAAAACAGGAGTGTCTGTCATACAGTAATTTCAATATAATAGTTACTAAATGTTAATTAGGAAAATGTTTATAATACATGCTGTGGCAGATTCTATTCCCTCGTTTTCTATAAATAATAATGAGAGCATATACTTTATTTGAGCTAATATGACTTCATCATGAATTCTTAAGTGGAAGACAATACAATATAAATATTAGCAAAATGAAAAGTGAAAATATAGCACCCAAGTAATGATAATTAACAAGATGTGTTGACCTAAATAAAACTCTCATGCTATTAATTAAGCCCTCATAATTAAAAGAAGAAAGGAAAAGAAAGGAAGGAAGGGAAAAGTAAATTACCTTTCATCAGCTCATTAGAGACCAGTTTTAAGAGAGAGTAAAGAGAAAAATAGACAATTTTGGAAGCATAGTGCTTTGCGTCTTTAAACCAGAAAAGTTTTTAACAAATTAAAAATTTGGTTCCTTGAAGATGATGCAATCTAGGTGGAGATGAAAAACAAAAAACACACATTATCACATTCACAAGATGAAATGCCAAAGTATAGGTAGCATTATTAATATGACACTATTGTGATTTATTAAATCTAAAGATTGTCATGATTTCATAAAATCACTTCTAGATAAAATAGCTATGTTTGTGGATTTATTAAGAAATACCTCACCAATAGAGTTGTAATAGCATCTGAATAATAGATTCTATCACAACCTTTGCCAACTTTTCACTAAAATGTCTACATAAATACTTGGAAAACAAAAAATACATAGAAAAGTTACAATAATTATCTTAGTCTGTTTTGTGCTGTTAGAACACCTAAGACTGGGTAATTTATAATAAACAGAAATTTATTTGACTCATGGTTCTGGAGGATGGGAAATCCAAGATCAAGGGCCACATCTAGCAATGGCCTTCTTGCTGCATCATCCCATGGTGGAAGGGGAAGAAAGTGCACGTAAGAGAGCAAGAGATTTCTCAATTTCACTAATCATTAGGGAAATGAAAATTAAAACCACAATGCAATACTATCTTATACCTGTCAGAATGGCTATGATTTTAAAAGTCAAAATAACAGACACTGGTGAAGTTGTGGAGAAAAGGGAACATTTGTACACTGCTGTTGGGAATGTAAATTAGTTCAGCCACTGAGGAAAGTAGTCTGGAGATTTCTAAAAGAACTTAAAGTAGAACTACCATTTGACTCAGCAACCCCATTACTGGGTAAATACCCAAAGGAATGTAAATCATTCCACTATAGAGATACATGCATGCATATCTTCATTACAGCACTATTCACAATAGCAACGACAGGGAATCAACCTTGATGTCCATCAACAGTGGACAGGATAAGGAAAATGTGGTACATATACACCAGGGAATACTACACAGCCATAAAAAAGAACAAGATCCTGTCATCTGCAGCAACGTGGATGGAGCTGGAGGCCAATATCTTTGGTGAATTAACAAAGGAACAGAAGACCAAATACTGCATGTTCCCACTTATAAGTGGCGGTTGAACATTGACTACACATGGACACAAGAAGGAAACAACAGACACTGGGGCCTACTTGAGGTAGAAGGGTGAGGATCAAAATACTACCTATCAGGTAGTATGCTGATTACCTGGGTAACAAAATTGCCTGTAAACCAGACCCCTATGATACACAATTTACCTATGTAACAAACCTGCATACATACCCTTTGAACCTAAAATAAAAGGGAAAAAACAAAAGAGAGAGATGGAACTCACACAGCCCCAAGTGATTTTAGCATCAGCATTAATCTACTCATAATGATGGAGCTCTCATGACCTAAACACCTCCTCTTAGGTACCACCTCCCACACTGTTGCATTGGGGCCTAAGTTCCAACACATGCTTTTTGGGGAACACATTCAAATTATAGCAATAAGAGTTGGAGAACTAAATCTATCTCTCTTAGAGGTTGGCAAACCTTGCAGACTGAAGAGCATGTGAAAAACACAATTAACAGACTTATATATGAGATAAAAAGTCACTGTGCACACCACAAAAATGAATACATATTTTTCTGAACTCCTATATATTATAAAATAAATCAATTAAGCATGAAACTAATGAGCCAGAAAGAGAACAACAAAATAAATATCAACAGAAGGAGAAAGAAGGAAAACAGAAGCATAATGTAGGAAAAAATTAATGGACTAGAACACACAGAAGAGTAGACAAGATCAAGAAAATCAAAAGCTACTTCTTTCAGAAAACAAATGAAATAGATAAACCTTTGGCACTTCCAATGACAAAAAAGAGAAAAGACATACATTGAAATATAAAAAATTAAAAACAGAATGTAATAGCAAATAGAGATATATAGGAAGATGTTCGAATTATAAGAAAATGCTATGTAAAATTTTATAGAAATAAATTTGAAAATTTAAATGAAATGAATAATTTTTAAGGAAAAGATAATTATTAAAATTAACTCAAGAAGGTCTTAGTTTGTTTTGTGCTATTATAACAGAAACCTGCATAGATAAGTAACTGTGGTGAAAAATGAAAAAGCAGCCACAGACCTAATCCTAATATAAAGGCATTTAGGCCACTAAGTTTGGGGTGAGTTTTATAAATTGTTTGAGAAACAGAACAATTGTATGATATTCACATCCTTTCAGAGCATAAATAGGAAACACCTCAACTCATTCTGCTAATCTATCTGTGTAGATAAAGTTGATTTCATCTTGGATACTAATCTGCCATGTTGACTTCTGATTAGCCCCAGTTGTTGCGGGAAGTCAGGGACCCCGAACAGAGGGACTGTCTGAAGCCCCATCAGAGGAACATAAATTGTGAAGATTTCATTTTAATATGGACATTTATCAATTCCCAAATAATACTTTTATAATTTCTTACACCTGTCTTCCTTTAATCTCTTAATCCTGTTACCTTCATAAGCTGAGCATGTACGTCACCTCAGGACCACTGTGAAAATTGATAATTTTACAAATTGATTGTAAAACATGTGTGTTTGAACAATATGAAATCAGTGCACCTTGAAAAAGAACAGATAAGGACTGAGATATGCCCTGGTCTCCTGCAGTACCCTCAGGCTTACTTGGGTGGGAAAAAACCCAGTCCTGGTAAATTTGTGGTCAGACCAGTTCTCTGCTCTCAAACCCAGTTTTCTGTTGTTTAAGATGTTTATCAAGACAATACTTGCATAGCTGAACATAGACCCTTATCAGTAGTTCTCCTTTTTGTCCTTTGAAGCATGTGATCTACTCCTTGTTCTTACACCCCCTCCCCTTTTAAAACCCTTGATAAAAAACTTGCTGGTTTGAGGCTCAGGTGGGCATCACGGTCCTACCGATATGAGATGTCACCCCCAGCGGCCCAGCTGTAGAATTCCTCTGTTTGTACTCTTTCTTTTTATTTCTCACTTGGCCGACACTTATGGAAAATAGAAAGAACCTACATTGAAATATTGGGGGTGGGTTCCCCTGATACCCAGTCTCATGAATGCCACCTGATTTCTTCTTTATTTACTGTCATTAGTGTAAGAACATGTCAACCTCAACGTTATCACACAAGTCACAGGCTATGATGCACACAGAATTTGTGCCTGTTCTAGGTGGTCACCTTAAATAGTCTGGTTGGAGCTTGTATGCCCTTTCCCTATGGCACATAAATCCATATAATGAGAATAACTATAAACATTTCTATGTGAAATATTGGAAAATGAAGTCAGCACTATAGTTATTAAATATGCAGTATGAAAAAACAGACTTTATTTCAGAATTGTGAGGATTATTAGAATCTTAGTAGATGTATTTCACAAGATTAACAGATTATGTGCAAAAAATTGTGGTCATCTCAAATTACTCTAAAAAATATTTGATGAAATTTTAAACCTCTCTGAATTTAAAAAAAATTATGAACAGGAATAAAACTTTCTTAAGGTAAAATATATCTACCAGAAACATAGAACAAATATACTTAAAGTTTTTGTTAAAATAACTCTTATTAAATTCAGAAAACAAGGATGCAGGTGGCTAAGCTATATAACTGACATCCTCATCGAATGCATTAAGATGACAAAAAGAAGCATGAGAGCAAATTGTCATTATTTGTACAAAATAATATTGTATAATCCTACAGAATCATCTGAAAACTATTAGAATTAATAAAAGAGCAGTAAACTTGCAGAATATAAAAAACCAAAAATATCCTTCTAAAATTGATTATTGCTTATATATAAATACATATAAGATAAATATGAATACATAAATATATAAGCAATAATATATTTCTATGTTAGCAATAATTAATCTTATATATTAATATTTTACATCGTATTTCATAAATAATATATAAATAATAAATATATAAGCAATAATCAATTTTAGAGGGATATTTACATATATTAGCAATAATCTATTTTTAAAAGTCATGAAAAAAGGATGCTATTCAAACTAATAACCAATAAATGAACAGAAAAACCTAGTGAAATATCTAACAAGAAATTCTTAAGACCTATAAAAATTGATGGAGCAACATAATAGAAGATTGGAAAAAATAAGAAGGAAAGCCATTTTTTGAAGTTGTCCATTTTTCCCCAAATCATCTATAAATTTAATTAATCTCAACACAAATTCCAACAGAATATATATACATATATACTATACATATATGTGTATATATAGAGAGAGACAATAGATTTTTGAAACAAATGAACAAAAACTTTCCCTATAAGATTTTAAAATATACCGTTAGGCTATTAGTATTAAAGTAACATAGCATAGTATAATGAAAGGAAATAATAACCCTCATGGGTTTGTAGTGGGAAAGAACTTCTGTAACAAAAGACAGATTCACAAGAGAAAAACAAGCAAAGGTTTATTAACATGTATATTTCATATATACATGAGAGACATGCAGGGAATGAGTAGTTCTCAAAAAGGTGACTTTAAATTTCAGCTGTAAACCAAACAGTATCTGAGACAGGTCTCAATCAGTTTAGAAGTTTATTTTGCCACGGTTAAGAATCATAACCCATGACAGCCTCAGGAGGTCCTGAGAACATCTGCCCAAGGCAGTTGGGTTACAGCTTGCTTTTATGTTTTAGGGAGGCATAGGACATCAATCAATATATGTGACGTACACATTGGTTTCATCCGGAAAGGCGGGACAACTCAAAAGTGCAGTGGTGGGGCTTATAGGTCATAGGTGAATTTAAAGATTTTCTGATTGGCAATTGGTTGAAAGAGTTAAGCTCTGCCTAAAGAGTTGAAATCAGCTTAAGCTAAGGTAAGGGGTTGGGGGTTGTGGGAGGAGGGTTTTGCCACGTATATGAAACCTCCAGGTAGCCTGTAGCCCACTTCAAAGAGAATAGATGTGACTGTCTTTTATCGAAGGTACCAGACTCTCTGGTGAGACCTAATAAAGGGAAGAGATTCTCTACAAAATGTAAAATTACCCCAGAGCAAGAGATATCTTTGCAGGGCCATTTAAAATATATATATTTCTTTCAGGCCACTGCTGTCATGTGATGTTATACTAGAGCCAGCTTGGAATTTGGTATCTTATGGTTACAAAGGTACCATAAGAACCATATCCGAACCATATGGTTCGGATCTCTATTTTAACGTTAATGCTGATCAGCTGTGTGCCTGGACTCCAAAGGGAGGAAAGGATCACTAGGTATATCCAAACCCCCTTCCTGTCACAATCTGACCTAGATTTTCAGGGGTCAATGGGTCCCCTTGGCCCAGAAGAGGGTCCACTCAGTCAGTTTTGAGGGGATTATAATTTTATTTTGGGTTTCCATGGCTTATATAGCATCTTCAACAAAAATGAGTGAATTTCAAGAGCAGCAATATGAGAAAGAAGAAGGATTTTGACTCTCTAAGAGCAACAACTTGTGGAAAGGCAAATGAATGGCAGATAAAGGCTAGTTGGTAAAGCTCTGGTACAAGCTCTAGGTCAATAAGAATTCAAAGTTGTCTTTTGTGGATGATCTTTGCTCTCCCTGGTAGAAAGGTGGGCAGGATACCTTCTGTCTTTGTAAATCTATATCCTGGACATATGGGAGGCAAATAGGAGGCTGATAGAGAGCTTTCTTGCATTTGCTTCTTCTGAATTGCCTTCAGCTCAACAATCGTTCATATTTTGGGGGGCTTATTCTGCTCTCCCTCAATAGGTTCATAAATAGACAAATTAAACAATAGAAAATAATTAAAAATCCAGAAATAGTACTGTGTGTCTCTTTCTGTCTCTCTGTGTTCCTCTCCTACCCCCTCCACCACACCCACAAATACATGTGTGTAAGCACATACCCTGGAATTTAGTTTATATTAGATGTGACATTTTATGTCAGAGGCAGGGAAACACAATGGAAGATTCAAAAATAGTTTGAGGATTGTTCAGGATTCATTTAAGCAAAAACATTAAATTTTTATTCCTACCTTACACCACAGAAAACTAAATTATGGAGTAAGTGCTAATATTTAAAGTAAAACTTTTTTAAAAAGTTTGAAGAAAACATGGAATAAACTTTTACACTCTTGTAATGGGGCAGTATCTAAACAGGGTACAAAGCCAAAATAGCATCAAGGAAAAGATCAATTAATA
Organism: Piliocolobus tephrosceles; assembly: GCF_002776525.5. Classification (NCBI taxonomy): domain Eukaryota; kingdom Metazoa; phylum Chordata; class Mammalia; order Primates; family Cercopithecidae; genus Piliocolobus; species Piliocolobus tephrosceles. The sequence goes on from NC_045440.1 coordinate 67,267,044, forward strand.
TAATGAAAAAACCCCTGAGTTTAACTATATATGACAAAAGACTTTAATGAACTAAGTTAAAAATAAGAGTTTGGGAGAAGAAAACCTGCAACCTACATAACAAACAAAGGATTAATACCCAAAATATGCAAAGAGCTTCTACTGCAATCTGCTGTTGCAAAATTATAACTGAGAAAATTATTACAGTGAAAGATATCTGACCTAACAAACTCTGTCTTGCTTCTAACCTCCAAGCTGTCCTTGGTCATTCCTGGACACAGGCCAAACTAACTTTGGGAGGAACTTAGTTTATAGTTTAACTTTGAAACAAAGACTATAACAGCCCTTTCCCAAAACAAACCACCTTCCTGTCTGGGGACTAGACTGCTTTTGTAGGATTAACAAACTAGCCACAAGATTAGAAATTATGGATTAGGAGTCATGCAGCTAGAGGCTGCAAGATTGTGACCCTCCCCAAATTGCTCCTGGATATAACATCACTATTGTAAAACCTAAGATCAGTGCTTGAGATATTTTGCAGACCCTGCAGTTAATGGATCAGTTGGCACCACCCAATCAATAAACTGGCTCATCTTGCAGTCTTGTGGGTTTGAGGTATCATGGCCCCTACCCAGGAACTGACTCTGTGCAGGAGGACAGCTTCAACTCCCTGTGATTTCATATCTGACCTAACCAATCAGCACTCCCAACTCACTGGCCCCACTACCCATCAAATTATCCTCAAAAAACCTGATCCTCAAGATTTCAGGGAGACTGATTTGAATAATAATAAAAGTCCTATCTCTATACAGCCAACTTTGCATGAATTAAACTCTTTCTCTATTTCAATTCCTCCATCTTGATAAATCGGCTTAGTCTAGGCAGCAGGCAAGGAGAACCTGTTGGGTGGTTACACTACAATTAATAAGAAAAAATACCCCATAAAAATAAGAATAAGTGATATGAACCAGTATTTAAAGATAAAATACAGTGTCCAATAACTGTAGAAAAGATGCTCAACTTCACTAATAGTTACGGAGATGCAAATTAAGCAAGGTTTTTTTTAACCATAAGATTGACCCCAAAATTTTAAATAGTGACAATATTTTATACATTTTTGTGGGAGTGTAGTGGGGATGTAAATATAGGAGACCAGAATATGCCACCTCAAAATATGACTATAGGAGACCAGAATATGCCATTCCAAAATATGCCTTGTTGGCATAAGGATTATTTTGAGCCGATTATTTTGAGAAATCGCAGACACAGAAGAAGCTCTGAAAATAAGAGTAGAAGTTATGTTTTTGTATGGGAAATTTACATCGCTGAAGGAAATCTCCATTTGTAAGTGCATCTCCCTCTCTGGACCAGGAAAAGAAGTATTATTCTAAATCAATAGAGACTCTTATCAATGGAGAAGGCATCCACTTAAATCTGCATAACAAGCCTTACTCTTGTCTATTGTCTTGCTTTCCCTGGTCATCTACCTATAACTGGCCTTCCCTAAACCCTCCTTTCTTTGTTGCAGCAGACATGGTATTTAAATATGAATTCAAAGCCAACTCTTCGAGATTTAAGAAGAATCCTTTCTCTGGGTATCTCCTATGTATATATGAGGTATACAGGTTAATATACTTCTGTTTGTTTCTCTCTTGTTAATCTGTCTTTTGCTACATGGGTCCATCCTAACTGAGAACTATAAGAGTAGAGGAAAACATTTATTCCTCCCTACAGAAATATGGTACATTTGACCATACTAAATCTGGCCTTCCTAAGGTCATTCTCTCAGCTTTAGCCTTTAAATCTGATAAAAGAAAATGGCATAATGTGAAATTTCCATTACTAAAGACCAGGTCCTTCTCCAAAGGGAGAAAAAAATGATGTTTAAGATAGGAAATAATTTCATTTGAAATCTTTAAGAGAACATGTTCTCAGTTCTTTAATGCATAAAGACAAAAGTAAAAAGAATGTTATTTGAGATGAATAGATATTTTAATGCAAAGTTGCCTGAACAATTCATCCAGAACCCAGGATCATCACTACCTCGGCAGTGAATACTAGGTGAAAGACAGAATATGTATAGAGAGTTCTTCTTTCACAAGCTATCCAGTCACTTAGAATCCAATTACAAATATATATCCTAATTCTGGAGGCTGTTCTTCAGTGCATTTTATTGTAAAATAAACTCATGCATCGCATAACATCCCATAACAGTGGGAAAATGAAGCAGTCTTGGGTAAATACCACCTCTATTATTTCAAGTAGACAGCATAATTGGGCCCTTTACCTTATCACCACCTATAAGAAATCTACACTATACAAAACTCTTTCTTCCATATCAACTCAGTAACTTGCAACATAGGCACCAATGTAAATGTAAGAGGAAAAGATATGAAAGGAAATAATCCCCAGGGACAGAGGTAGGCACACACACACACACACGCACACACACACACACACACACGCAGGTGTCCTCAGAAAGGAAAGGAACACATTTCCAATGTCAACAGAAAAGTAAAAATATGTCTATCTATTAAACATTGGCTTCCATTTCTTCATATATTCATTCAATGGGCATTTGGGGGAAGGGCGCTAAGCACAGTTCTGAGAATACAAAGATGAGTAAGGCACAGCCCTTCAAGGACATGGTCTAGTGGGAGAGGCAGCAAGACAATTACAAGGCAATATTTTCACTGCTGTAAGCAGGGATACGTGAAGTATGAGGGGGCATAGATACAGGAGACTGTAACTACATTTGAGAAATCAGAAAATAAATACATAAACATTTGAGCTTAGTTTTAAAATTCCACATTATGCAATAGCATTAGTTAAAGCTCTAGAATTATGCAGTAGAATTTCTATTATATCTGACACAGGAATATTAGTCATCAAAAGCAATAGCTGAAGGCACCAAACTAAAGATGTGAATAGAAAGTAAGAAAGGTCTTGTAAGGTACACACATTTGAGGAAATGAGAAGAGCTAACAAGCTCAGAACAAAGCAAGAATATACACTCCTGCCAATTCTGTTCAACATTACAATAAGAACAATGAAATAAAAAGGCAAAAATTGGAAAGGAAGAAATAAAATTATCTCTATTCACAGATGACACAATTGTGTACATAGAAAATCCTAAGGAAACTACCAAAAATACTAGATGCCAGGCACAGTGGCTCATGCCTGTAATCCCAACACCTTGGGAGGCTGAGGTGGGCGGATTGCTTGAACTTAGGAGTCTAAGACCAGCCTAGACAACATGGCAAGACCCTGTCCCTACAAAAAAATTTAAAACTTAGCCCAGTGCGGTGGTGCGTGCCTGCAGTCCCAGCTGTCAGGAGGCAGAGGTGGGAGGATTGCACAAGTGCAGGAACCCTAGGCTGCAGTGAGCCATGCGCATGCCACTGCACTCTAGTCTGAGCAACAGAGTGAAACACTGTCTCAAAAATATAGATATACATACATACTAGAATAAGTAAATTTAGGTCAGTGTACATAAATTAATTGTACTTTTATATAGCTACAACAAACAATTGAAAAATTAAGCAAAACAAATTTACAATAGCATCAAAAATTTTAAATAATTATGAATAAATTTGACAAAGGTTGTCTAAGACTTCATGTTGAAACTACAAAATATTGCTGAGAGATATTAAAGACTTCCCAAATCAATGAAAATATATACCATGTTCATGGTCAGAAGACTTGACATTGTTAAGATGTCAATTCTCCCCGAATTGATCTATATATTTACTGCAATCCCAATTAAAATCCAAAAGTGCTTTGTAGAAATCAACAATTTGATTCTATAAGAATATGAATGACACAGAATACTCAATACAGCAATGAAAAGGAAGAATGATGTTGGAGGATTTGCACTACTTCATTTTAAGATTTCCTATAAAGCTACAATAATCAAAACACTGGTATTTATGTGGTATTGATTGCCTCTGGATTGACTGGAAAGACACTTAAGGGAAATTTCTGGGACAAAGTAAATGTTCTATATCTTAATTGATGTGGTGACTTCACGGGTGTATAGTTTGTCAGTATAAACATTTGAATACCCGTAACGTACCAGTTTGTCTTAACCACTTGAGATGCATCAGTGAAAAACAACAAAAAAGGAAAAGAGAGAGATGCTGTCATGGAACTTACATCTTAGCAGGGGTTAGGGAAGAAACAGAGACATGTAATAAAGAAAACATATAATATAGAAGCTATATGGTTTTTTAGAGGGTAACAGTACTGTGGAAAAAGAAAAAGTCAGGTAGGTTAAAGGGCTGGGAGAATGCAATTTTATACTATGCTGTCAGAAAAGACCTCACTGGGAAGGTAACAGTAAAGCCAAGACTTGACAGAATAGAATGAGTTAGACATGCTCTTACTCCTTAGGGGAAGGAGTGTTCCTAGGAACTGCAAAGAGACCAGTGTACCTGCAGAAGAGCAGCACCACTCAAATAGAACTGTTCTCTAAAGATATGGCAAGCACCTCCCTGAGTGGCTCCACTTGAACTTAGCACAGTGAGATTTACACTCATTATATCTCATTCCATGTACTTTTGACTTACTATATTGAAGCTGCATGCATGAAGCAGGAGGTAAATTCCCTCACTGTTGAGTTCTGGTCAGCAATCTAGGATGGAAGGACATTGGTACATCCTCAATATGTCTGAGTTTGTTTCTGAAAGGTAAAAACCAAAACCAAACCAAACAAATACAAACAGTGCTCATTTCCCAGTGGCTCTTGGGTCTTGCATTGGAGGCAGAGGGAGGGTAATTGGGGATAAATAAGAATGCTCTAATTTCTTGAGAGCTCTCCAGGGAGAAGTAGGCTGCTCCTGAAAGAAAACAGTAGGACAGGACCATAGCCAGGATCTACACAATTTTGAAAAGAGTTGACACTTACTGAGGTCCCAGAATATTAGTGCTGTGTGGTCATGCAAAGTGGGAATTTATTATGTTGTTTTTCAGGGTATTCTGGAAGACAGTCTATTTATCTTGCTTTGTCCAAAAGGGGCAGCAGTGTTATGATTACACACATCATTTGTTTACCCAGTTTGAACAGCTTCCCTTAGGACATAATTCAGATGATAGAGTAGGTGATACCAGCCTTTATCCCCCTGACACAAGACAGAATACATAGATAGCTGTCCACAACCAGAATAGCCCTGAAAGAGCTCAAAGGCCCGTTAAAGATCTTTTATGTGTGAATATTCTTTTTGTTTTGTTCCACTGTGTTCCATCTACAGGAAGACAGCATGCATCTCTGCTGAGATGAGGGCATCTTTGTGGCTGCACTCCTCTCAGCCACATCTTAGACACCACAGCCATCACCATAATGAGCTAGTTCACACTTTGGACTCTGGAGCTAATCTCTTACTACACACACCCAAACTCTAGACTTCAGCTCAGCCACCACAGAAAGATAGGTTCCAAGCTAACCTTGGAGCCACTGTAACTCCGTCTCAGTCTGTGCTCCTATTCTGGTTCCCTGGCTACTTCACAAGCCTCCACACCTTACATGCTGTTGGCAATGTGGCAGCAGGAGTGCTTGAACCCTAAGGACCAGTGCCATAGCCTCCGCATATCCCAGAGCTGTAGTCTCTTCACACATGGCCATGCTTCAGGCCTCAGCCCTGTAACTACCCCATGGGCAACTCACTTAAGACACTGGTGCCACTGCCACTTCAGGTGGGCCTGCAAACCAGACCCAGTGCCAATAGGAATCCCTTTAGCCAAAACTTCCATAGTGGAAAAAAAATAGATCAGGAGAACCTTAGTAATCATCACCATCATAGACCCCAACAATCTTCATCACCACTGCAGACATCCACAACATTGAGTGTTGAGGATCTCTGCAATAATTGTCAACACTAACCTTGGCTGACAGAGCTGCACAACGACTACACAACTGTTTCCTCATTGGTGCCAGAACCACTGCAGCCCACCCAGCGAGCACCTCACACCCTTTCCTTAGAAGCAAGTATTTAAAGTCTGCAATAGGTTACTGCTCCACCAAAGAGGCAGATATCAACATAAGACAAGAAGAAATATGACAAGTCAAAAAGACATAACACAACCAAAAGAACACAATAATTTCCGAGTAGCAAGCCTCAAATAAATGGAGACATACAAACTGCATGACAAAATATTCAAAATAATTGTTTTAAGGAAGCTCAGTGAACTTCAAGAAAATACAGAATAATAATTCAGTGAAAGCAGGAAAACAATAAATGACCAAAAACTAGAAATCTGGCAAAAAGATTAACATTATTTTTAAAATTAAATAGAAATTCTGTAGCTGAAAAAAATACAATGAATGACATGAAAAAAAAATGAATGTGACAGTGTCAACAGCAGAATTGATCAAGCAGAAGAAACAATCTGTGAACTCAAAAATAAGTTATTTGAAAATATACAGTCAGAGCCAGGAAAAGAAAAAAAATGAAAAAGAATGAAGAAAGCATACAGGATTGAGGGGACAGCATCAAAGAGCGAATATTCAAGTTATCGGTGTTAAAAGAAAGAGAAGACAGGAAAAAAGCAGAAAGAATACTTAAAGAAATAATAGCAAAAAACTTTCCAAATCTGGGGGGAGATAGAAATAGCCAGGGATAAGGAGATCAAAGGTCTCTGATCAGATTCAATAAGACTATACCGAGACACATTATAACCAAACTGTAAAAGTCAAAGACAAAGGGGGAATTCTGAACGCAGCAAGAGAAAAGAAGCAAATCACATATAAGGCAGTTCCACTATGGCTAGCAGCAGAATTCTCAGCAGAAATGTTACAAGTCAGGAGAGAGTGGGATGATATATTCAAAGTGCTGAAGAAAAAAAAAAGTAAGAATAAGTAAACCAAGAATACTTTATCCAGCAAATCTGTCTCTCAGAAATGAAGGAAAGGTAAAGATTGTCCCAAATAAGCAAAAGCTAAGGGAGTTCATTACCACCAGAACTGTCTACAGGAAATGCTACAGGGAATTATTCAAAATAAAAAAGATGCTAATTAGTAACATAAAAACATAGAAAAGTATGAAACTCACTTATAAAAGTATGTACACACTCAAATTCAGAATATGCTAATACTGTAATGATGGTGTGTAAATCATTTATATCGTTAGTATGACGGGTTAAAAGACAAAACTGTTAAAAATAGTAATAGCTACAATAATTTGTTAAGTAATATACAATACAAAAAGATGTACATTGTGATAACAAAAACATAAAATGTGTGTGAGAAGAGTAAAAGTGTAGAGTTATTTTATACAATCAAAGTTAACTGTTATCAGCTTAAAATAGTTTGTTATAACTACAAGATGTTTTATGTTAGCCTTATAAGGCTAACCACAAAATAAAAACCTATAGTAAGTGCACAAAATGTAAAAAGTAGGGAATCAAAACACACCAGTGGAGAAAAATCATCTAATAACAGAGGAGGAAGACAGGAAGAAAGAAACAACAAGAGAGGAAAAAAAGAAACAAAGGATCTACCAAACAACCAGAAAACAATGAACAAAATGGCAGTAGTAAGTCCTTACCTATGAATAATTATCTTGTCTATAAATGGATTAAATTCTCCAATTAAAGACAAGGAGTAGACGAATGGATAAAGAAAAAAAAAGACATCTACTTGTTACCTACAAGAGAATCACATCACCTTTAAGGACACATATAGATTGATAGTGAAAGGATGGGAAAAGATGTTCCACGGGAACAGAAAACAAAAAGAGCAGGGGTATCTATGCTTGTATCAGATCAAATAGATGCAAGTCAAAATACGTAAAACAAGACAAAGAAGGTCATTATATAATGACAAAGGGATCGATTTATCAAGAGGCTATAACAGTTATAAATATATATACATCCAACATCAGAGCACCTAAATGCATAAAACATTATTAATAGATCTGAAGAGAGAGATACTGCAATACAATAATAGTAGGGGAATTCAATACCCCACTTTCAGCAATGGACAGACTATCCAGACAGGAAATCAATGAGGAAACATTGGACTTAAACTACATATTAGGCTAAATGTACCTAATAGACATGTATAGGACATTCCATCCAACAGCAGCAGAATACACATTCTTCTCAAGCACATCCAGGATAGTCTCTAGGATAGATCATATGTTAGACAGATCAGTCTTAATACATTTGAGAAGACTGAAATCACATCAAGCCTACATCAAAGAGAAAGATCCAAAATAACCAACTAATGTTACACCTCAAAGAACTAGATAGAGAAAAACAAACTAAGCCCAATGTTAGTAAAAGGAAGGACATAATAAAGATTAGAGCAGGCCAGCATAGGGGTCATGCCTGTATCCCAACCCTTTGGGATGCTGAGGCAGGATTGCTTGAGCCCAGAAGTATGAGACCAGCCTGGGCAACATAAGGACACCCTGTCTCTACAAAATAAAATAAATCAGCCAGGCTTTGTAGCATGCACTTATGGTCCCACTACTTGGGAGGCTGAAGTTGAAAGATGAGTTGAGCCCAGGAATTCGAGGCTGCAGTGAGCCATGATGATACTACTGCACTCCAGCCCAGGTGACAGAGTGAGACCCTATCTCCAAAAAAAGGAAAAAGAAAAAAAAAATCAGAACAGAAATAAATGAAATAGAGAATAGACAAGCAATAGAAAATATAAACATAATTAAGAGTTGGTTTTTTGAAATAATAAATTCAGATAGATTAAGAAAAAGAGAGGAAACAAATAAAATCAGAAATGAAATAAGAGATATAACTAATGTCACAGAAATACAAAGGATCATAAGAAACTACTAAGAAAAATTATACACCAACAAATTGGATAACCTAGAGAAATGAATAAATTTCTAGAAATAAAAAATCTGAACGGTCCAATAACAGATCAATAACAAGTTAGGAAATTGAATCAATAATTTAAAATCTCCCATTGAAGAAAAGCCCAGGACCATCAGGCTTCGCTGTTGAATTCTACCAAACATTTAAAGAACTAATGCTAATTCTTCTCAAATTCTTCCAAAAAAATTGAGGAGGAGGGACTACTTCCAAACTCATTTTTTGAGGCTGGTATTACCCTGATAGTACCCAGACAAGGACAATACAAGAAAATAAAATTACAGGCCAACATCCCACATAAACATAGATGCAAAAATCCTCAACAAAATACTATAAAACCAAATTCAACATTGCATTAAAGAATCATTCACCATGCAAACCTGTCCAACTCACCTTATTTTGTTGTTGTTGTTCTTCTGCTTCGTTTCATGTTAGGTTTTTAGCAGCCTGAAGCCATGGTTTTCAGTTTCTGTCTCTAGTGATAAGCAGAAAAGAGAAATGAGAAACGGACTTTACCAGCCCCGCCAGAAGCAGAAGCTAAGAACCCATGACAGGGACACCTTTGGACATCCCTGTAAGGGATTAAATCCTGGGGTACAAAGATACTTCAATGGATGCAAATCAATAAAATGTAACACATCACATTAAAAAAAGAAGGATAAAACCATGTGATCATCCCAATAAATGCAGAAACAGCATTCTAAAAATTCAACATTCTTTCATGATAAAAACTCTCAAGAAATTATTACAGAAAAAATGTACCTCAACCCAATAAAAAGTCATATAAGACAAATTCATAGCTAACATTATACTGAATGGTGGAAGATTGAAAGCTTTTCCTCTAAGATTAAGACAAGGGAGCTAGGCGCAGTGGCATGTGCCAGTAATCCCAGCTACTCAGGATGCTGAAGCAGGAGCATTGCTTGAGCCCAGGAGTACGAGACCAGCCTAGGCAACATAGTGACATCCCGACTCTGAAAAAAAAACAAAAAGAACAAAATAAGGATGCCCATTCTCAACACTATTCACACAGTACTGGAAGTTCCTAACCAGAGCAATTAGGCAGGAGAAAGAAATAAATGTCATCCAGATCAAAAAGGAAGAAGTTAAATTGTCTCTTTGCAGATAACATGGTCTTATATACAGAAAAATCCTAAAAATCTCACCAAAAATTTGTTAAGACTAATAAATGAATTGAGTAAAGTTGTAGGATATAAAATCCACATAAAAAAAATCAGTAGCATTTCTATACATCAATAATGAGCTAGCTGAAAAGGAAATCAAAACAATCGCATTTATGATAGCTACCAAAAAAAAAACCTCAGAATAAATTTAACCAAGGAAGTAAAAAACCTGTACACTGAAAACTATAAAACATTGATGAAAGAAATTGAAGAAACAAATTAATGAAAATATTATTTTGTTCATCCATCAGAAGAATCAATATTGTTATAATGTCCTTACTCCCCAAAACTACAGATTCAATGCAATCTCTATCAAAATTCCATGACATTTTTCACAGAAATAGAAAAGATAGTCCTTAAATTCGTATGGAACTACAAATGACCTTAAATAACCAAAGCAATCTTGAGCAAAAAGAACAAGGCTGAGGGCATTACACTACCTGATGTCAAAATATACTACAAAGCTATAGTAATCAATACAGTATGGTACTGGCATAAAAACAGGCACATAGACCAATGGAACAGAATAAAAAGCCCAAAAATAAGTCCATGGATTTATGGTCAACTGATTTTTGACCAAGATGCCAAGAATATACAATGAGCAAAGAACAGTCTTTTCAATAAATAGTGCTATGAAAACTGGATATCCATATGCAGAAGAATGAAATTGGACCCATATCTCACCTCATATACAAAAACTCAAAATAGATTTAAGACAGAAACACAAGACCTGAAACTATAAAACTAATAGAAGCAAATGTGGGGAAAAGCTTCTTGACACTTGTCTGGGCAAAGATTTTTTTTATTATGACCCCAAAAGCACAGGCAACAAAAGCAAAAATTGACAAAGAGATTACATCAAACTAAAAAGCTTCTAAACAGCGAAGGAAAACAATCAACAGAGTGAAGAGGCAACCGAGGAATGGAAAAATAAATTTGCAAACCATACAACTATATGAGCTAGCTGAAATATGAGTTCACTGAAAAAGAAATTAAGGGGTTAATATCCAAAATGTATACAGAATTCATATACTCAATAGCAAAAAACAATCTGATTAAAAAATGGGGGGGGGGCGCGGAGCAAGATGGCAGAATAGGAACAGCTCCAGTCTCCATCTCCCAGCGCGAGCGACACAGAAGACCGGTGATTTCTGCATTTTCAACTGAGGTACTGGGGTCATCTCACTCGGGAGTGCCAGACAATCCGTGCGGGTCAGCTGCTGCAGCCTGACCAGCGAGAGCTGAAGCAGGGCGAGGCATC